>NC_085006.1:15159695-15172195 GCF_963854185.1 Sardina pilchardus | reverse complement strand
CAGCTGTCCAACAGTTTGTAACCTGCCTGGCTAAATAATATTCTTATAACACAGCATTCATTCCCATCTTAATTCATCTCTTTATTTGAGAGTGCCACCTTTTTGTTTAGTTGTGTGTCATATTTGTGACATGTTTTTCTCATTTTGCCAGGCAGACTAGTGTGACTGAGTGGTTGAATGCTGAACCTGGGACTAACCCCCCCACCACATACACACACAGGCACACACACATGCAAACACACACACACACACACACACACATGCACACCCCTGTCTGTCCTGTTCTTCATTTTGTCTTGTCTTCTATGTCTTCTATGTCTTCTATGTCTTCTTGTCTAATGTTGTGCGTCTTATACAGTATGTCACCTTGCCTGCATGGAGAAATTGCCCCTCTGGGATAAGTAAAGTTTTTGAATTGAATTGAACCTTTCTCTGCTGGTACTCCATTGCCTCCTGGGAATCCTTGCCGTCCGTCGGAACCCCGCTCTCCCTTCCTCCCTAGAAGCCCATTAGCGCCATTTGGTCCAGTATCCCCTGGCAACCCTGCCCAACCGGTCAGACCTTGTGGACCTGCCATGTGACATGAAAAAAATTGATATCACAATCATTATGATTTAAATAGACACACTGCCTTTTCACACCATCGTGTGCCTATACAAACACTTACGGTACTTCGAAAGTGTGTACCCGTAATTTCCCGACTATTAGCCGTGGCTTATACAGTACATTGATTTTGCACAATTTCTTCAGCTATGAGGTTAATACAGGGGAGCAGTTAATATGGTGTTAATATATATGGTTTTGTTTCTTTTAACTGGCATAAAACACTGTCCTGCGGCTTATACACAATGCGGCTTATATGCGGGAAATTACTGTACAGTCGCACAGTAAACAGTCATACTGTACACACTCTCTATTGTACAAACATTTTCAACTGTCTTTCTAAAAACAGGAGTGCTCCAAAAAAAGTTCTACTCAAAATGCTACACTGTATCGTGTTGTACGGCACGGTGTCGCATCACATTCAGTTATGATATTGGTCTGTCTGAAATTAAAGTAAAGAAATTGATTTTGGCACTATAGTGCTTGCTCGCGTCACATGCGGATAGGACATAGTGTACAGACTCAAGTTTGTGGGGTTTGTAACACTAGCACTAACTTCACCAACTCTCAACTTGAGATCTTTGTTGCCAATATACAGCAGCATTACATTACATTTAGCAGACACTTTTTTAGTCCAAAGTGACTTACACGTCAACTACTGTATATTACATTGTTACATTGTCCCCGGAGCAACTTGGGGTTGAGTGCCTTGCTCAAGGGCACAATGGTGGTAGCTGGGAATTGAAACGACAACTTTCAGGCTACTGCACGCTAGCCCAGCTCCTTAACCACTACACTACCACTGTCCCATATAGCATTATGCTACTACAGAAAATAGGCCTCATTTAGCATAATACTTGATTGATCTCCGTCTTGTAACGTTCCAGTGGCAGTCTACAAAAAATCATACTGTATTACTCCTCTCTAAGCAATAAAGTACATAGAACGCGCTCAACTCACGAAATATTTAAGCTGACTGGGTGCTTGTGCCCATACGGAGTAAATCAAAGAAAGCGAGAGTACAGCACTCCTAGTCATGTATAACTTTTTTTCTTTATTCTTGCCTGTGACCAGCAAAACAGCAAATCTTAGCAAAACATGGAAAACAGAGCTGTGTTGGCAATGGAACAATTTGGAATGTTTACTTTACGGAGTCCGTTGCAGTAGCCACTTCATATTTTGTTAGCAGCAGATGTCCACCTCTGCACTGTAAAAATTAGAACTTGCCTTTTGTCCTGCAAACTAAGGTTTGTAAGTAAATATAACTAAAAAAATCAGGAAGACATGGTAAACTAGAAAAAAACAATTGATCCAACTTTTTTTGTAATTGCATCTTGCAAACTTGCAAAATTAAGTTGACTCAACTTAAATATTTAATTATATGTATCAGTGCAGTCTTCCCTGAAGTTATTTCAACTTATGAAATAAGCAAATGTATGTCTACTCAGTTTCATGAGTTAACACAACATAAAAAAAGAAGTCCAAGTTGTCCAAGTTATTTGTTTTTCACTGGGTTTTTAAGTTGGTTCAACTTGAAATATAAAAGTCAACTGATTTCACTAACTTTTCAAGTTGACAGTGAAGAACTAAACTAATCAAGTTAACTTAAAATTGTAAGTTATGGTCCTAACTAAAAAAAATGTTAGTTAGTTTAACTCAAATTTTCAAGGCAACCGGCTGCCTTGAATTTTTGAGTTGAAGGCATTGACTTATCTTTTTAAGAACTACAATGTTTTTCAAGTTCTGCCAACTAAGTATTTTTAATTCAAGTTACCGGAATTTTCAAGTCTGTAAAACTTACTATTTTGAGTTCAGATACCATCCCCTTAGGAATTATGGGCAAATGTTATTTTCTTGTTTATAATGTCTATTTTTTCTCATTACTGTTTATTGTGGCTTTTTTGGATGTGTATAACACAAATCAACTATTGAACAAAATGACTATGTGACAGATTTTCAGAGTTTTGTCAGGGTTACCATTGAGGAGAAGACCATTATCAAAATATAATGTCATTTTAGAAAGTAGACATATATTAATTGGAGTGCAATGCGAAATTGACTGCTTTCTCAATTTGCATTAATCTGGCTCCTTCACGGCATCACAAAGTCGGCCACTCAATGCTTTCTTGCATTATGTGTCTGCAGGTATGCTGCTAGAGAATGTATGCCCTATAACGGACAGACATTCTGGGTTCCTCCAATAATACTGTATATAGTGTTATTGGGGGCAAGGCTCTCTGCGGGCCCTCTGTCATTTCTGGGCCCTTGGAATCTTCCTAAACACCCACCCACTGGTGTTCCTGTATTCTTCCTGGGGTGGATTTCATTTTCTCCTTGTAGGGTTCTCTCTCTCTCTCCTTGTAGGGTTTTCTCCTTGTGTAATTCTTGACCCTAACAAATTTATCATGAATTAATGTAAAAGCAGCAACTGCACTAGTTGCATTCAGGAAGTTCATAGTCACAATGATATCACTAAGAATGTGAATATCTGTTTGTGCCGCTAGCTTATTAATTACTCTAAGCTCTATGCACAGGATTAAGTCATTGTGGATGGTCATCTACATGATGGTTTGTAGCAACAACAAACAATTACATGACAACATGACCAAAACAGTATGGCCTTTAGTGTCACAGTTACTTAGTTTTAGCTTTGCTTAGAATCTTATTTCAAGATTACATTTCAGTTGGAAACTATTTGTGATTTCTTTCAGAATATGTTGACTGGTGCTGTTGCATTCTGGGAACAAACACGTTATTAGGGGATGGTAATCTGAACTCAAAATAGTAAGTTTTTACAAACTTTCCAGTAAATTTCCAGTAACTTGAATTAAAAAAAATCAGTTGGCAGAACTTGAAAAACTTAGCTTACACAACTTAATAATTGTAGTTCTTCAAAACGTGCTAAGTTTAAGTTGATTGAACTCAAAAATTCTAGGCAGCCGGTTGCCTTGAAAATTTGAGTTGAACGAACTTTTTTTTTTTACAGTGTGTGCCTCCGTTACTCACCTTTCGGTCCGACAGCTCCAGGCAGTCCATCTTCCCCGTTTGGCCCCATTTCCCCCCGGGAACCTGGGAAGCCCGGCGTTCCTGGATTTCCGGGCTTCCCTGGAGGCCCAGGCTGTCCCTGGCCAGGAGAGCCTTGCTCCCCGTTCAAACCTTTCTCCCCTTTCAGACCTGTAAAACACGCAAAAGAAACAAAAACAGAACACACACACACACACACACACACACACACACACACACACACACAAAAGAGTCATACACAGATTGTCAGATAGGTTTACCGATAGACACACTGAAAGTCATACACTGATAAAAAGTTAAAAAGCAATAAGGCATTTACTGAATATGAACTCATATCGAAATTAAGTCAGCTTGATGAGAAAAAAAAAACGCTAACCTATCATGTACTACAGGTACACAACAGGACTGAAAAAGAAGAAAGCGATTCAGAGGAATAATCTATGGACAGGTTTACTACTGTATTGTGCATGAAAAACAGTCAAGCACAGACATGTTCATCTATGTACAACCTCTCGACTGACAGGGAGGCTACACCAGTCAGGTTACTGAAGCGTTACACATTTGGAGCGTCTGCTGCAACAATTAGTTGCCGTTATAATCAATGGAACTGGCTACACCAGACATGATAGCAGCGTTTACTGTACCTTCGAAAAAATGAGACCAGTTAAACTAAATCTTACTGTGCGTTCAGACCAAGAGCGACTTGAGCTTCCAAAATCGCTCTGGACGCCCTGTAAAGGACGCCGTAGGAAGCTTGGATGCTTTGGCCGCTCCTGGCCGCTCTGACGTAGTAGCATTCTATGTTCGTTGCTGGTCGTTTGGTCGCTGGACCGCGTCATAGCTCATTACCATAAAGTTAAACCACTTTCAACTTTCTCTAGTCGCTCAAGACGCCCAAAACGCAACGCAGACGGATTGGTCGCTGCTGGCAGCTGAGAGAAGCCGGCTTCCATTGAAAATGAATGACTTCTGGAATCTTTGGAAGCTCAAGTCGCCGGCGGTGTGAACGCACAGTTATGCTCCGTGCTTTAGATACAGTATGAGCCTCGTGCAGCCCGGGTCTAACAGAAAGGTAATCTAGCTGGACGCACCGTTTGCCCCGTCGTAGCCCTTGCAGCCTGAAGGACCAGGTGGGCCAGGTGGACCGTTCGGACAGAAGAGAGGGGTGTCTCCTTTAGGCCCCTCTCTGCCTTTGCAGCCGTCACTCCCTGCCGGTCCTCTCGGTCCTGGTACTCCATTGTTTCCAGGAAAACCTGTGGACAACAACACCAATCAGAAAAAAGCTGCAGCAGTACCTCCAAACACCCAGCAAAGAAAAACCCAAAGACACAGAAAAGCCTGCATGGTTGCAGAGAGAAGCCACAGTGGTGTCAGTGTGTCATATCACAGATGTCACAGACCAGCACACGCACACACACACACACACACACACACACACACACACACACACACACACACACACACACACACACAATCTCACACATAGACACACACAAACATACAGTATCTTGCATTAGCAATGAAGGAGGAACGCCGGAGCAAAACAGATGTTTACTTCAAATTAAAAATTTTAATGCATCGGTGCACAGCAAAAACGTTTTGATGTTCACTACATCTTCGTCAGAGTCCATCTTGCGTTAGCACCATCTAAACAGCTGAGTGAAAATATGGATCGCGGGGGGAAACCCATTGCACGTCGAGGAGAGATCATGACGGTCATACCCGGTGTGCCCGGTTGGCCTGTTGGTCCACGGGGGCCCGGGGTTCCAGGAAAGCCCGGGCGTCCGTTGTCCCCGACTGAACCCGGGTGCCCAGGAGTGGAGGGGCCGTTGGGCCCCTTGAGTCCCGGGGAGCCTGGGCTGCCGGGTATTCCTGGGGGGCCATCGATGCTGGGCCCCTCTGGACCCCGTCGGCCTGGGTCTCCACTAAACCCGGGAGGACCTGATGCGTGGAGACATGGTGAGAGTGGATGAGCATGAGACAGTGGTGTGTTTGTGTGTGTGTGTGTGTGTGTGTCTGTACTGATGTTGCCCAGGTTTCCCCGGAACTTGTCTCTTTTGTTGATTAATTCTCCTCTCTGTCATATGCATGTACTGTATGCGTGTGTGTGTGTGTGTGTGTGTGTGTGTGTGTGTGTGTGTCTGTGTGTGTGTGCATGTGTGCGTGTGTGCGTGTGTGTGTGTGCGCGCGTGTGTGTACCCAGGCTTCCTCGTGCTCCTGGTTGTCCTAGTTCTCCCCTCTCTCCTTTGGGGCCGTTGTACCCTGGAGGTCCCGTGATGCCACTAGGGCCTGGAAGCCCTGGGGGGCCTGTGATGGAGGGACAGGATGAGAAAAGAGCGAAAAAGCGAAAAGAACGAAAAAGGGATACAGATTACAGAAAGGATAACACCATCAAAGATATAATGCAATTGTGGAATGAATGCTTTCATTCTAAAACAGTACAGCTGGAGTGGTTAAGGCACACTACTGTTTCAACTTCTTCAAAACATTACAGAACAACTTCATACTGTTCCATAACTCAGTTACGGGGCTCAATGAGTACAGTACATTATGTCCACCATAAATCAGTGCAATACACACACACACACACACACACACACACACACACGCACACGCATACACACACACACACGCACACACACACACACACACACCTGGTGAACCACGTTGTCCTTTGTCCCCAGGTGGGCCTATGCTCATTGGAGGGCATGGGAAGGTATCACCTGCAGGAGAGATAAAGAGGAAGCATCACTCATGTGCTCTGTTCTATCGCTTATCTAGTTCATGTGCTCTGATCTATCTATTATCTAGTTCATGGGCTCTGATCTATCTATTACTGTATCTAGTTTATGTGCTCTGATCTATCTACAGTATTATCTAGTGTATGTGCTCTGATCTATCTATTATCTAGTTCATGGGCTCTGATCTATCTACTACTGTATCTAGTTTACGTGCTCTGATCTATCTATTATCTAGTTTATGTGCTCTGATCTATCTATTACTGTATCTAGTTTATGTGCTCTGATCTATCTATTATCTAGTTTATGTGCTCTGATTTATCTATTATCTAGTTCATGTGCTCTGATCTATCTATTACTGTATCTATAGTTTATGTGCTCTGATCTATCTATTATCTAGTTTATGTGCTCTGATCTATCTAGTTCATGTGCTCTGATCTATCTATTACTGTATCTAGCTTATGTGCTCTGATCTATCTATTACTGTATCTAGTTCATGTGCTCTGATCTATATCTATTATCTATTGTAGTTCATGTGCTCTGATCTATCTATTATCTAGTTTATAAAAAAAACACAACAAACATGACCCTTTCTGATGGTATACTATTTGTGATCCCATTGTATTACAGTTTTTCTTGATTGTTAACACACATTTTCTGAAAGCATGCCTCATATTCTCAGAACTCTACACACAAATCCAAAACAACACACACAATGGGCAAAACTCCACAATTCTCCTGCAAAATGACACTTTACCTTCAAAACAATGTAATTTCTCCTCAAAATGCTCTTTTGTTCTCAAGAGACACACACAAACCATTATATCAAAACATTTATAAGGACCAGTTGAACACTGATGTGCTCAGTGTAAAACACTGCGATGAATTGAAAACACTTCTTCTCCATTCATTATAATGACTTGGGCCTTTTTTTGTTCAGTGTTACACTACAAACAGTACTACAAACAGTAGATAAGCTGATACAGTAAGTTGATATGCTTACCCTATCAATATTTTGAAATATCTCATTGTTTTCTATTATTTTTCTTTGTATTTGCCGTAATGTTATGCCGTTTTTTGTATGATTTCAGTTTCCTGTTCAGGAGACAGAAGCCCTTGTGTTGGTAATCGTTCGGCTGCCAAACAAATAGTAAAATACTGTAAACTGTGTAGGAATACAAAGTAGGATTACTTTCCCCAAATACTTGAAACATACTTTATTTTTACAGTCCTACAGAACAGCCCACAGGCAATACTGTACTACTGTGCTACTGTGCTCATTGAGCTGTATTGTACTGTCCGGTATTGTACTGTATTGATACGCAGCACTGCAATGTTTTAGTGGCTCGGATCTCATCAGAGATTACGGTCCTTGGACTCCCCATCCTCCTCCTCTTACTCTCTGCCTCTGCCTGTACTACTATACTGTAATGCTAAAGCTCTGATTGCTAATTGTAAGACTGTGTGACAGGAGTTTGCCCATCTGATGAGTCAGTGTGCATGGTAGGGCAGTTAGCTTTAGAATTTGAATGGCAGTGTGTTCTTTGTGAAAACAAGAGATTTTCTTCATGAAAATTGTGTCTAATGCACAGAATTGTGTGTAGTGTTTTGAAAACAGTGTGTTATAGAACTGCAATTTGAGTGTCGGTTCAGGGGGTTGGTGCATGAGCTACATATTATGAGAATTGTGTCTCAAGTACCAGAAATTGTGTGTAAACAATTGAGAAAAACTGTAATGCATTATAGAAGAGTGGCTATTTACACCAGATTGCAATAACACTGATGTCTTGAAGGTAGCCAAGATGGCATCAGCGTGGGATCAATTCTGTTTTAATATCTCCAGGCTGAATGCTATCAGGGGTCGATCGATATATTTAGATATTTCCTTCAGATGGTTTTTTTTTTTTTTTTTAATTGAGAGTGTGTGTGTCTGTGTGTGTACTTGCCGTCTTTTCTCCACACCTTACCTGGATTTCCTTTTGGCCCCGGCAGTCCGCCTGGTCCTAGAGGGCCCTCATCCCCAGGGGGGCCCCGTTGCCCCGAAGCGCCGGGCACACTTGCCCCTGGAGGGCCAACTGGGCCCCTGAGGCCCTTAATGCCATAGTATCCAGGATACCCTGGATCCCCTCGGTCAGGGAGGTAAGAGTCTCCCTGAGGGGGAGCAATAGATTGATCATTGCAGTCTCTCACTGGACAACTGATACTGGCCATAGAAGCCCACCCAGACCGAGAGCAACAGGATTTGGGTCTTCTAGCTGGCGAATAATGGGATCCACTGTACAAACCAGAATCTTTAAAGTGTGTGTGCATGTGTGTGTGTGTGTGTGTGTGTGTGTGTGTGTGTGTGTGTGTGTGTGTGTGCGCACACATGTTTGTTTGTGTGTGTGTGCGCACATGAGTGTTTGTGTGTGTGTGTGTGTGTGTGTGTGTGTGTGTGTGTGTGTGCACATGCGTTTGTGTGCGTTTGTCTGTGTGTCTCTAGTCTCACTCACCGGAGGCCCCGGTTGTCCAGGCTGTCCCTCATTGCCTCTGATTCCAGGTCTACCTGTTAATCCACGCCGACCCGGAGGCCCACTTGGCCCACGCTCACCTTTTGTACCTAAACCAACACAGTACAGGATCCACTCCTCAGGGTAAACATATTGCATTGCATGATGGGCATATTCATGAGTGAGCATTCAAAACAAATCATGGATCATATCATGTGATGGTGGTGTAGGTTCATTTTGCATTCTATTCGAATTTTGCGTTTGTTTTCGTGCTTTCATGTTTTCGTGTTCTTACGTTTTGTGTTTGTTTGTGTGTGCGTGTGTGAGAAAATCAGACACATTCATGATGCCCCAGATATATGAATATGATATGATGTTGAAAAATATGAATATGATATGATGTTGTCCATGAATGAATAAGATTTGTTAAATCCGGTTCTGTGTAGTGGACGTTGTACAGTATGTATTCACAGAAAGGTACGTTGTTAGTGTAAATGTTAGTGAGAGTGTATGGGTTTGTACAGGTCAGCTTACCGTTGCCGTTTGGGAGTAAGATTGTTACACCTTTCTGACCCTTATCTCCTTTCAGACCTTGAAATCCAGGATAGCCCTAAAACAACACAGAGAGTACTGTAAATGGATCCTTGTAGAACACATTCCAGGATAGCTTTTTCTTTCCTGCTTTGTCTGAAAAACTGGGATTGTGTCACTAAGGTGATTCGAGCTATCTAAAGGAGAATCCTTCCGATTCCGATTTTTCACATAGGTCTCTGTTCCTCGAGGCCACTGAGCACTGTTAGTATGGAAACAAGATACAACATAGAGCAACCTGTTCTACCTAGCTCAAGTTCATGTTCGTTAGGCCTCCATGTTCGTGCCCCCAGAGCGTAGCACTGTACCTAACTGGCAGCTCTAGCTGTTGGCTGCAGCCACTCAAACGAGCAACTGTTTTTTTGGGTGTTTTTTTTTTCACGCTGACAGTACTCAGTGACCTTGTGAAGCAGACATCTACAGTATGTGAAAAATCGCCAGAATTCTCCTTTTAGAGAATAAGATGTGAACAGTCAGGAGGAATAACAGAATGACGAGATGTGACTGCTCTTACCAGCAGCACACTCATGCTATCTCTACGCTCATCCTCCGTTCCTTTGCATCCCTTTTTCAGCTGTCTCCTCTCTCAAACACATCACTCCATCTCATCTACTGTACTCCTCTTACCTTGTCTTGGCCCTGCTTTGTCATCCTAGCTTCTTGCTGAATGTCATATCCTTCCATTCCATACAGTAGTTACAAATGATCTCACCAAAGCACATCAACAACTCAACATGCCCACTGCTGTATCCTTAAAATATCCCTGAAATGCCTCACAAATACCCTAAAATTCAACTGTTCCCTTGGCCTTCAGAAGCCCCAGGTCATCCAACACTTGCTCATTCTCTCCTTGACTGCTTACAGGGGGGGCTTCACCAGGCGCGTAACTGAAGCGTTCCATCTGCGACGCGTATGCTGCATCAGTTAATAATCACCATGATCAATGGAAGTAGCTACACCAGACGCGACAGTGGCGTGTACATTCAAAAAAAAAATAGACCCATCTTCTAAAATGGATTTTAAGCGTTGCGAACAGAACGCTTCAGTTACGCGTCTGGTGTAGCTCCCCTGTTAGTTCCTCATATGTCATGATGCCCTCTACTCTACTCTGTCCAAGCATGCTGGAATCCTTCTACTGAAGCAGGGGATGCTGATGTTGGTCTCAATTGACTTGATCAACCTGCTGCTGCTTGGCACGTGGAGGTTAATGCAGGGCCAATGTACTCCTGACATCAGCCTAACACTTTTTCCTCCCTTGGACGGCACTCAATGCTTTCAGTACAGTTTCCATCCATAAGCAAGAGTCAAGTGTTTCCCTTCTGCTCAGTTCTGATCATACCCATGTACAGCACATGACCTGTCTCTCAAAGGAAGTGTCCAAAATCAAGAGAAATTGCAGTAAGGGGTTAGGTGCCTTGCTCAAGGGCACTTCAGCCGTGGACTGGTCGGAGATCGAACCGGCAACCCTCCGGTTACAAGCCTGAAGCCCTAACCAGTAGGCCACGGCTGCCCCATGAAAACCATGCTGCAGTGAAAACCAAAGGTCATAGAGCGAGACAGCTCTGTTGCGTCATTGGCATGAAGTACAGTACACTCTGAACCCGACAGGGTGTCATTTTAGTAAAGCTCAGCGCATAATTTCTGACAGTTCCAATTCGTGGTGCTCTATGATCTTTGCTGAAAACACATCTTATACAATCAGTTCCCTTCCACCTGTGCACAGGTGTCCAAGACCTCTCCGCGCATAACAGCTGGTGATTGGTGACTGGTGCTGGTGACAGCAGGCTCGAGTACTCACAACTGGACCGATCCCACCCGGACGCCCTGAGAATCCGGGATCGCCACTGAGTCCGGACTCTCCTGAGTCACCCGGAACTCCACTCGGCCCTTGAGAACCTTTATCTCCGGGGGGTCCAGTAACCACAAAACCGGGTCCACATGCACAGTCACCGTAAACACCTATCCACACAAACCCAGCCACACAGAAATACATTAAGTAAGGTACATACAGACAAACACAGACACAGGCAAACGTACACACGGATACAAAACAGAGCTAAATACGTCATGCAGTGATAACCACATTTCCACAATCAGAATCAGTTTTCAGCTCAACGGCTTGGCTGCATGCAGATACCTGTGATTCCTTTGTCTCCTCTGTTGCCTGGTGCACCTCTATCTCCCTTGTCTCCATCCACACCAGGATCCCCAGGGACACAGTACCTTCCTACAGAACACACACACACGCTGTTACACCTCACTCTCATCTACTAATGAAACGACTAATCATTTTTGCTCTAATTCTGGTTATACCGTGTTACAGCAAGTATGCTTTGTCTTAAATTTCATTTTCTCTGTAGATGCACATGCAGAGATCATGCATTGCATATACTGTTTAGAATATGTCTACACAGCATGCATGCATGCATGCATAACATTGTGGGTCTACTGTTTCAGCTGAGGAGTTGTGATTTGGTATGGCTTCGGGTTCGAGGATAAGGCTCACCACAAGCTAATTTCAGAGGCACACAGCAACAAGATCATGAGTCACGCGTTGATGATCTCATGTCGGGGAGGACACACAGTGATGACGTCACACCAACATGCAGATCAGACACAACATGGGTCAGCACAAGGGACAAACCAAAAGGGTACAACAACAAACAAACAAACAAACAAACAACCAGACATTGAACACCAAACAACAAGAAGGGAGAGAGAGAGAGAGAGAGAGAGAGAAATAAAACAACTTCAAACATAGATGTCATTGTGATATACACAAGCACATAAATGTTTAGAAACAGACAACACTTTATACTAACCCAACATTGAAAATATTTCAAGATGAAATGAGATGTATTTATGCTCTTAAAACAAATGTGTTTCTCTGTCTCTGTGTCCGGCCTGCGGAAAAAAAGCATCCTGACCAGTTTAAGGTGGTTTACTGGTTGACAAGCTTGTTTGACCACCCTATGATGGTTGACCAGCTAGACCAGCAAAACTCTCGCAAAAAAACATACCTTTAGCTGGTCTTGCTTGTCGTACCACCTCAAGC
>NC_085006.1:15139695-15149695 GCF_963854185.1 Sardina pilchardus | reverse complement strand
CGGGTGGTGCAGGCATAGACAGGGCAGGATACAGTGCACTGGCAGTTGGTTTACAGAAGGTGGTTTATAGTAATATTAATCAAATATAAATATGTGCAGTGTATTATCAGTATAACCTTACAGTATGTAACGGATGCCAGCTAGTTAGCTGAGTGTGTTGCTGTATCGTGGGTTCGAGTCCGGGCATGTCCAGGGCTGGACCGCGGTGGTTCAACACAACGCAGGTTACATTGGTGCCGTGACCCGAATCGGGAGTGAGGTTTAAGGGGGTGAGTGTAATGGATGCCAGCTAGTTAGCTGTGCGTGTCGAACGTTAATAAACCTCACTCCCTAACGTCTTAAGAGTGCTGCTGGCATGAAAGCTAGTAGTCTGGGCTTTTAGCTGGATTGTTAGCGCGCTCGACTCCCGACTACTAGTTCACAGGTTCGAGTCTGGGCGTGTGCATGGCTGGACTGCGGTGGCTCAACACAACGCAGATTACACTTGTATTCAATTCAATTCAATTCAATTAAAAAAACTTTATTCATCCCCAAGGGGCAATTAAGAAGCACACTGAGCAGTCCAGCTAGTCCAGCTCTTGTATAAGAGTAGAAAGAGTAGGCCTAATATAGATATACAGTATGCAGTGTGATAACAGTTACTATCAGATAGATAGATAGATAGATAGATGGGCAAGGTAAGACAGAGAGGAAAGCATGGAGATGGTTAAAACAAAACAAATCAAACTAGGTTCCAAAACGCTACAGTATATCTCTATTTTTAAAAACATTAATATTGTGACTGGCTAATACAAATAGTTGTTTTAATGAACACTTTGTTGCTGGCAATGGAAGCTTTGTTATCTCCTATCCTTTTACAAACAATCTGGGAGAGTGCCCTCCAACAAAGAACAAATACGAATGGATGCATCACTAACCTCCTGACCTGTCTACTGTACTTCAACGTGATATGACCTACACTACATGTATGCCTATACTGAACTAAGTTACAGCCTTAAGGCAATATACAGTAGGTATTCATATTTCTGAAAAAGCCCAAAGCAACCCGGGTTCGATTCCCGTCCCATGGTCCTTTCCGGATCCCACCCCTGCTCTCTCTCCCATTCACTTCATGTCACTCTCCACTGTCTCTATCATTAAAGGGATAAAAAGCCAAAAAAATATACTGAAAAAAAAAACAATGGTGCAAAAGTTTCTGGTGCAAGAGCAAGTAGCACAAGTAAAAAGCCGTGCATAAAGCAACACCATGCACATTTTTTTTACCTTCAACCTTTTACCTTTACCTTCGGAGCCATTTTGTTGATAAACAAACATAATACTGGAATCGTTCACCTATATATAGCATAGCCATAGAGCATAGGTGATTACCGAGGCTCAGATGGAAAACCAGCGATCCAGAAACATCTTGCAAGAACTATAAAGCACTACTTTGACAATATACTGTAGCCTATAGCTAGAGATTGTGTTCGCCTGTTGCTAGTCCTTTGGCTCCAAAACAATCGCACACGCTCAGGGGGAGCTCTAGAATCCAAAACGACATTGGATGCCTTTAAGTTCAACATTATAAGAACTAAAGTTCTTCTTATTAGGCTACAATTATTATTCATATGTAATTCAGGATATTAATCATATCATTAACAAACCCTTCTGTATAAATCTGGAGAATATGAGAAATAGGAGGAATATAGGAGAAATTAACTGCAAATATTGTGTGTGTATGTACAGTGTGTGTGTGTGTGTGTGTGTGTGTGTGTGTGTGTGTGTGTGTGTGTGACATGTGTAAGTCTTTAAATGAGACCTCTTGCTCTAAGTAAAAAAAAAAATCCAGCCTGATACTGTACATATACTGTAGGCCACAAAGCTGCAACAGTATGAAGAGAGAAAAGCCAATGATGGCTCATACATTTGTCTCCCTCTGCTGGTCATCAGGTATTAGTTCACTTTAAAAAAATTAACCCAGGAGCAATAGGGTTGAAGTTATAGATGTGTAATTACTGATGCATGTGTTATTACAGTGTTACAAATATGTTTAATTGAAGAGGCTTTTGTAAGACGATCTTTCTCAAACAAAACTGATCCATAACATGAGAACCCAGACAGACAGACAATCTGAAAAAACTTGACATGTAAAATGACATGTTCATGGTCACAGTTTTTAACTATGAACATATGTCACATATGAACCATGGTTTAACATGACTAGGGACTGAATCAATTAGGCTAATTTAGAGTTTTAAAAAGTCCAGATTATGCTAAATAATTGTCTAAATATTATGTAGTTTATGAGCATACAGGATGTCTGAATTACAATTGAATGAATTTTGCATCTTATCTACACATATTGTATATTATATACTGTATTATTAAATGCATGTGTTTTCATCAGTGTCCTGTGTTATTTTGTGAATGATGTGATTAATATATTATAGTGTCCTTGAACAGTCTGTCATTATGTTTATAAATGTGCCATAGACATGAGATCTACTAGCCTGACTTAAAGCCAGATTCAATTCTATTCAGGACGTGATTATGGGGCATGTTTCAACCAATACCAGGGACACAATTAGATAAACCTAACCAATCAGAGCAATGTAATGTCAGTCCTATTATGCAGAACAGATAAAACATTATTCTTCTCGACAAATGCCCTAATCACTGTTTTCTTTTGTGATTAGGGACGGTAGACAATAGACACTGATACTTGCACAATAGACACTGTTGGTAAAAAATAATGCACACCAAAGCGAGACACAAGATCCAGTCATGAAGAAGTGCAATCAAGATGCAGAGTTTAATTTGGCTATATGGGAGAGGCACATTTGATCTGGCACAAATGTACTCCAGAATATCTCAGATTTGACACAGAATCATACTGCTTACGTTAATGCCTTTGGTGTTGACATAGCCTGATACATGATGTATGAGAGAAGACATGTTCTGCCTCTGCCACCAATGCCTGTCTCACAACATTTTCCAAAGTGAAACAATTTTTGCCAGTTGGAGAAAAGGGGGTTGTGAGACTACAAATCCATGTCAAAATAAAGCAAAATCCAGTAAACAACACAATATAATGCCTCCTAAAAACTAAAAATCCCTTTAACAATTCAAATGAATTACACCTCTGTCTTGCAGTCGCAGAAGATACCCACATGATGGCGCCAGAGATATTTCCATCAGCAATGACTACAAAAACAAATTGGTGAAAACTAGGACAAGGACATGCACACAAAGTGTGCTTGAACTAAATTGACTAAAGTGTGTTTACACTTCCTTAATCCAAATCAGTTCATAGTCCACACTAACATCAAATCAAAGCCTTGAGTACACACCTGAACATCAGCACTGCTGTACTGACATTCTAAACATGTACAAGCAGGCTGAGTGGTCTAACCATAAAAGAGGCAGTGAGTATGCTACCCTCAATACATATTCATTAAGGGCTTTCTCCCCCTAGGGCTTTCTCCCTCCAGCAATTCTGGGCTTCATGCAGAAATGTTGCCCCCCATCGGCTAAAAAATATAACTGCAATATAAAAATATACAGTGGGGAGAATAAGTATTTGAACCCATGCTAAAGTTGACTAAAAAGAGGAATATAAAATCATTTTTAACAAATTGATCTTAATGCTTTAATTTCAAAACTGAGTAAAAATCCAACCTTTAAGGACACTAATTTTCTTTGTGAATGAAGAATGTATCGCTGGTTTGATTTGCAGTGAGCTCAATGAGCATCAAACAGGCTAACAGGCTAACTGAAAAAAAACCACCATGCCAATCTCTAGTTATGGTGAAGGGTATGTGATGATGTGGGGCTATTCTAATTCCAAAGGAACTTTATCAGGATGCATAGACTTCATGCTTGTGTGTGTGTGTGTGTGTGTGTGTGTGTGTGTGTGTGTGTGTGTGTGTGTGTATGTGTGGGATTGAATATGTGTGTGTGTGTGTGTGTGTGTGTGTGTGTGTGTGTGTGTGTGTGTGTGTGTGTGTGTGTGTGTGTGTGTGTGTGTGTGTGTGTGTGCACTGATATATAGGCCTATATGTGTGCAGGCTGCGTGAGAATGAGAGAGGGGCCTCTCTCTCTAGGAAGATTGAGCTGTGAGAAATTTGTGAATGACTTTCAGAACAAGCTTAGGCTAACACAACAGAAGTTGTGGATAATATGAACACTATAAAAGATCTGTGGATGACACACACACACACACACACACACACAGAGAGAGAGAGAGAGAGAGAGAGAGAGAGAGAGAGAGAGAGAGAGAGAGGGAGACTCACACACTTCTCATGAAGTGAAGGAAAGTTAGAAAAAGGATAATGACAGGTTTTCACACAGCTGGTTTGTGACAGATTCTGCTCTCTTCTAATTAAAATACCAGAGGCAGTTCCTTTCTAGAAAACTATCTCTCTTCACAGACACACACACACACACACACACACACACACACACACACATACTGATAGCACTAGCACAGGTCCTAAAAATGTATGGAAAGTATGCAAATTCACACATGCACACAGACACACACTCCTTCTCCAGACATAAAACTAGGCGTGTTCAGAGGCAGGTAAATAGAGGTGAACATGGACATCAGTGTGTCTATGAAGATGGGGTTGCTGATCTAGACTACACAGTATGTTTGTGTTTGTGTGTGTCTGCGTGAGTTTATATGTGTGCATATGAGTGTGTGCACATCCGTGTGCGCATGTGTGATGTGTGTGTGTGTGATTTGTGTGTGTGTGTGTGTGTGTGTGTGTGTGTGTGTGTGTGTGTGTGTGTGTGTGTCTGCTGGAGCGTGTGCCGAGCGCTTGTGACAGAGACTGATCTCTGTGTGCGGACGGCTTTGAGAGAGAGCGCAGCGCTGTGATAATCGCTAAGACCCCCGGATCCCCTCCACATCAATCCTGCTCACCATCACCCCCGCCTTTGTGTGGGAGCAGAGCTGTGTGTTACAGCTGTCCAAATACACACACACACACACACACACACAAACATGGACACACACACACACACACACTCCTTAACAAGTTGTGTCATTGTGTCAAAACACACGATGGGAAGTTGACTAATATGGTCAGGTCATTGTCAAAGCCTAGCAGTGGAGTAGAAAAACCCCATCAGAGAGACATAGCTAAAGAGGCAAAGAGAGGGACAGAGAGAGAGAGAGGGAGGAAGAAAGGGTGGGCAGTTGTTTGTCTTGTCTGCAAGCACATCAGATACACAACACCTCCCACCTCCTCCTGTCTCACAATTGCACTAACTTGTGCTAAGCAACATATGGACAAAATGTGTGCTTGAAGTTTATTTTTTCAGTATAGTTCAATTTGAACTTGGCTGTGGTAAGAATAGTGGCAGAAGATTCTTCATAAGAACATCCTTCATGATCATGGTGAAGTTTAAATGTGAAAGTAGTCACTTGAGATTCACTACACAACTAGATCTTTATGTCATTAAAAGGTAAATAAATTACTCATAATTGAGTTTTGAATACATTTATTTATTCATATATTACAGTACATTTAATTTTACTTCATTGGTCCTCTGCAACATGCTTCACCATTAACATTCCTTCAACATGTCATTGGTACTCTGTAACATGCTTCACTATGAACAGAATCTAGATGACATCCTTCAACATTTCATAGGTCCTCTGTAACATGCTTCACCATGAACATTCCTTCAACATTTCATAGGTCCTCTGTAACATGCTTCACCATGAACATTCCTTCAACATTTCATAGGTCCTCTGTAACATGCTTCACCATGAACATTCCTTCAACATTTCATAGGTCCTCTGTAACATGCTTCACCATGAACAGAATCTAGATAACTTTGTTCAACTTCGTTCTTCTGTAGCATGCTTCACCATGAAAAGAACAATGTAATAAACAATTGAACCAACAACTTTCAGGCTAATGCATACTAGCCCAGCTCCTTAACACTACACCACTGCCCCATTCTTAAAGAATTATAAACAATACAGTATATATATATTTCAAAGTAAGCATTTTCATATAAGTGGATATTGGATAATAGGTGACTTTTAAAACAAAAACATTCAAGAAAAAAAAATTTAAAAAAAACATATTGCCAGCTTAGGTACGTTCAAATATGGCAAACAATGGTAAACATTTGTGGTAAACATGTCTTCTCTGGACAGTTTAATTTGAACAATTTGGTGTAGAAAGTGCATTGTAACAGTAACACTTCTAGAAGGGGTGTCACTTGCGCTCAAGCCTTGTCGGTGCTCACAGTCCAGGACCACAGGATCAGAAACGCTGGCTGGGCTACTTCTAATAGACTAACCCAGAGATGACCGGAGCACTCAGATTTAATTAACTTTTTTTATTGTGGTGCACAAACGACTGACGTTTCGACGCACTGCCTCTTCTTCAGAGTGACACAGTAACACTTCGATGAGCTCACATCCAACTCCACTATATGTTCATGGAGAACTACTTCCTCAGACTGTTGGCAAATGTTTGCCAAAAACTCAAGGCAAACAGAAACCTGTTTGCAATCGTTTGCCTGTTTGCCAATTTGAACGCACTTCTTCACAAATTCACATTCACAATTGATTATTTCACGTCTATGTCCTTAATGAGGGGAACACGTGAGAGCCAGTCAGCCAAAACATTCAGACTACCAAGTCGTACCGGACAGACAACCAAGTCATACTGGAAACATATCAGCCTTGCTGACAATCTTGCAACCATGCCATCTTTGTACATGCCTTCAGTGTTGAGGAGAGTCGAGAGTTCTTGGTTGTGATTTCGAAGTGTGAATCGTTGTCCCAACAAGTAGGCACGCCATTTTTTCACTGCCCATACACAGGCTAAGGCCTCTTTTTCTGTGTCGGAGTAGTTCCTCTGAGCAGCTGACAGCGTACGGGAAGCGATGTCTACAATGTGTTCCTGTTTGTTTGAGTGCAATTGAGACAGTACAGCCCCTAGCCCATAATCTGAAGCATCCGTTGTGACAATGGTAGGTAGATTGGGGTCAAAGAGATCCCCAAGATCCCCAAGATCCCCAAGATCCCCAAGATCTTTCAGAAGCATTTCTTTCAGTCTCATGAAGCTCTGGTTTGCTACATCATTCCACTGTAGCTTGGCCTGTGTGTTTGAGCTGAGCAGCGATTTCAGTGGTTTCACCAGCGTAGCATAGTCTGCCGAGAATTTGCCAAGAGAAGTTAAATTCAGGAAGGAGCGTAGCGATGCCATGTCTTTTGGTGCTGGGGCTTCAATAATAGCATTCAGATGATCTGGTATTGGACGTACCCCTTCTTTGGAGATGACATGCCCCAAAAAGAGAATGCTTGTTTGACCAAAATAATTGTTGTCAAAGTTGATCTGGATGTTTGCATCTGTGAGACGCTGAAGGACTGCTTGCAGGTTGTTGTCATGATCTTCTTTTGAATCTCCGTACACTATTATATCATGAAAGTAGTTCCACACTCCTGGTTGGTCTTTCAAGACTGTCTGCATCATTTTCTGGAAGGCACAAGGCGCAGAGGCAAGGCCAAATGGGACACGTGTGAATCGGAAGAGGCCATCCATTCTAAAAGCAGTTAAGTCGCGACTCTCAGTGTGCTGTGGTAGTTGATGGTAAAATGAGCTCAAGTCAATCTGGCTGTAGTGTGTGGCACCCTGTAGGGTTGAGAACAAGTCCTTCATATCAGGAAGAGGGTGGCAGTCCATGATTACACTCTTACTTGGTTCACGGAGGTCAACACTCAACCGCTGCCGTCCAGGCGGTCTTCCTTCCACTACTAGGGGACTCTCCCATTCAGATACATCCACGCGTTCGATAATACCATCTTCGAGCAAGCTGTTGAGCTCCGCTGACACCTCTTTACGTTTGCTCCGTTTTAGTCTCCTCGTCTTTTGATGCACTGGCTGCACGGCAGTGTTTGTCGGAACCTTGTGAACGAAACCATTCACAGATCCAAGCTGAAAGAAAATCAACAACATACACTGTGCAGTTTCGGTTGGCAGCAGGGGGTGCATTTTCCTCATCCTTCTTAACCCTCTAACCGCCCAAGGCGCCGTACGGCGACAAGCAACATCACTGATTAAAACAGACGGTAGATCCGAGTAGGGTGACAAATCGCTTTTGTACTCTCCACCACTAGTTGGCAGACATCCAGAGCTTCGATTCAAGCCCAAACTTGAGTAAAAAAGTTTTCAGGAAGTGCCTGTATTACTCGCGAGAAACAAAAAAAAAAGACGCATTTCCTGTTTATAACGCGGAAGTGAAATGCGCGATCGCTATGCACAAATTGAAGCAGAAAAACGGCAAATGTTAAAAAACAAAGTCGTGTGTTATGAAGTCTTGGGTCTGCCATTCACCTACTCTGATTCTGAAGGAGAATATCTGCCTTTTGGAGATTATGATCGGTCGTTCATTGGCAGTGACAGTCAAGATGCGTCTGTGAATGGAGGTGGGTCTTTGCGTGTGTACGTCAATGTTTACCTGCAGCAATGTTGACCAAAGGGTTCAAATAAGCATGGTGTGCTTGGTGCCAGTGATAATCATGATGATAGTGTCTGTAATTGACATGGTACAGACAGCAGGTCTAGTAAAAATAGGGCTCTGAAGAACTACAAAGTCATCCACGATAGGAACTGATTTGACCAGGCTACTTTATTATATAGTAACATAGGGATTGTGATAATACTAATAGTTTACTATTGTTGGTTTACATGTGGCTGTGCTCCTGTTTGTTTGTTATGTCGGAAAAATTACAAAAATCAAAGTAAAACTGCTCAAATGTGTTCAACAATCAATATTTACTGAAATGTGCATAATTTGACGCTATTGCCATCCTGTGACGTCATAATATGCAAATTAGATGAGTACATTTACTCCCTTTATAAACTTTAGTTCATACTCAATGATTTTCACATTTACAGTAGGACTTTATCTCTGACCACTTTCAAGCCATGGCCTTTTGAATTTTTTATGCAAAAATCCAAAAAAACCCGGGCGGTTAGAGGGTTAATGTAACTTACCTTGCCTCTAATTATGCTGACATTGTCAAGTCAATTTCATTTATATAGCACATTTCATGCGCAGGGGTCATTCAATGTGCTTTAGAGTAATGCATCAGTTAGCAGAAGGCATCTGAGAACAGTTTGGTCTTAAGTGTAGATTTTAAGAAGTATACAATTGGGGCCTTTTTGATGTTTTTGATGATGAAGCTGCTTCACAATGTTTAGTTCTAACAGTGGGTTTTTACTAACAGGTTTTTTTTCCTGAGACCTGAGAAGTCTGATGAAGCATGTCTGAATTTGATCCTGTTCTATTTAGTGATTAATAAGCAAGTGATACTGCTTTAAGGCGAAAAGTCAGTGACTGAAGCCAGTGCAGGGACTTAGATATTGGAGGTATGTACTGTAGTCAGTTCTTTTAGTTTTCATGAGAACCCTATGTACTGCATTTTGCATCACCTGAAGCTGTTTGGTAGGAAGGGCTTTCTTTTTAGGAAGGCAGGTGTGTGTGTGTGTGCGCGCATGTGCGTGTATATGTGTGTGTGTGTGTGTGTGTGTGTGTGTGTGTGTGTGTGTGTGTGAAAAACCCATTGCAGTAACCAACCCTGCTGTAGATAAATGCGTTCTAAATCAAATTTTGACATCAGACAGATCTCTCTAAGTTTGCCCATGTTTCGGAGGTGGTAAAAAGCTGATTTATTGGTTTCATGTGGCTGTTGAAATTTAGATCACTGTCAATTATGACAAAGATTTTTAACAATATCCTTATATTACGATATTGCTTTGAGGCCTTTTGTGTCCAAGGCAGTGACAACCCAAAGGCTTTCCTCCTTTTTACCAAACAGTGTCAAATGCTGCAAGAGGGTCCATAAGTATTAAGACAAATGTTTTGTCTGCATCTGTATTGAGACATAATATAATTGAATAAGATCTGTTTCAGTGCAAGTACCCAAACAGAGAGGGGGGGAGAGGGAGAGAGAGAGAGAGAGAGAGAGAGAGAGAGAGAGAGAGAGAGA
>NC_085006.1:15117195-15137195 GCF_963854185.1 Sardina pilchardus | reverse complement strand
TGCGCGCTTAAAGCTGTTGATAGGTGTGGAGTGTGACTGGGGCAGGGGGAGAGATCCCGAACTGTTACCGTAGCGATTTAATCTCATAAGCTAATCCTCTTTGCTTTATTAACACACTGAGCTTTACTGCTCTACAGACCTACTATTCTACACATGTACTAGTATACACTCACACACACACACACACACACACACAGACCTACACACACACACACACACACACAAAGTCCTCCACCACGTGCATAAGCGCAAACAAACCAGGCTACAGTACATCTCATCAAATCAGTTCCGATACTACATCTCCGTTCCCAAAGCCCTAGGTAAAGAATCGGATATCAGTCCGTCTGATCAGCATGCACAGAAGACTAAACACACCACTTAAAACTCCATTTGTCCTCTCTGCCTTCCCTTCCGCCCAAACTTTTTTTTTTCTATCCCCAAATCTTATCCGCCCAATCTGTTCTATTTGCATCAGAACTCATCTTAACTGTCTCACATGCCCTACAAAGCAGCAGTGGCAAAAATGGCAGCCTCGAGGCACGCCAGACTCCAGATGAATACAGTCTGGTGGTGACTCACTACTGGGATTCCCTTCCAACTCTTGCATCGCGACACACACTTACGTACGCTAAAATCTCTGCTGCAGCCTCCTAACAATCCCTTCCTACTTCGCCTACACTTTACAAACTGACGATAATAAGCATAAACAGTCAGGAAGGAATGTATGTGGGTCCACCTTTGCTGTAAATAAATGTCCAATTTCCAACTGCATTTTTTTTTTTTTTTTTGCTGCTACTGACATAATACGTTTTAGTTTCATCTTCTCCTCTTGTTGCTGATTGGCCTGAATATTTTTCTTGTCTGAGGGAAACGTGAAGTGAATTACTGTGTTCCAGACTAGAATCTCCATGAAAGGAGATCTAGGATAGGCGGGGCCAGGCTAATTCAGCTCAATAGCACATTCAGTACTTCAAAAAAGGGCCTTTTAAATGAACACCATGCTTTAACCATCTTTAAGACCCTTTGTTGAAGTTATGTGAGCAGACAGACCTGATCACAATACCTCTATCGGGGGGGAAAGACATCTCTCACAGCAAAGGTGATGTTTTCTAAACAAAGTCCTGATTGACAGGTATCACTCCTCTGCTTCCGAGGAGAGTTAAACCCTCCCTCCCTGTCCGCTCTGCCACACATACACTGTGACTGGCATTACAACCCCACCTCCCACTCCCCATTTCGCCTCAACTTCACTGATAGCTCTAAGCTCAAATTACCCCCTTATCCATAGAAGATGTAAGCAGACATCGCTCACACGCAATCTCCACCACAGGCATCTCCTAGCACCATGGCCAGCTACCAAACCAAGCCAAACATGCTTATTGTCAGCACACTAAATCAAGCATTCAGACTGAACTCCAGCGAAGGGGGAGGCGGTGTGAAAAGCATGACCAGGACCACGTTCCTCTCGGCATAGTGCCATTTCTCTTCTCCACCGACAAATAAGGTGGGCCAGAGTCACTGACAAGAATGCTGTGAATTCACTCCACTCAAGGCACAGTCCCTTCGAAAGGTCGTTTGCGTTCACTGTCTCTCTATCTGATCACTCTTCAGATTATGTTCTGTGTTGCCATAACATTAATGTCTCCAGGCAGGTGTTAAGCGAAAGGCTGTGAAGACATTTTTATGTGGTGCTTTGGGATGAAACAAAAACATGTCAGCTTTATGACAGCTTCAAGACATTCTGTCAGATGGTTTACAGTGACCTATAATGAGTTATTTTGAGTTTAATGGTTTCAGGAGCTATTCACATTGGCCTCCCATGTTGTTGATGTATGTTGCTATGAGTTACGGTGAATAGTTAGAAATTGCGATATAGCTTGTTATTGTGGTGCTGATGTGAAATGTAAAACTGGCCACTATCATTTGCATTTGGTACTTCACCTTAAAATAAGCTTAATAAAACACTGTTTTTGAAAATAATAAAAAATATCCCATACAGAATTCAAGGAACACACTTTTGCACATTTTTTGAAATAATTATTCCCCCTCATCATTCAGCCTTATAATCAATGAAACCCTTATGACACCTTCTGAAGACCCAGCTCTTCAGAGAACATCTCCTCTCGTAGCACTTCTTACAACTAGTCTTGCTGATCCTAGACACCTGATTAACTGACACTTGACTGTTTAAAATCGGCACTACAACCTGACTATAACTGACACTTGACCGCACTAGAACATGACTATAACTGACACTTGACCGCACTACAAACTGACTATAACTGACACTTGACCACCTAAAGACTGCACGCACTGATGCACTTATTCCTATTTCACTCTACCTTTTTTTCCAGAATTGTTGTGAGAATTGCTTTAAAAAGCTTAATCTGTTTACCATGTTGTAAGTTGCTTTGATTAAAAAGCGTCAGCCAAATGTGATATAGTATAACCAGGTCAGGTAGATCAGATAATGCATGATATCACCTGCGTTAAATGCACAGGTGATAGAAAGAATATATGGCAGGACTTTCATTTTCTGAACCCGGCATGTCCACCTCTGCATAGGGCCTAAGATTTTGTGCTACACCCCTGGTTCTATGTATCACTACCACACTGGTTGCCTTGTAGTGGGTTCTATGTAATCACTACCACACTGGTTGCCTAGTAGAGGGTTCTATGTAATCACTACCACACTGGTTGCCTAGTAGTGGGTTCTATGTATCACTACCACACTGGTTGCCTAGTAGTGGGTTCTATGTAATCACTACCACACTGGTTGCCTAGTAGAGGGTTCTATGTAATCACTACCACACTGGTTGCCTAGTATAGTGGGCACGGTGGCATCTTTCACTGCTCCATCTGGCATTCTGTGTGGAGCACTTTGAACTGCACTCTGTGCATGACACATGCGCTATATAAATAAATATTCACTCACTTACTTAAAGTGAATAAACAGGGATGAACAGTAGCACAATCTACTCAATGTCTGTCAGAATCCTCTCTTCCTATAACTAACATTATCCTTTTATCATGGTTTAGATATAAATACATTTGCATACACATAAAGGGCCATTCACACCTAGAACGATAACTCTAACAATAACGGTAATGATGACATCCACACATAAACTACATAATATCGTTGGGGATCACGTTCAGAGCAATATTGAGATTGATGAAAAGTTGATAGCCAATCAGAATTCATACATTTTTAGCCATCAAATTAATTTACAGGAAGAGATCGTTGGTCAGTGTGGATGCTTTTATCGTCACAGTTATAGTTATCTTTAAAGTTATCGCTCCTGGTGTGAACGACCCGTAACTCAGGCGTTCATGTTGTAGGACTTACCCGCGCTCCTTTAGCTGGGAAGCACTGGCACACGGTGCAGTCTCTACCACCACAGCCTTCTGATGGGTCCCCCTGTAAACACACACAGCCTGAGTTAAAGAGACAAATACAGTACACACACAAACAGTACACACACAAACACACACACACGGTGTAGTGCATACATACTGTATCTGGTCTGGTGTTGTCATGATATTTGTTAACTGATATTTGTTATTAACGCATCACAATGGGCAGCTATGTGTAAGGTCGTGTTATGCAGAGACAAGGACATGCTGTGCAAAAACAGAGATCAACCTCATTAGATGTGACATGTTCAGATTGACGTGATCAAGTTTTACATTTTTGCTAAGCCTATTATTTGTTTCAAATAAGGCAAAAAACAAACAAGCAACAGCTGTAGTATAAAGACAAACATAACAACACTGCTATGCTTGCAACATCAGCAGAACTAAAATATACTGTACCCTGTATCAACGGTTTATCAATAAATTTAAATAAAAATCGAGGCAGATTTTTGTCTGTCTGGCGATCACAGAGGAGAAACATCTCAAACATGATGCGAGTGTGTGTGTGTGTGTGTGTGTGTGTGTGTGTGTGCGTGTGCGTGTGTGTAGAGGGGATGAGGGGTGGCAGAGGAGACAGATAGGGAAGAAGGGAGCGATTTCTGAGACCGAAAGAGAGAAAGACAGAGAGATGGAAGGAGAGATGTTTTGTCTGCAGGAGTGGCTGGGTATGCAGCTCACCTGTACACAACAGAACAGAGCAGAGGCTCCATCTGATAACATGCTCTGCAATTAGAGCCCATTCTCTAGTGCCAAAACACACGTAAACACACACACATGCTTGCACGTGCATAAATCTATGCACTCGCGTGCATACACACACACACACACACACACACACACGTGCACATTAAGGGAATACACATGCCATTGCAGCAATGCTAATACACGCAGCTTCAGGTGATGCTTGTGAATCCTGTCAAGTTCAAAGAGGTTATGTGCAGTTTTGGTACATTACTCTGAATGGCATTTTTCTATGGTACTGCATACACTAGACTTCCCATGCAGAATCAGCTGAACCCTATAGCTCAAACATTCAGACATAAGCCTGCATCCGAAACGGTGAGTGCACTTTGATGTCTTTCAGTGTCTTTCACATCTGATGCACATGAGAAATGATGCTCAATCTCCCCATGAAAAACACACACGTACTGTACACATGGACAGACATGAAAAGATATTTAGCATTCTTGTGGACAAAAGGGGAAGAATCATTGTCAATTACAGACGGGCACGGGATGACTTAACACTGGTAACCCGTGAGGATCTTATGTCTGTCAGACTTCTTCAAATCACATCACATTCATTTAACGCATCTGGTCTCCGTAGACTCTCTCTAACCACCTGCTCTCTCTCTCTCTCTCTCTCTCTCTCTCTCTCTCTCTCTCTCTCTCTCTCTCTCTCTCTCTCTCACACACACACACACATACACACACACACACACACACACACACACACACACACACACTGTGATGAATGGGATGTGAAAAATAACAGGGGCTAAATTACTTGATGTTTAATAACTTACCGCATAGCAATGCAGACTAATCCACAATGCTTCTATGATCTAAGGAGAGGGATAATCTAGGAACACCAAACACACACACACACACACATATGGACGCTTGAATGCACACAATGCAATGCACATGCAAACATACTGTACACACAAGCATGCACATGCGTATGCACACAAAGAACCACATACACAGACACAGGCAAGCAAGCAGTGTCCATTTCACACACATTCTAACACACACAGCTACATCAACAAACAGCTACAAACGATCCAAATCAACCCAGAGATCTATGAGCGTGCCCTGACTCAAACACACATGCAAATATTTGTGTACTTAAGTCAGCGCTGACCTAACGCACAAATACCAACACACTCTGCACAGTATACAGGTCTAAATGCCTCGGCATGCATTTCAAAGTCCTGTAGGTAAGCTGGATGGAGGGGGTGACATCAGCAGTGAGGGTGAGGAGATGAGAGGGATGATTGGTTGCACTGCCAGATGAGCATGACAGCCAACCAGTCAGGCGTTAGAGATTAGAAGCCAAGGGGCACGCCTCACCACCAGACATGCTCCTTTTGCTGCAACCCTTAAGCAGCCCCCACACAAATCTGCAGGTATCTCTCTCTCATACACACACACACACACACACACACACACACACACACACACACACACACACACACACACACACACACACACACACACACAGACACATACACACACACACACACACACACACATACGATGCGCTCTACATATATGATATGAGCAATGAGGTCAGCACAGTCAACACTCAACACTACATGCATGCCCGTCAGCACTCAGTTCAAGTTCAATGTTCTGAGTGTATAAACATGTGCATATCTCTCTCTCTCTCTCTCTCTCTCATAACCTGAATACCGCTTCATCTCAGACCGCATGTTTTTGTTCAGAGGGTTCATGGAGTTAAATGACGTCATAGTCCTTACAGAGCACAGAGCTTTAAAGCTTTAATGAGGCATTGGAGAGTTTCTTGTTAGCTACTGTACACTGCAAAAACTGTTTACCTAATAAAATCTAACCAAGTGTTGTTCTTGGTTAGATCTTATATCAAGATAAAACAAATAGTTGGTGTTGTTTTCAGTATAAAGAGTCTTACCTAGAGCGTTCTTGTGAAATCATTTGACTCAATTTAAGAAATGTTTGACTTATTCTAGGACATCTCTTCCTAAAACAAGCACATTTTCCTAAAACAAGCACATTCGTCTACCAGTACATTGAGTAAATTTGTCTTGATTAGACTCCTTAAAATAAGTCAATGTCGTCTTAAATTAAGTCACAATGATCTTTCGGGAGAGCACTAGGTAGAATATACCAAAATACAATATCAAAAAGATTTTATGATCTTAATATAAAATAATAACACTTAGATTAGATTTCATTTTTTGGAGTGTATAATCTAACAAGCTAACAGTTACAACAATATCTCAGTTAGCACTGATAAAAGACGGCTAACTAGCTAACTGATGTATTGTGGTAATATACAGTTTTCAGTGACCATACTTCAGGCAGTTAAAACAGATTTCAGAGGGATGTCACACACTGTAAACTCAAGGCAGAATGTTATTTTGGGAAATCCTTCATTGTTTGATGTGATACGTTATGGCTTGATCATTTATGAATATTTCTCTTTCCTAGAACAAAAACAATTAAATGGACCCTTCACGGTCTTGACCACTGTCTTCCAACTTCCTGCAGGTGTAGGCTAGACTATCTTGTGGGCAAACCCGTAATGGTTTCACCTAAAACAGATTTCAGAGGGATGTCACACAAACTCAAGGCAGAATGTTCTTTTGGGAAATCCTTCATTGTTTGATGGGACACATTATACAGCTTGATCATTTACGAATATTTCTCTTTCCTAGAACAAAAACAATTAAATGGACCCTTCACAGTCTTGACCCCTGTCTTCCAACTTCCTGCAGGTGTAGGCTAGACTATCTTGTAGGTGGTTTCACCTATGATTTTTTCAAACGTTTAGTCAATAGAATCAAAACCAGCCTTCAGTCTTGCCACAGCTTTCATGCACAAGTGCATAATTCATCTGAATCATCTGTGTTCAATTGTGCGCAGCCTGTGCACACAGCCACCTTTGACCTTAAGCACGAGTTTCAGCGTATGATTAACCTGGAGCTTGCTGAGAAAACCACACACATATTTATACATGCACCCACTCACCACACACACACACACACACACACACATTGGCACACTGAGTTCGGAACCCAGTTTAACATAAAATACATCAAAAGGCAAGCAGTGCTGGTCGCACATCATGTGACAACCAACCGGACACAAAAGAATGTGTGTGTGTGTGTGTGTGTGTGTGTGTGTGTGTGTGTGTGTGTGTGTGTATCTGTGATTGTACTGACCGGATGCGACACTGCTGTATTGGAATTCTTTGAATAGGCACTATTCACTGAGTGGTATTAACTACCCAGGAAAAATGTCTTTGAAGAGCAGACTTTTTTGAAGCTTGAAATGTTTGAAGCATTTGGCTGAGGGTTCTGCACAGGTTTAAGTAGTGCAATAAAGGTTTCAGTCTGGATCTCTCGTCTCTTTATAATGGTCTACTTATTCAGCCTCTGCAGGGGACGACTGATTAACCAGCTCAGCAAAGTGGCCAGACAATCATAAATACACACACACACACACACACACACACACACACACACACACAGCAATAATAACAGGATGGAATATTGTGAGACAGGTTACAGTAACTGTGGCAGACACCCTTCTACTGTACCTGAAAAGGAAGGCAAGAAAGAACAAGGACTATGGAAAGAAAGACAGAAACACAGACAGAAACATACACAGACGGACAGAAAGAAGAACACTGGGAGTGTATCTATTTGGATGTAATGAGTGGGCCCACATAAGCGTATGAGGGTGTGATTGTGTGTCTCTTTATATGTATACGTACGTGAGTGTGGGTGGGTGGGGTGGGTGGTAAGGGGGGGTGGGGGGTGTCTGGTATGTGTGTTAGAAGCATCTGCATTCTGACAGCTGGTCATTTTGCTTCACGTTTACAACCTCTTCACCTGTCTCTGTCTCACTCTTACACACACACACACACACACACACACACACACACACACACACACACACACACACACACACACACACACACACACACACACACACACACACACACAAATGACCGTTTACCTAACCCTGGCCTTGCACTTTTCTTCAAAGTTGTCCCAGTGCCTCAAATCTCAAAGAATTTTCCTTGCCTCCAGTTACCGTGTCTTCCGATGAAGAACTGCTGATCTTATAACCATTTGCCATTTCTTGAGAGAGTACAGTGTCGTGTCTGTGTGTGCTTGAACTGACCATAGTGTAAATCAGAGAGTAAATATCACCTGACCACAAAAAAGATTGCTTTCATGAAAAATGGCTTTTCCTTGGAAAACCCAGACAGTATTCTGTCATCTGTGTCACAAGAGTAAATGAACTACGGTCGGGTCAAACCTCCAACTCTGAGCACACGTGATGCTACATGAGGTCTCTCAGAACTGTAATCCGCGAGGTTGCATTACTCTGCACAGCATAACACAGAACATCGTTAGCCAGCCATCACAGCAAAACAGCTCTCACTACTGTTGCGACGTGCTGCCTGTGACTTGCACTCAGGTAGACTGTAAGTTTTCACAGACACACCTCATCCCCAAGGGGACACTAGCTTGCTTCTTTCACCTGGTAGCTACCGACTAGCTATTTAAAGCCATGAGGTAGCTTTAGCAGGGGGCTTGGGGTGCATCTCAATTGTCTATTTGTCCATCCTCCCTGCTGTCTGTACTAGTCTCTCCTCCTAATTAATCCCGTGATAGAAACAAGGATCGGCAGCCTTGGTTTGGCATGGTCAGACAGAACTGCTTGTGGGAATACCAGTGGCTCTTTGTTTCAGCTCTGAACCCCTTGGTTGGATTTTACCTCTCTGTCTTTGGATTTACTTTGTGTTTGGGCCTGTTTTTGTTTTAGTTTTTTGTCTTTGTTTCAGGGATTTTCCCACTTTTTGTGAGCATTGTGGGAGATAGTGTTGCACGCAGATTGGTCTTCACTAAAAACACAATGTCCAGGCCGTGTCCTCTTGAATTGCATCCATTAATTCATACACTCTGACTACCATGTTATTGCAAACACCTACTGTAGATTAGGGACTCTGGTCTGGACAATACATAAATTCCCTACACTTGTTGCGAGCTTGTTGCTGGGCCATGACTTCCTAACATTACAAATTATTCTTGGATGCCTCTATCTTTTTTTCAAGCATTGCTCCCAGCACACCTGATGAAGTCTGCGCAAGGTGTGTGAAGCTTGTTTCATGCTTCTGCATCGACAAGCAGCAGTGGCTATATGGCGTTGCTTCTACGCCATCGAGAACCTTAAGTCTCCAGGCGTGAAGTCTCTTAAGTCTCTTAGGTTCAGATAGTTGGGGGTGGTTCTTAAGCTTACTGTACGTTCCAGCCTCAGAGCACTTCCAATTTTAAAGGTGAGGTGGATGAACTTGCCCCACAGTTTAGGAAGTAGGACGTTTGACTTTATAAGTGGCATTCCATTGTGCTTTTTTTTTCCTAGTAAGAGGAACGCAGCATTTGATGGGTCAGATAGGCAGAGCATCACAGAGGGAGGCACACCATGCAGGGGGCCCCCCTACAGCACAACTGGGGAATCTACAGTATGACATTTCTCAGACGGACAGAAGACAATGAGCCTATTTCACAAGATGTCGCCACCGTGTAAACTAACTTCCTCTGGAACAGCTCAGTCTATAGGAAAGACAGAAACAGGAAGATGTTTTACCCTGCCAATTAAGGCATCATCAACATCAACTAGGCCAGACACCTGGACACTGTGAAATTGGCTCATGGGTATTGTCAGCGGCTACTGTCTTTAGTTATATTGATAAGAAACTCGATTGTCATACTCTGAATGACTATAAGGGTCTTATGATAAGTATTCATGGGTTTCATCAGGTCCCTTTCCACAGATGTATACAATCAAGCACCTTGATTATGAATGTAGACAGCATGGTGCTTGATTAACACATCTGTGGAAAGGGACCTGAAACCCATGAATAGAGAGATTCGGGGACCTAAAGATGTCTAGACAGCCTGTTCCTGCCCAAAGAGTCGCTCCCTAAGGTCTTTGGTATTATTTGCCCTCAATGGTGCCTTCCAGGCAGCGCTGCCTTCAAGGTGCTTGAAGAGGCGCTCCCTAACTAAGCTTCAAAAAGAGAAGGAGCTTTTTTCTGTCTGCACTTTTATGCGGTTAAACTTGACTGATATGTAAATTTGAACGGCATTTGAAATTCCTACATACTGAGTTAAACAGCATGTAATGTATCTGTATAGGTAAGCACAGCAGAGCTATGAATGTGATTTATGTTTATGTATGCGTGTGTTTTCTGTCAGTGAAGGGAAAGATATCTGCATTCCAACAGGCAGCCATGCAGGCAGACGACTCTTATCTCTATCTTCCTCTCTTTCTCTGGCTTGTTCTCCTCATCCTGTCCCCTCTTGCAGAGAGAATATGCATATCGCTCCACTCTTTTCAGCCTTATCAAAATCAGATGTAATGTTCTGTAGCAGTCACACACACATACAAACACACACACACACACACACACACATCCACCCATGCACCCCCTGAACTATATCACATTCTAAAGCTCCCCCAAAAATCATGTCCCTGCATGACCTCTTCATGCAGACCTAGTCTGACGTGTGTGTGAGTGTGTGTTCACATGTGGGTGTGTGTCTCTATGTGGTGTCAGTGTCCGAGCTGGCAAAAGGTCTATCTGTGCAAGCACTGTGCTTGCGTGAGTTTCTTTGGATGTATGGAATTTTTGTTTGCATTCTTGTGTTCAAAGCATGTTCTTTTGTTCATGTCATGTATGCGTGAGAGATGTTGCATATGTGTTGAAATTGTGTGCGTATATATACAGTATATGTGTGTGTGTGTGTGTGTGTGTGTGTGTGTGTGTGTGTGTGTGTGCCTTACATGTGTCTACGTGTGGTGTGTGTGTGTGTGTGTGTGTGTGTGTGTGTGTGTGTGTGTGTGTGTGTATCCATGCGGGGGTAGGCTCTGGTAATGGCGGATGGACTTGTGCTGATGGTTGCTTTGATGCCCCTCGCCCACATGGCACCAGCCTGCACCTTCCCACTTCAAAAAGCCCCCTGCATCTCTACCTGCCCCCCCTGCATCTCTACCTGCCCCCCCCCCCCTGCATCTCTACCTGCCCCCCTGCCCCATCCATCATCAAACAGAAGCCCACACAACACACACAAGCACACAGGCCTCACTTCCCCCTCTGTTCTGCCACAACCCAATGAGCACCAACTATTACCGGGTCCCGGACTGTGTCAGTCAACCAGTCAGATAGACATGGCATTCAACCATTGTGGGTCTGTGATGTGTACATGGGGGTGACGGGGGTTAGTCAGAACCGAGAGACTTTTGACTTTTGCTTGCGAGGAATGGCCTGAGAACAAGACCAAACTGAAATGTTTGCATGCAAAAAAAAAAAAATCCTCTCACACCAGAGTTGTACATGCTGTCAATATATTAGTTGAATGAATCAACCAATCAATGAATGAATGAATGAATGAATGAATGAGTGAATCAATCAATCAATCAATCAATCAATCAATCAATCAATCAGTCAGTCTATCAATCAGTCAGTCAGTCAGTCAGTCAGTCAGTCAGTCAAAGTCAGTCAGTCAGTCAGAGCACTGGGCATGATCACACACTCCGGTTGCAAAAAGTAACCTAAAAAGCAACACTTCTGAAGTTGTCTTCAAATAAACCAAAAACAAAAATAGAGGTCATTTGAGTCTTCTATAAAGCACCTAGGACTTGAGAGATTCAGCTTAAATCATGCCATGTACAACCATAATGTACAATGTACAATGCACTACTTCAACTAACACTAACACCAAGCATCAAGTGTCAGACATTATGCCAAAGGGATTGCCCCTCATCTTGGAAATCAACAGCTAGGTAAGACTACCTCTAATAAATGAACAAGCAGTGTTTCTTTCGTTGAATGAGATCCAAAATGATCCATGCCCTTTGCCAAGTATGACTTGGCAATTGTGTCATTCAATCATAATGCCTCATGGGGATGTATTCCAACTGTTCTTGAAATGAGTTAAGTACCATAATTGAGATCTAATCAACCAGACTGGATGTTAGTAGCATTCTTACATTCACATGCTAGTAGTCTTACATTCACTCTCAAGCAATGACCTCAATATCAAAATGGCCAACGTCTCCACATCTCCAATCTCTTCCCATATCACCCCTCTCCCTGTGGGAGATGTTCCACCTGGCCCTGAGAACCAGCTAACAATCAGCTGTTCCGAGGAAAAAGAAACAGGATCTCATCTCCTTGGAGGGGTAAAAGTATTTTTTTTTTTTATCAAGAACTGAAGGGATAACCAAAACAGTGACCAACGATATTTCCATACAGGATATTCCAACATTTTAATGCAGATTAGAAATTCTGGTTCAAACTAACTCTGTTATATGGGGAAGTCCAAATGAGATACTGTAACATCATTCTCAAGTAACTACACTGTAAAGATCAAGAAATCTCCAATTCCATTCAAATGTTATACCATTTAACAAAAAACAGAGAGATAGAGAGTGTGTGTGTGTATGTGTGTGTGTGTGTGTGTGTGTGTTTGAGAGAGAGCCAGAGAAAGAGAGAGAGAGAGGGGGAAAGAAGGAAGAGATGAAAGATAGGAAATACCTGTGTACGCACCCCTAGTTTTTGTCCATTTGTATACATCGCCAATAGGAACCTGCAAACAAAGTTCAGTCTATTCACATTTCATATACTTCACAGTAGTAGAGCATTTTTTTTTACAATGAATGTGTGTGTGTGTGTGTGTGTGTGTGTGTGTGTGTGTGTGTGTACACACATGTGGGTGTCTATGTGACTTCTCACCATATCGGAAGGCTTAGCCAGGTGATCTTAAGGGGGCGTGTCATCTCCGCCACACAGGGCGTGTCCCACCGTCAGAGCAGCCCTGGACCTGTGAAATGTCTGTGACTTCTGTGGACAAGACTGCAGCCCAAGCTACCGAGTGACAGTTCCACTCCTGCTGTAAGCAAATAGAACAGGGCATTGAGGGGATCGACAGACTGACAGAGAGGGGACAGACAAAAAGATGGATGGATGGGTGGATGGATGGATGGATGAATGAATGAATGAATGAATGAATGAATGAACGAATGAACGGATGAATGAATGAACAGAAGGATGGATGAACAGATAGATGGATAGAAGGGGGGATGGATGGATGAGTGTATAAATGAACACACAAAAATTAATTAATGTTCCACCATCCTCTATCACACACGTGTCTGCTTGCGCACCCACCCACCCACACACACACCCACACACACACACACACACACACACACACACACACACACACACACACACACACACACACACACACCTACACACACACACACACACACACACACACACACATAGGCCTACATACACAATAGATGACAGGAGTTCAGTGAACTGTGAAAAGGCCATTCCAGACCAGTTCTCACATCACTGTGGACACTGGATACTCAGGACAGCTTAAATTATCATCTCTGACCATTCACCTCTCTGATTTTGCTGACAAGCCAAAACAAAGTCAAAAATTAGTCTAAAACAAGACTGCAACAACTCTGCATCCAATATTGTGGATAATCTGCTATAGACGGCAAAAATGTACCAGTCATGGTATGAGCAAAAGACAAGGGTAATGCAAGTGAATGATCGCTGGCTCTACAGCTTGGGGCGTTTAAAACCAACAATCTTTAGCGCTCTAAACCAGAAAGAAATCGTCGACAATTACCACCGTGTCATTCCGTTACCAGATGTGCCATTACCTTAACTGTTACTGCGCTCTTGGTTGTAATTAGACGGTAATAATTACAATTACATGGCCATTGCCAAGGCGCGTTAGACTTTCTGAGTTCGTGTCTTAGGGAGATTGTCAAAGGAACTACACTGAGTATCTGGACCTGGGCTGCCTGTCTGCCCCGCTCGGCTGTATGAGTTTACACAGATATCCAGCCCCAAGGGCAGACGCGACCAGATGTCGCGCACGCACAAGAAAGCCCCTATACCGCGTTCGTCTGTCTGCGAGGGAGCTGGACAGCCGGTTTAAACTCTTTTATTTCTGACTGATATTAAAGTTGACCCACAAGCAAATAATCCAAGCTGATATAGCAGTAGACATATCATCACTTAACACCAGAGCACTCGTTCACAGCATCATCCCCCTTTCCATTAGCGTTACCGACTCGAGTTTAGACAAGACAAAACAACAGATGTAAGTTATTCCTGTACACCGGCCTGTTACCTGAGTTTCAACTCTCAAATTTCAATAATATCTCAGCAACTTTATCAAAACATCACATAAACAGGATGGAAATGCGCGGAGCATAACTATATGACTACACCGTAGCCTTATGAGTAGGCTACACATCGTATTCGTACATAAAAAACGAATCTAAAAGACAAAAAAATACCTCACTCTGGCTACAGAGACACCGCAAGAAAAGACTGAAGACAAGTACGTCGGTACCGAACCTTCACAAGTTCAAGTCCGCAGGAGCGCCGGGCGCCGTGCGTCCGCTTGTGGCTGAATCCGTTAAATCATCACTTAACCAAGTTAAACTGGAACCAGAGGGCAAATGCGTCAAGAGAAACACTCACCTGCCTGAAGATGATCCTGCTATAACGACTTCATAGCAATGTGTGGCAATAAAAACAAACAAATAGATGAAAACTACACACCGGAAAAACTTAAACAGAAACACAGCTAACTTTTAACAAGTGTCCGCGGGTAGAAGGATGGACTCTATGCACCTCTATTTGTTGGTGACGTAAAGACGCAGACGCACAACCCCTCCACAATGACCATTGCGCGTAACACGAAAAGAATTACCGAGAGAGAACAGAGTACTCTCTCATAGTCTGGAGACTATAGCCTACAGTATGTTATGTTAGATGATCATTGTATCTCAATTCATATTGCCGTGTCGTCTTATGATGACCTTTCTAGCCATCTTGTGTAGACATTACGGTAGGCTACTATTTTCTACACGTTGACGGCACTGCACGATAACGGCATTTCCAATGTCGTACACGTTTTTTTCTCTATGACCTACCTGGAACAGGTAGACTGGGAAAGTTGTTTTGAGACCGTCGCTGGCTGTGCGCACAGGTAAACTGAACTGAACTGCTATCCTGGACTGTGCATCCGTGACCCGGCAGAGTCCACAATCACCGGGTGCCAGAAATCACTAACTAACTGAAGGAGAGGAACTGGGTTAGAAAACTGCAGTAGAAGTGCTAGCACTGCCTGTGTGCCAAAGCGACCCTGGGGATCTACAACGGCGCACCCATGCGCCGAATTCTGAACTCCTTTGCCCCATTGAGGGTCTCGCTGCTCGGGATCTTAGTTTTTGGATTCCTGGAACAAGCAAGCTCTGAAGGAGTGAGTATGCCGACAAACTTTAAAATTAACGTAACAAAAAATCGACCATGCTCCGCATATTCTTGCTCTGTCAAAAAATGTACACAAAGGGTTGCAGCTTGTCGATAACTTTGTCGAGAGAGGATGTGGAGAGTGGGCTATTTGCAGGTCGCTTGTAAACCTAATCTGCCCCGAGTAATCATTGTTCTTCGTATGACAAAATACTGAGATGTAATGCAGTTCAAGTGAATATTCTGTCTGCGGGGGCTTTTATTTAATCTGGCAAAAATATTTAGACAATTTATTTTTGATATAGGCCTACATATTTGCTAGTCATCTGTTAACTTAGTTTTGCGGTGTACGTTGTAGTTTATGTGGAATGGGACAGGGTTATCTGTTCTGGTGCCGGCTGCCTGCATTACTCAGGAAAGCAAGTTGCAGATGTCAGGTGTGCTGGCAGGGCTTCGTTATCACCAGAGGGGGCGCTTATCCACTTGGATGACATCACAGTCGAGTTATCCCTCTCCTCTCTTCTTTTCTTTCCACATTAACCATAATAATATCGACAAGTGGTTGTCAAATTGAATATGTGTGTGTAGGGAGAATAGGTTTCCGAGTGAGAGGAGGCCAATATGACTGAGAGCAAAACAGACTTGCAGAGCTAGTGAGATGATCCTGACCTGATCCTTGGTGCAAAGCAGATATTTTTTATTTTAGATTGGTAGCCTTTCTTTGCCATGTTTATCAGATGGGAAAAGTATGCCAGTCACAATTGAAGTTTGCAGTGCATGATGGTCTCATTTTGGGCCAGTGTTAGCATAGTGGCTAAAGAGCTGGGCTGACATGTAGTTTGTGGGTTCAATGCCCGACTGCCGCTGTTGTGCCCTTGATACGTCACTTAAAGGGACACTTCACCGATTAGCGTTAAGCTTTGTATCTTTAGAAAACCAGTCATGTTTTTGAATGGTCATGCATCATTCCCTCAGTTTGCCTTGAGAAATACAGATTTCAATGAAACCCATTAATAGGACTTCCTGCTTTCAATGATGTAAAATGATGATTTTTACATCATTGAAAGCAGGAAGTCCAATATTGAAATCTGTATTTCTCCCATCTCAAGGCATGCACGACCATTCAAAAACATGACTGGTTTTCTAAAGATACTAAGCTTAATGCTAATCGGTGAAGTGTCCCTTTAACCCCGAGTTGCTCTTGGGACAATGACCCAATGAAAAGCATTTGCTAAATGCATAAATGTAGATTGGGCAAGTTCCTGTTGGCAAATAATTCCTCAGGTCAGTCTTCAGAAATCTGTCTGACATTGTGCATCTGAACAAGGCAAAAGTAGATATGCTGTACTCCTCCCTGACTGCTGTGTCCCATGTGTGATGAAATGAGTAGAGGAACAGTTATACTGCTCAGTGGTATCAGTAAAGCTAAGGGTGCACAAGGGTGAGCCTTGTGGGGGAATTATTTTGACATGGTTTCTGCAGTTCAAAGAATGCAATGGGCCCAGCTATAGCATTGCCCCAGGGTCTGAGCCAAAGAACATTGAATATTTCACTCAGATGGTTCAACTTAGAGCAACTCATGTCCTGAAACAACCTCACATTTAATTTCCAAGATTTTCTCCACTAACATGGGAATATTGTGGCTTTACTCCAGAGGGGAAATGTAAGAATATAATATGTTTAAATTCAATATGAAAAAACGGTGTTCCTTTAAACTACTGGTAGTTAATAACAGAAGTGGAAAACTCCAGCTTCAGAGAGTAAAAGTACGATCATGTATTGGTTCTACCTGTGCACTTAGCACAGGTGATCTAATCAATTAGCTGCTCTACCTAGCTGAAGAGTTGTGCTAATTAGTATCAGCTGGTTTAAATTAATGGTTGGCACAGATATGTGGAAGAACTTTTACTCACTGAAACTGTGGCGACACTCCCATAGACCTCCATAGGAAAAAATGGCAGCACTTTTTCCAGGCTACTTCCACGTTATGGGAGTTTTGGAACTATTAACAGCCAAGTCAGTAGTCAATGAGTTAATTGATTACACCCTCCAGCATCCAGAAGTACATCCCACCCTCCTGCGATTCAGCCAAAGATTCGCAACTCCCTCTTTCTATGGCTCTGGCTTTAATCTTTTGAGATTGAACATTAGTCTGGGGAGTCTAATAGGTAGCCTATTTCTACTGCATAAGAGGCATGATCAGTGGGCATAGTTCAGATGACTCGGACAGTCCTTCAGACCAATCAGACCAATAGATAATGTCCAGGAGAGATAAATGTGCAGGTTTCCAGCCTGAGCTGCATGGCGAAATCCAATCGCCGGCAGATCGGGCTGGGTTTACCCAGTCCATCTCAAGCACCCTAACACCCTCAATAGCCTATACAACTAAACCTTGCCACTGGTCTCTGTATGAGTATGGCAAGATGCTGAGTTTTCTTTTGCCTTTGACAGATCTCTTGCAAAGTTGTTTTCAGTGAGCTGCCTAATGATGTTTTTTAGGAAGACCAACGAGAGTATAGCTGTAGTTGAGCCCCCTGTAGATGAAATAAATGGATTACATTTTCTAATGCTGTGTGCACAGGAAGTTTCCTAAATCTGACTTTGTTTCTAAGATGATAAAAGGCTACTCTGGTTGCAACTTTTTTTACTCCAGATGACTCTGGAAGTCACAACTTACAAAATAGGCCTAGCCCCTGTCCAGCAAGAATAAAATAAAATCAATGCTAATCAAGCTAGCACAAGACCTCCTACAGTCCTTCCAACTCTTCCTCTTTCTTTTCTCAGGACCCCATCAGTCACATTCACATCTTACTACCATTTTACATTGACATTTATTCATTGACTTTTATCTGAAACGAATTATATATGGCGATTATATTTCAAGGGCCGTTTTTCCCAGAGCAATACTTGGGTTTAAGTGCCTTGCTCAAGGGCACAACATTGGAGGCCAGGAATTGAACCCACAACTTTTTACGCTCCTGCATGCTAGTCCAGTTCCTCCCCTAGTACCCAGACTACCACACCGGGAACACAGTGCATGACGCTAAGCTTCTAATTGGCGAAAGGACAAGGCTCATTTTGAAGTTGCCCATGCTATTTCAGTGAGTCGTACAGTATATGCTTTGGGGAACCTGTGTTTAGCACTTGTGTTTGGGATGGCTAATGTACAGTAGTTCACCTTGAGCAGAGGATTGCCTGTAGGCTAGGTAAACCCTGCCTGAACTTCTGGCGAATTTGGATTTCGCCCGGCAGCTCAGGCTGGAAACCTGCATATCTATCTTCTCTGTTCCCTGCCAGAACCTTTGGCTCCAATCAGAAACTAGCTTATGCAAAAGACGCACCGGATTGTTGGTCTGATTGGTTGAAGGACTATCCAAGCGCTTACGGAATAATTTGAACGATGCACATTGATCACGCCTCTTGTGCAGTAGAAACAAAGCGCAGCCTCTCCATACTAATGTTCAATCGTAAAAGATTAAGCTTAGCATGGTGATAGCCTGTATTGTAGGTTCAAACATTGTCCCAGGAAGTTCTCGTCAGCTGTGCAGTCTATATAAAGAAAGAATTTTCTCTTCTCCTCTCTTCTTTTCTCTCATAAAGTTACCGTGGTCAATCTCACTGCATGCCGCCGATGTGAATCTAAGTAAACATTTACAGAAATATTCTTATATAAGTAAGTAGGGCAGACCTTTGAAGGATTTGCAAAAGATTTCAGTGTGGCACTGGGGCTTGAAGGACTGACTTCACCTCTGCTATAGCGGAACCGTGGGACACATGCCTCCCTGTTTTGGGTGTGTATACGCAGCTAAAGCTGTTTTATAGCCAAACAGTTATAACTAGGCCAGGAGGAAAACAAACTCTGCTGAAGAACTAATAATTGCTCAGCAGGTGACCATGCTTGGTTGTCTCAGCAGTACAAAAAGCTCAAAAAGAAAAATCCATGGATGCATACAGATGTTGGCGTATGAAAAGTAATATGACATATGATTAGATTTGCTGAGCTCAGATGTGTCAGCAGGCTCTTTGGTGAAGAATGTTAGGGGTTTGTGAAAGACAGAGCAGTGACACAGGAGGTGACAGGATGTTGAGGGGTTGACGTCGGGTCTGGTTCTCACCCAATTATCATGCACCCCTCACTGACAGAAAAGCCCCCTCGGAATTGGCTGCCATAAAGGCAGGCGACTGCTACTTTGAGGCCCACTCTGTGTGTGTGTGTGTGTGTGTGTGTGTGTGTGTGTATGTGTGTGCATGTGTGTGCGTGTGTGTGTGTGTGTGTGTGTGTGTGTGTGTGTGTGTGTGTGTGTGTGTGTGTGTGTGTGTGTGTGTGTGTGTGTGTGTGTGTGTGTGTGTGTGTGAGTGTGTGTTTCTGTGTGTTCAGTGATGTGGAGTGTGAAGAGGTGGTTGGGAGGGGGGAGTGGTATGGCCACTGGCCTCACCAGACTGTAATCCTTAAATGTTTTTGAAAGCAAATTTGCATTTAGTGTTGAGCTTGTCTGAGACAATGATTTTAG
>NC_085006.1:15102195-15107195 GCF_963854185.1 Sardina pilchardus | reverse complement strand
GAAGGCCAAAGAAGGAAAGAAAAACACCTATCTCAAATGAGACATGATAATGATGATGATGATGATGATGATGATGACGATTCTCTTCCTTGATCCTAGTCTTGGTTGAATAGGTTGAATCTCATTGGTTCCCACATCTAAGGTCTAGGCCCTGAACTGAGGTGGCCACAGGCTCAACATACCATGAACAGAAGAAGTGTGACAAAATCCCAACAACACCAGAAAATAAACCCATGTAGCATGCTATTTCCGTATCCAATTTATTATAGTTGTTTATTGTGCTTTTTAAAAATGCTTTGCTCCCTCTGTGGGTAACCCTGTGTTTCATATCACACTGCTATGAACTGGAGCCACTTCTGTATAGTGTGCAGAGAAGTGTTATGGAACGTGTACATAGAGGGCCCAAAATGCCTGTGAGAGCTTTCATGCACTTGACGATTTGTCAATGGGACAGGTCTAAGCCCTCACGGATTTAGTGGGAATGTCATGAGCCCATGAGGGTGGACCCTCAGACTCAGCCGTTGCTCAATCACAACTTTCAAACTCTGACGCCCTCTAGTGGCCAATTAGAAAACTGCAGCTGTGCCTGTGGACTTCCTCACCTATGATGAGGATACATCACAAATACATTAATCCAAGGCGATATCTAATTGAATAGCATTCAAGCCTCAGTAACTACTTTCTTAGAAAAAGAGCAAACAGAGTACTGGATAAAAGAATATTAAACACGGACCAGTTGGGGTGTTAAGAATGAAGATGCTTTAGATCTCTAGTTTAATGTTCTTTATATGTTTCATTGTCTTACCGATAAAATAAACAGCAATGATCCTGTCCATCCCAAGTAATTAATCTCATTTATCATAATCAGGGAGGTATCCCTTATAGCTAGTCTTTCTTGCATTCACATATACACTGGTATGGAGAATGCATACGTACATTTGTAGCATGCTTACTATTTACTAGGTACTAGGGCTTGACCGAACCACATGTCCTGCTCAGTTGGTTGTGGAGAGTCTGAAAAGAAATGAGAGACATGTGCCATCTAACGCATGAACATGAAGATGGAGCCATGAAGATGCCCCTAGTGTACTGGTTACTTTACTTTGAAGTGTCCTTCGAAACTTTGCTTACAAAGGTGTGTTTGTGTGGCCAGGATAAGTTCAAACTCCTCTCTTTCGACTTATGGGAAGGAGCGTAGCTGATTGGTCAAAAGTCACCTGCTCTAAGAGAGTGCAAGGTTCACTCGGTTCATGTTTTAACATGATTTCCATCAACTGTGCCAGTTGACTGATTCAAACCTGAATCCCCCCTGACCCCACTGACTAGCCGTGCCCCACTTCTGCCTCAAGCCCAGAGAGCTCCTTTCTTGTTAAGGCAAACGCCCACTGGTGGCGACATTCGCGTCTATGGGGTCATCACTCAATTTTCGAAACATTGTGTTGACGCATTGTCAGATGGCGACTGTGGGCTTTGCTCCGTTAAAAAAAAATGGAGTTCTAAACTTTGCCGTCATTTGACACACGCCTGCGAGTGGGCGTTAGCCTTTAGAAATCATGGCATTAGTGGATAACCACTGCGAAGATGCTGAATCAATGCAGTCAAGCAGCAACACTGTTTTAGAACTCTGTTTTGATAGAATGAGCTGTGTGACTGTCTGCCTATGGGGGGCAATGAGTTTAATTGGACCACACCCCCACTGTGGTGCTCTTCATCAGCACCAGGGGTTTGGAGTGAGGAAGATGAGCAAGTTAATGTGTCCATTGTAAAAGATCAGAGTGTGAGGCTACTCTGTCCTTATACTCCATGTATGTACTCCATTTTAAAAGAGTTTGTTAAATTAAGAAAAGATCATGTTTATTCACAAAAAAAGCTGGTTTTTTTTCACAAAATAAGGTGTGATCGTCGTCGTGACCCAGACAGCTGTGCGCGAGACGAGTTAGTTGTATCTGATGTGGGTGTCCCCCGAGCCCGTCTGTGTGGTCCGGCGGGCACTGCTGCCAGGTGGGCGGCCACCCAGGTGCGGCGGGCGCTAAGTGTCACCAGCTATCTGATGAGCCAAGTCACGCTGCTGCCCATGAAAACAGTCGCCAGTCATGCACCTGTTCCTGTCTGTGTGCGTGTGTGTGTATGTGTCTGTGTGTGAATGTGTGTGTACTGTACATCTCATAAGTATGTGTGTGTGTGTGTGCAAGTACACATCTGTGCATACTGTAAGTGTGTATGTGTGTGTGTGTGTGTGTGTGTGTGTGTGTGTGTGTGTGTGTGTGTGTGTGTGTGTGTGTGTGTGTGTGTGTGTGTGTGTGAGTGAGTGTGTGCCTCTGTGCATAAGTATATATGTGTGTGTGTGTGTGTGTGTGTGTGTGTGTGTGTGTGTGTGTGTGTGTGTGTGTGTGTGTGTGTGCATGCGTGTGTGTGAGTGTGCATCTGTGCATAAGTATGTGTGTGTGCACGTGTGTTTATATGTACTATTCTTGCCCTTTTGTCTATGGAGGAATTTGGCCGAGAAATAACATCTCCTCCGAGTGAGATATGTGGGTGATTCAACTCTGTTCCACACTCACACGCGCCGCCTCTGCTATCTAGCACCCAAAGAAAATATGACCTATAAAGATCAGATGATCCCAAACACTGACATGACACACCATCCTAATCTTTACCGCTGCCAATGTGTAGATCTCTTTCCACTCTGATGAAAGCCACAGTACAACACCAATTCGAAAAAAGACGCAGTGGAAAATGTGAATAAAAACAGAGTGGTATGATTTACAAATCATGTTAACCCTATAGTTTGGACTCTTAGGAATATTTAGACTATTAGGAATAGTTCAAAGGCAACACATCAGCTTTTGAAGGAGAAACATTTTATTGGTTTTTGGGACATCTCACAATAGCCTCTATGATAAAAAGAGCCTATCTGGGATGTTCTCTTTAATCATGGTGTCAGTTAACCTAATTAGTTGTGAGATGTTCTTCATCATGTCTTTATCATTATACAACTTTTCCAGCCTTTTGGTGCCCCCGCTCCATCTTTTGAGACATGTTGCTTATATTTTCCATTTGCTGATATGTTGTCTATGTCCATTTTGTAAATGCTAAATCCATGCTAAATGGATTTACGAGATTTGCAGATTATCACATTCAGTTTTTATCTGCATTTTACACTCCCACTTTCCAACTTTTGTGGAATTGGGGTTGCAGAAGTAGGACATCTGTGTGCCTTTCTATTCTGTGTCTATAGTCTTAGTCCAGTCTAGTCTTAATGGTGCAGTTTGAGATTATAATCCAGTGTCGTCCAGTAATCCAGTGTCGTCCATAATCCAGTGTGAAATTCATCAAATTGCTCCTAATACTCTGTTACCTGTCTGTTCAGTTTATACTGAAAACAACAAGTCTTGTACAGTCATGGCTCTGAAAATCAGAAAGTAATATAGTGGCTTTCAAAGAGCCATAAACAGTTCCAGCCAATCAGCACATCGCCTCAGGATCTTGGAGAAGTGTAATTTGATTGGCTCTTAAGGCCATATACTGTAAGCAACAACCTCTTATCAGATTAATGGACCTCACCTTCACAGTTTCCCCTTCCTCTCCACTCTCCCTCCCTCTCTCCCAGGGTGAGGCGGGGTATCCTGGCTTTCAAGGACTTCCTGGAGTAATGGGTTACCCAGGAAATGAAGGCTCTTCAGGACCCAGAGGCCCTAAGGTATTTATATCTCTGTGTGTGTGTGTGTGTGTGTGTGAGTGTGTGAGAGAGAGAGAGAGAGAGAGAGAGATAGAGAGCATGTTTGTGTGTGTATTTGTTAGCTTGAGCGAATAATGTTCCCATTGCGTGCCTGAAAGAAACATTGTGTTATCAGTTTTAGTACTGGGGACCAATTTTGACAAAAGCCCTTGACTCATGCTGCTGGACTGTAAGGCTACCGCAAGGTTTACCCTAAACTGGGCACACTTACTAAAGTAATGGACTCAACTCATATATAGCTGAAACTGAAATTACACCCGAAATCCAGAACCTTTCCATGATGACACAATCCAATGCAGTGCACACATAGGACAGTGTATTTACCCTGTAGTCCATACACACTGTGTCCAGGGGTCAGACGCAGCTTCCCACAACCTACATCGCTGCCGAACTCCGGCGCATAATATTAGATGGCTCTGTGGCAAAAATGATAAATAGCGGGGCAAGATATTTCATCAGGAGCCTTAATGCTGAGCAGATTCAATAGAACGGTCGCTGCCTCTGCTCTGCATAAAGGAGAATTTTGACCCTCTCGTGTTTTCTGGATTCCCAGAAGTGGCTTCTGACAAAGTATCTTGGTCCGCCTTTGTCTGTGGTAAACATGGCAATGCATGAGGAGGTTAACAAACACAGTTCTAAAGCGCCATTCACACTAGCGATAGCTATAATTATAATGGCAAAAAAGTAGAAATCGTTCTAGCTAATATGAGTAAAAACGTCCACATAAACTACAACCATAATGCAAAACAGTAAAGAGCTGACAGCCAATCAGAATCCATCCAATTTTATCCCTCACAATGATCAACATGAGGTGAGACTTTTATCATTGGTCAGTGTGGACGCATTTATCATTATAGTTATAGTTATCTTTGTAGTTATCGTTCCTGGTTTGAACAACATTTAAAACAAGTCGTGCATGCTTGTTTTGCGAGGCGTATCATTTTGAGAGAGATTTTTTAGCCTTTGTCCTAGTGTTATGCCCCTCTGCACCCCCACTGGCCCTGCAGTGACAGTGCAGCAGCCTTTGGGTGGTGTTTGGGCAATAATCAGCCTAATTGTGCACACGAAGGTGTGGATAAGAAGCTCCTGAGTTGGCCTTCAGGGGCTGGCATTTTTCTCCACACCAGAGCAAGCCATGCTCTTGAGTGTATGTGTCTTTTTCATATTAAACCCCTAGATTTTAGTATGTATATATATTTATTGCAATAAACTACCATATTTTTGATAAACTCTGATGTCCGTCTCCGTATTATGTTGCGTC
>NC_085006.1:15027195-15097195 GCF_963854185.1 Sardina pilchardus | reverse complement strand
TTTTAAGTCTAGCAGTAGGGAGGCTCTGGCCATTTGTCTCACACGGGTGTTGTCACTGTTTAACATGGTGGTTAGATGGGATTGTCTGGCAGCTGTATAGGCCCACATGCAGTTGGGAACCCCCAAGCCCCCATCCTGCCGCCTCTGAAAGATGAAACATCTTGTAGAGTGTGTGTTAAGAGCGAGCCATTTCCTCACCACCTGTACAGTTTTACTGTCCATTTCATGAAGGACCTTCTGTGGAATGTGGACATTTGAAAATAGATGTTGAATTTTGGAGAATGCTATGTCCCTTACTGCTTGCAGCTTAAAGACAACGGGGAGAGGTGATGTGTCAATGAGCTCCAGGTTACTCATGTAGTGTTGTGCCATGTCTGTCACTTGCTGACTCCATTCACCAGCGATGTTGAACTTGTGACCAAGATAGCTGTAGGTCTCATGTCTAGCACACACACACACACACACACACACACACACTCACACATACACACACATACATCTTCACACTTATTCAGAAGTTTAACATTGATTGTTCACAGGGAGAACCAGGAGATGTTGGGCCAAATGGTTACCCAGGACAGCAGGTAAGTGCACACTTTCTACATGTATCTGTTGTTAGATGTCCCCTTCGCTTTTATAGTACAGTCATGCTTCTGTAATAACAGTACCATGTGTGTTACCTCATCCATGCCCATAACACCTCACTAATAGCACCACAATAGCGCGGTTCGATCCCTGACCAGTAGGAAAAATGTGGGCGGGGGAGTGGTTGAGTGGAATTGGTTTTCAGTACTGCTCTTGGTGCAGGTTCCAACATTGGGCTACATTAACATATAGTACTGTATATAGTATTGATAAATGTGAAATTGAAATGTATTTCTGCCCCTGCAGGGGTTCACCGGAGCCCCCGGATATCAGGGCATTAAAGGAGACCAAGGAGAACCTGGCGGTCCGGTAATGGCATAATACTGTACCACACGCACAAACACAGACACAGACACACACACACACACACACACACACACACACACACACACAAATATATATGACATGCTGTATACTACAGTATTCTGTTTCTGTACATTAATGTAATTTTTTTTTCAGGGGAAACCTGGGAAGGAAGGCACGCCAGGAGCCTATGGCTTACAGGTAATGGGAAAAAGGAGATTCCTTTGAGTTTTCTTTGTGCGTGTATGTCTGTCTGTGTAATAGTGTTAGTATGAATCTGTGTGTGTCTGTGTTTGTGTGCGTGTACTGTATTTGCATGTGTATGTGTGTACAGTATGTGTGTGTGTGTGTGTGTGTGTGTGTGTGTGTGTGTGTGTGTGCGCGTGTGTGTATGTATGTATGTGTGTCCATTGAACTGAACATTATGTTGTGTGTGTGTGTGTGTGTGTCCTCAGGGGGAGGGAGGTATGACGGGTCCCCCAGGCCCTCCAGGGATTGACGGGCCCCCGGTGAGTGACCCGTCCAAGGATAGAACACACACTCAGAGGAAAACACTGCTTTCGGCATTTGATTACTTAGATTCCATTGTTTTCAACATTACCACACACACTACCACTGGCACCGTTCGCTGCCACCTATAGAGTACGATTCAGTTCTATTTTTTGTCAGTGCCACTCAGTAACATCCATTGTTTATCAAATGCTTGTCAGTTGAAACGGTCTGCACTGGTGTCCATGGGCAAGTGACAGAAAGTATTGGCATGTCACTCATGTTGGTGCCTTTGTATTGTGTGTTTATATTGTATATGGTTAACCATGGAGTCAGGTTCTATTTCATACGGTATATTCGTAATTATATAAGAATGTGTGAAGTGTAAGGTTGTGTATATTTGTGTATGTGCAATTGATTTGTTGTGTGTGTGTGCTACTGCAGGGGGAAAAAGGTGATCTTGGTCCCACTGGTCCTCCAGGAGATGTAAGTTACTGTTGTTTATCTCCTGCTATACTCTTAAAACTAATGTGTTGAAGACAACATAACTTGCATTGTTTTGTTTTTTTTAATCACATCTCTATGTCCACATAGGGACAACACAGTTTTTATTTGTTGCACATGTGCGTACATGTGTTGTAAATAACACAACTTGCATTGAAAACAACACTTGCAACTTGCATTGTTTTCTTAACACATCTCTGTGTCCAGATAGGGACAACACATTCGCTTTAAGAGTGTATTATAATGTAACACAGTGGGTGCTGTGATGGGTCCAGTTCAAAATCAGATATTGTGAGATAATGACTGCAGTGATCCTCCATGTCCCCAGCTCTGCCTTTATTAGTTTGCTTGATCAAGCTCACAGCAGTGCAAAGCATTGTTGTTCTTGGTATGTGGACTTGTGGATCCATTGTGAGGGCACACATAAAACGTGCTGCCCTTTAACCTGTAGGAGGCACTGTATTTAGCAAACATGTATTCTGGCCCTGAATTTTAGTTGAGAGTCAGATGTGGTCTGGGGGCTTTGTGGTTTTGTTAACAGACTACAGAGTAAAACATGACTAGCAGTGCTGTGCAATAATAATCTTATATGAACACATCAAGTGCAAGTGCAAATTAGTAAAGTGGTGTCTTGAACGCATGTTGAAATAAACACACATTCGGTTAATGCTGAATACAAAAAAAGACCACAACCCAAATTTGTAATTTGACCCTAAATGATATGTTGCATGTGGCAGTGTGTGGAGTGAATCAGGCTCGGTATAATATGTGGTCCCATGGGCACTCTAACCCTCCTCGATGGGACCACCATGATGGTTCTTACGCTTCTTACTCGGAGGTTTCTCTGTGCTTCAGGTGGTCCATATCACCAACGGGATCAAAGGAAGTCAAGGGGTGCCTGGATCCCCTGGTCCGTCAGGTCCAACCGGAACAGCAGGTACACACCAGCAGCACCCACACACACATGGTCAAGGAAAAGCAGGAGCATATAGGCCTGGGCACCGAACGTCAATGTTTTTATGGCACCGACCAAAATTCTCCTATCCTACTGAAAAATGTATTATGTTTCTTTGCCAAATTCTGATACCCAAAGAAATAAATCTTAGTAAATCGTCTTAGTAGCTTTGTGTGAAGAGATCTAAAGTGGCGGATGATTGGCTGCTTCATGTAAAGTTACACAGGTCACACAGAGGTCTTTATATTGGCTGCTTAAGAGGTCTTCAGACCTTCAGGCTGATTAGCTAATTAGCGATTAGCTCATTGATTCGTGTTGAGCATACTGACAGAAGCAATATGTGGGAAGACTTTTTACTTGTGAAGCCACAATATCCACCCCTGTTGGGAGGCCTGGGCAATGATCTTTGCTTAGTCTATGTTTCTGTCATGGTATATACTGTATGGTCTCGCTAACTGTGTACTCTTCAGTTATGATGGTGTTACATGAGAGGTTTTTGTCCAGCGTGGATGTACAATTAATGCACACACAATGCCTTTGTATTACACATTATGCCTTTGTGCCTGAATATAGAGGAATTTCTTTCTGATTTTAGGTCCACCTGGGTTTCCCGGGATGAAAGGCGAACCAGGTAAGAAAAGAAAAAAAATAGATGCACTGCATAGTGATACACAATATGACCGCCGCTCAGCACAATCTCTCCACATAAATAAATTGACTTGTCAACTTTTTTCCCCCTGTAACTCCTATTTGTGCAATTTATATGCATATATCTTCTACTCTTGCAGCTCATGTGTATATAAATGAGTGCATGCATGTTTGCTTTTGTGTATAAGTGTGTGTGTGTGTGTGTGTGTGTGTGTGTGCGCGCGCGTGTGTGTGTATGTGCGTGTGTGTATGCATATGTGTGTGTGTGTGTGTGTGTGTGTGTTTGTGTGTATCTGTGCGTATGAATCTGTGGATGTGTGTGTGCGTACGTGTGTGTGTGTTAGTGTGTGACCGTACCATTCTTAACCAGTAACCCCTCGCTCAATAGCTCCTTCTGCAGGCCGATGGGTGTACAGTCACATTTATTTTATAGCCGATGAAATTTGTGGATGAAATTCCACAAAACTTGGCATACTCCCAGAGGATGTCAGGTTAATCATACACATGAGATTTGGTGCAGTTCATAACATGTGTTCCACCTGCAATACCACCTGCATTAACTTCTGACACCCGAATGCCGTGCCGTCCATCCCTAAACTGTACATGCTTATACTGTCCATACACATGCAGTGCTCACTTGTCCGCTTGTTTGTGGTTCTCTAGCGGAAAACATCATTGGGCCTGACGGTAAGCCTGGGGCCCCTGGCATTCCTGGTCGGAAAGGAGAGAAGGGGGATCCTGGCCCCTCATATCCAGGCCCTCCTGGCCCAGACGGACCCCCAGGAGATCCAGGGACAAAGGGTTTCCCTGGACCAAAAGGAAAAGCAGGTCATTGATATTTGGTTATATATTTGGCTTATAGATTTGGCAACTCTGCACCAAAAGAAATTTCAAACCTTTCATAAAATAACTGTAAGGGTAATAGGTATTGGTTCATATTTGAATGACTTTATTGTCTAATTACTATTCTCCTATTTAGTCATTGTTTTATTTTCATTGGATTGCTTATATTGACACTATTTATTGTTTAAGTAGCTATTCTCCTTAGTCGACACTATAGTATGATCAACTGCTAAATTTAATTATTGTGTTCTTTTGTTTGTATGTCACTTTGGACAAAAGCGTCTGCTTAGCACCACCACCATAACCATAACCATAACCATATACAGTATGAGTACTTGAATAGTTGTTTGCAATATGGCCACAGAGTGGATGGACTTGTCTAAAAGGACTTTGATTAAAAGGAAAGTGATTGAAATGTAGTTCAGTAGTGGTTAATGAAATGCCCTTCTGAACAGACAGCTAGACGACCGTGAGGCGTAATCAGCGGAATTTAGCAAGAGTGTCCTGGATTAGAAGTACTGTAGATTAGATGCATAATCTTGGATTAGAATTAGGTACTGTGAGCACTGAAGAGTTAATTTGAGATTTTTCGTGCATGTCTTTCTTCTGCAGATATGACATTGGGTAAAGGAGAGCGAGGACCTCCAGGAAGAAAGGGCATGCAGGGCCCATCAGGACCCAAAGGTGGCATGGGATTTCCGGGTAGGTGAAGTTATCTGCTCACTGACCTGTCCATCCAAATCTTGTCAAATATGTTTATTTTCATCTTCTTCTCCCTCCCCCCCCCCCTCTCTCTCCAATTTTTACACTTTTCATATTCATATCATATTGTCATATAGTGCTGAGACAGTGACTCTTTTGCATATGCACCTCTCCTCTTTCCCACTTTTCCGTGTTCTCTCAGGTGACAAGGGAGAGTTATGCTATGTTTGCGTTGATCGTGGACCAACTTTTGGACCCAAGGGTCCGAAGGGAGCTCCTGGTCCACCTGGGCAATCAGGTGAGATGTAACTCAAAGGCATTAGCTTATTACATTACATTACATTACATTTGGCTGACGCTTTTTAACCAAAGCGACTTACAACATGGTAAAAACATTTAAGCTTTTTAGAGCACTTCTAACAAAACCACAATAAGTACATCAATGAGTGTAATAAGTGCATCAATGAGTGCAATTAGTAGTGCTATGAGAGGAGATGTTCTCTGAAGAGCTGGGCTTATCGTCATACACAACCAAATCACCTGAATGATTTTCCGGTAACACTGTACTTGACAGGTTAATTCATAACACATTCATAACAGCTGTCATGAACTGCACATGAAGCATTTATGACTGATTCATAAACATGACTCAACATTCATACCAACATGAATGTTGTATGAATTGGTATGAATGTTGAGCATGCTTCATGAAACAATCATGGATGCTTCATGAGCAGTTCATGACAGCTGTTATGAATGTGTAATGAACGAACCCGTCAAGTAAAGTGTTACCGCGATTGTTTAACTTTTGACACGTTTTTGACGTTTTGTCTTCCACATTCATGAAAGGGTTGGTATGAATGTTGAGTCATGTTTCATGAAACAGTCATGAATGCTTCATGTGCAGTTCATGACAGCTGTTATGAATGTGTTATGAACGAACCCGTCAAGTAAAGTGTTACCGATTTTCCTAATCCCTGCTTTTGTGTGTGTTCTGATACCTCATACAACTTCAGGAAGGCCAGGATTCACAGGACTAAAAGGCGATCAGGGTGTGATCGGATTGCCTGGTTCCCCTGGGTCACAGGTGAGCGTGTTAACAAAATCTGTGAAAAAATAATAAAATAATTCCCAGCTAGCTTTGTCTATACCACATTGTATCTCAAGAGACACCTCATCAAATACCAGTCAATGGAAAAGCCGTGAAAACAGTTTTAGGACAACTGGAGACAACTACACATTACTTTGTGAAAAATTGATGGGAATCATGATGTCCATAATGGCCCTCAGTATGTCCTCATTCTTACTCAGAGGTCAAACGTTATGTTTTTTTGTCCCGTCACTTATTTTATTATAACATTTCCTGCAGGGCTCAACTGGAAACCCTGGTGTGAAGGGTGCTGCAGGGCCTAGTGGGGAAACTGTTATCGGGGTGCCACCACATGAGAAGGGTGACCCTGGAGATCGTGGAGCGTTTGGTCCCCCTGGTCCAGAAGGAATAGATGGAGCCTCAGGCCTCCCGGGTCCGAGTGGTTTGCCAGGGGACAAAGGAGAGCCGGTTAGTGAGCAAGAGCCATTTTGAGGAGGGCAGCTCTTGGTCTGGTCACATGGTCCCAATTTGCATAACCTCCTGGGCTCCTGATATGCCTGATAATTTCTGCAAATTCCATTAGTTCTGATAATTTCTTTTAATTCCATGAAGGTTTTCAACTTGGAATATTTCCAAAATTGCTCAGCTTAACTTCCCATGGAAAGTCTCTGGAAGCTGTTTTGCCCCTTTGCAACCCTACTGTAGCTATATACATGAGCCTCCTCCTCAGCATCCCCTGTCTCTCTTTCACACACATCCTCATTCTGGGGATGATGATAACTGCATTGGTCATAAACTAGCAAAGACATGTAAGAGATATGGCATGTGTATGATAGGGCCTTATAAGTTAACCAACTTTCTCATGTATGTCCTATAGGGACAAAACTGCAACATTTACAGCAATTAAAAAGAAAAAAAAACACTTCTGGGATGTTTTTGTTTTGGCCTATTTTTGATTAAATGGCTACTTACAGTGCTCGGCATAAGTGAATACAGAGACAGGCAGATTTTTTTCTAAAGGTAAGTGATTTGCATTGAGCTCAATGAGCATCAGATCAGGCTAACTGAAAAAAACACCATGCCAATCTCTTGGTATGGTGAAGAGTATGTGATGATGTGGAGCTATACTAATTCCAAAGGCCAGTGGAACTTTATCAGGATACATAGGATCCTGGATCCATGAAATAACTGGTCTTATTGACCATCTAAACTGACCATTTATTTATTAACGAGACATTATTCATTTACAAAGAAAATTAGTATCCTTAAAGTTTGGATTATTCCTCATTTATTTAATGAAAACATTAAGATCACTTTCAAAAAGATGATTTCTTATTCCTCTTTTTAGTCAACTTTAGCATGGATGTATTCACTTGCCGAGCACTGTATCTGTCTGTGACCACCTTTTAAATCTAAATTAGTGTCCTTAAAGTTTGGATTTGTCCTCATTTATTTAATTAAAACATTAAGATCACTTTCTAAAAGATGATTTCTTATTCCTCTTTTTAGTCAACTTTAGCATGGGTGTATTCACTTGCTGAGCACTGTATCTGTCTGTGCCCACCTTTTAATTCTACCTCTCCAGAGCAAAGGGGAGAAGGGGGGTCGTGGCCCCCCAGGATCACCTGGGCTTCCAGGCCGCCCGGGGCCCGTTGGCTCCCAGGGTGCCCTTGGGGTGGGGCCCCCTGGCCCTCAGGGACCCAAGGGGAACACTGGAGTGCTGGGTCTGCCAGGTGCACCTGGAGATGCAGGTACCTATGAAAGTGGCCGTAAGAAGGTGTGTGTGTGTGTGTGTGTGTGTGTGTGTGTGTGTGTGTGTGTGTGTGTGTGTGTGTGTGTGTGTGTGTGTGTATGCGTGTGTGTGTGTGTGTGTGTGTGTGTGTGTGTGTGTGTGTGTACATGTCATGGTGATGAGAATCAGAACGGAGTGTGCCTGATGGTACTGTAACTTTGACAGACACATTGAGGTTTATTGCAACAGCATGAAGTTGCTGTTGCTGTCTAGAGTTGTGGTACCAGCTCCAGTGTATTCTCTAAACATCATCATTGGGAAAGTGATGTACTGTAACTTTTTCATTCTGATGTACCAGTGTCATCTTGCCACTTTGGTTTTAGTATTTTCTTATTTTTGGACTCTTTAATAGCCTTTTTTATGTATTTATTTGTCTATTTATTTACTCATTTATTCTATTGTTCATCTCTAGTTGATGAGTTTTGTAACTTTTATTCCTGGCTTGTGCCTTATTGTCAGCTCGACACTTATTATGTATATCCTCCTTCTGTTGATGCTTTTTTTTTTTAAAAAGATAACTCTACCTGTGAAGCACTTTGGGCCAATGGCTGTTGTTTTAAATGTGCTATAAATAAAGTGACTTGACCTGACTTGACTTGACTTGACTTGACTTGACTTGACTTAAACATCTCTGATCCTTTGGTGCCGTGTTTCTTGTAGGCGCAAAAGGGGAGCCAGGAGCCACATTTACCACACCAGGGGATGTTGGTCCTCCCGGGCCTAAAGGCCAACCTGGTCAACCAGGGACCCCAGGTGCAGAAAACACACATACATACACACAGGCTTTTTGTATTTCCGTACATGAAAATGTATGTTGTGTATTATCCTGAGAAATGTCAATTGCTTTCCAGGCTTGTGCATTGTTGGTTTTGTGAACATATACTTTAACACAAGGTGTTGACTGTGTGTTCTGTTTCAGGAAGTCCTGGCAGTCCTGGTCTTCCAGGTTTCCCTGGTCTATTTGGCGTCAAAGGACAAAAGGGTTACTCTATACAAGGCCCTCCAGGAAATATTGGACCCAAAGGTTTGCATGATTTTTGTTACTCAAAAACTGTGTGTGCGTGTGTGTGTGTGTGTGTGTGTGTGTGTGTGTCATGCTATGTGTTCTTTCTCTCAGGTGAGGAAGGTGAGATAGGGCCCGCAGGCCCGGCAGGGTATGGTAGTCCTGGACGCCCAGGACCCTCCGGACCTCCTGGGATGCCAGGGAAAGAGGTAAGACACATTCATATGTATGTTGACGTGTGTGTGTGTGTGTGTGTGTGTGTGTGTGTACTCTTAAAACTAAGTTGTCCCTATCTGGACACAGAGATGTGTTAAAAAACAACACATACAAAAATAACAAAAACAACGTATTGGAAACAACACAAACTGTGTTGTCTCTATCTGGACACAGAGATGTGTAGTTTTCAACACATTTATATTAAGAGTGAGTGTGTGTGTGTGTGTGTGTGTGTGTGTGTGTGTGTCTGTCAAACCCATGCTAAATGTCTGTTCCGGTGTACAGGGCGAGCGAGGCTTTGGCCCCATGGGGCTGAAAGGCCGTCCGGGAGCCCAAGGGGATGACGGGCCTCCTGGGCCTGTGGGTGACTCAGGGCCCCCTGGCTACCCAGGCCATAAAGGAGACCCCGGAAGAAATGGTAGCCCAGGAGAAATGGGTAAGTGTTCCATGTCTGAGACATTCAGTTACAGTACAAGCTGTTAAGTGGCTAAGGAGCTGTTGTAGTATGCAGTAGCCAGTAGGTTTTCAGTTTGATTCCTGGAACTCTTCTGGTCATAATGATTACTCAATTGCTGCAGCAAAATACTACATACTTCTGCTCACTGTAAAATATATTTTTTTGTCAGGGTCTCCTGGAGGAAGTGGACCTGAGGGTCCAAAAGGTTTTCCTGGGAACTGTACGGCTGGAGGCGCAGGAGCTCCGGGAGAGACTGGCCCCAGAGGTCCTCAGGGTCCCCCAGGTAGGCAAACAATGCCCTTTTTGTCCATTAAGGGCCTCCTTACACATCCTTACAAGATCTTTGACAAGATTTGGGAAAGATTCTTTAAAAATGGTCTTTTCAGCTTGTGTTTGCAAGTTTTTAAGTTCATTATAATAGCTGTTTATTTCTATTTTTTGGTCTGTCTGCCTTTCATATATTTACAGGTCCAACAGGAGAACGAGGTAATCCAGGGTATCCTGGTCCCCCAGGCAAAGGTTTCCCAGGGAACCAGGGCCAGTTTGGAATCCCAGGGTTTCCTGGAATACCTGGTCCCAAAGGTGCAACTGGACTAAAGGGCTTCAGGGGTGAAGATGGCAAACAAGGAAGACCAGGTAGAACACATGGCGTAAACACACACACATGCACACACCACATACCCGTATATGTATACAAATGCAACTTGCGCCAACCTGCATTGACACCTTTAGTGCTTGGAGTTGCTATTCAAGCTTGTCAGCAGGAGACCATTAAACTATTTATTGGGCGTTTTTCAATACACACACAAAGTGTTTGTGTTTCATTTGGTTTTTGGAGTTGCTATTATTTATCATTATTTATCATTATTTATCCACTTACTAATGTAAGGTGTTCTAAACTGGCATGCTATCTTGAGTGGAGATACCCTGCAATCCATTTGTCTCGTAAGTCCCCCACCCGAGTTGGAAAGTGTAAATTACCCAACTTTCTTGCGGCATTTCACGGACACGGCCACTGAGAGCGAGAAAGCGTTTGTGAAGAGAGACTGACATCTTAAAAGCTCCTAAGTTTTCAAGACCTTGTGAAGTAAGCTTTTTGGAGTTGGATTTACTATTTTTCATTTAACTATTTTTTGGGAAAGAGTACTCTAAAATAAAAAACCCACGTTTGGCTGTTGTGTACCCTACACCCCGCCTGCTACAAAGAGAAACCTCTCACGACATCACTACGTGTTTTGTGTATTTTGACGACAACGTTACATCCAGCCTTTTGCCTAGTAGACATGCTGAGGATAACAAAACCCTGCCTGGCGTGTGCGTGTCAGCGCCCCATCTTTGGTAGGTACTAGCTATGCGTTGAGGGCTGGTTCCTTCTCTAAGAAACCTGTGGGAAAAAGTTTCTCAACCCCATCTGTTTTAGTCCCATACATTTAATTGCTGCAGCCAGGGGCAATACAGTATGAACCCTGCAGTCCTGTTAGTGTCTGTTTTCTTAGCCATGACAGTTAGCCCAAATGGGCTCTGGTTAGCCTCAGACTCTAGTTTATAGCATAGTAGCCTAAATGTTTTCATCTAGTGTTATTGTTTTGGCTAGCCGATCTTGTTCGAAATACCATAGGTTTCTTGTTTATAATTCACACCGCGGCCTCACGTAATGGAGGAAAAAGCCCTTTTTGTCCCATAAATGGGAAACCACCCAGAATCCTGCAATTTGATTGGCTCCCAGAATCCTGCAATCTGATTGGCTGTTGGAATCCTGCAATCTGATTGGTTGTTGGAATCCTGCAATCTGATTGGCTCCCAGAATCCTGCAATCTGATTGGCTGTTGGAATCCTGCAATCTGATTGGCCCCCAGAATCCTGCAATCTGATTGGCTGTTGGAATCCTGCAATCTGATTGGCCCCCAGAATCCTGCAATTTGATTGGCTCCCAGAATCCTGCAATATGATTGGCTCCCAGAATCCTGCAATCTGATTGGCTGTTGGAATCCTGCAATCTGATTGGCCCCCAGAATCCTGCAATCTGATTGGCTGTTGGAATCCTGCAATCTGATTGCCCCCCAGAATCCTACAATTTGATTGGCTCCCAGAATCCTGCGATTTGATTGGCTCCCAGAATCCTGCAATCTGATTGGCTGTTGGAATCCTGCAATCTGATTGGTTCCAGGAATCCTGCAATCTGATTGGCTGTTGGAATCCTGCAATCTGATTGGCTCCTGGAATCCTGCAATCTGATTGGTTGTTGGAATCCTGCAATCTGATTGGCCCCCAGAATCCTGCAATTTGATTGGCTCCCAGAATCCTGCAATCTGATTGGCTGTTGGAATCTTGCAAACTGATTGGCTGTTGGATTCCTGCAATCTGATTGGCTGTTGGAATCCTACAATCTGATTGGCTCCCAGAATCCTGCAATGAACTGGTTATGTATGCATATTTATAGCTCAGAACTCAGGTTTCAGTCTTTCGGAATTAACCCTCATAAACGACCCTGTTGTGTCAAATGGGCTTGCGCAGCTAATGCTAGTCATAGCTATGCTAGTTAGCCAAGGACTAGCCTACCATGCCCGTGAAGTAGCTGGTTGTTGGTATCCAACATGGCGGCGCAATGTTAAGTCTATGGAGAAATTTTTAATAGTTTTCAATTCATAGTTCAAAATGTATAAAAGTTACAAAGTTGAAAAAAACATAGCTGAAGTCACAGAAGTACGATCTACGTGACACAGTTTGAATGAAGTTTCTATGTTAAACAGTTGAGGCTGAATTAGACGCACAAATTCGTTATAAGAAAAATAAGAAGAAGATATCGGATAACAGTAGAGTGCATTTGCATGCACTTTAATGACTAGCTAGCCTGCTGAATGCCCATTGTGGCTGGAGAAAAATGCGATAGCACTTGTTGAAATTGAAATAGGCAAAATTGATACTAAAAATGTTTTTATTATTAATTCACATTGACCATAACCAACAACGGAGAATGAGGGACGTGTTCTCATGTTCTAGACAAATGTCCAGCACTAAGAGACAGCTGCTGCCCTGGTGGCATCCATGTTCTTCCAGAAAAGGCTACAAACCCCAGCGTTTGCGCTAGCCTCTCATTCGTATGTCGTACAGGTGGGCGTACGAGACTTATGAGACAAATGGATAGCGGCAATAGACCCACTAAATATCTTACAATGTGTAGCTATTTTGACTATACACACATACATGAAATACATACACACATATATACTGTATATATATATATATACACACACACACACACACACACACACAAAATGATTGCTGATGTGTTGCAATTGTGTTCAGGCAGTCGGGGAAACCAAGGAAGTCCAGGCCCAGTTGGGCCACCAGGACCAAGTGGCAACCCTGGACAAGATGGGCCACCTGGACCTCGAGGTGAGATCCATGCCCTTTTTGTGTCGTGTATTTTTTGCTTTACTTATTGATTGACCTCGGTCTTACCACTTACATTCTAATGTAGATGACGTTGGCCAAATTGATGGATGATGGATGATGAATGATGACCTTGACAGTTATTGTTTTTGAGACAACTGGTAGAGGTTCAAGATCATGCTGACAGTATAGAATGCTCAACAGGCCAGCCTGGTATCGATGGCGCAATTGGAACCCCAGGTCTCCGAGGTCAACCTGGAGACAGGGGGGCTCTAGGACTCAAAGGGGAGGACCGGACTGTGCCTATGCCAGGGGACAACGGAGATCCAGGGCCAACAGGTGAGTTTTCATGTTGGAAATATAGCGTAAAAAATATAATGATCCATCTTCATGTCTCCTATTTTACAGTCTGTTTGCCCCTATCTCCACTGTATTCTATGTTTGTTTGAAAAGATGGTTCCCCTTATTCAAACACTGTGTAGTAAATTAAGGAAACTACCCAGGTGCAAAAAGATAAACAAGGAGACGTCAAAAGGGTTGTTTCATGGAGGATAGGTCTGTGCACACTTTCAGCTAATGCCTTTGCCTCTACTGTATGTGTTTCCCATGCTGTGCTCCACGTGTGTGCTCTGTAGGTCCTCCTGGTCCTACTGGAGACAGAGGTGCGCCGGGCGCTGTGGGATTCGATGGAATCAATGGCAAAAACGGGTTACCAGGAAGCACTGGCCCACCAGGTAGCCAACACAACATCAATACACAGCTCTCCCCAACTCATACACTCTCTCACACACATTGTACACCCCCCCCCCCCCCCCCCCTCATTCATGTTCTTCTATTTTCTTCATTCTTGTCTTTTCTCTCGACATCTCTCCCTCATTCTACCCTTTTCACGTCCTCCTCATTTCATTTTCTGCGCAGGTCCCATCGGTGATCCTGGTGCAGATGGTTTGCCGGGATCTCCTGGTGTAAATGGGGATAGTGGGTCTCCAGGACTGATTGGCTTTCCAGGTAACAGGCATTTAATACACAAGCACACATGAGAGCTCAAGTCCAAGCTCAAGTCCAAGATTCCACACGGTCATGTATGATGAACGTTTGCTATCAGGGTCAAAATGTTCAAAAAAAAAAATTTTTGAAATTAAACTCACACAATGTTATAAACCGTAACCGTAAGTCATGGTGTATTTATGGAATACATATATGGATTTAGGTTGCGATGCTGACTCTCAGGCATCTCCAGTGTTAATACACACTCACACACACACACACACACACACACACACACACACATAGAGAGAGAGAGTATGTCACCTGTATTAACCCATGTTCATTCTTTCTTAGGTATGAATGGACAGAAAGGTGAAAAAGGCTCCTCAGGCTCAGAGGGACCAGCAGGAGTTCCAGGACAGAAGGGGATCAAAGGCCCCAAAGGAAGCACAAGCCCACCTGGACCAGGTTCCAAGGGCCAGAAAGGAGAAAGGGTAACAAAACATGTGCTGTGTACAAAGGCTTAGCAACACCGTCTTTCATCTCAACAGATAGAGGATAGAGGATATGAATTGTAATTTGGTTGGATGGAGCTGTGATTGGAATGACTGTATAGATCACATGCATGTACTGTCAGAGGTTTGAGTCCAGCTTCAGAAAGTTAAAGTCCTACCACATACAGTATCTGTGCCAACCATTCACTTAAAGCAGCTGATTAGCTCAACTCTTCAGCCAGGTAGAGCGGTTAATTGTGTTAATTGTCACCTGTGTTAAGTGCACAGGTAGAATCAATACATGATTGGACTTTTACTCTCTGAAGCTGGACCTTTGGGATATGAATTGTAATTTGGTTGGAACTGTGATTGGAATGACTGTATACAGTAGATCAACATATTGTTTGTGCACCTGCATGCACATGGTTGTTTGATACTTTAAATGATCAAAACTCGACTATCATCAGGCCAACGTACAAATTTCAGATATTTATCTCTCGGTGTGGTGTTCTTTACTTCTCATCTTCTCGTGACCATTTCTCCCTTCGTCAGGGGGATTCGGGGTACCCTGGCGGGAGGGGGCTGAGAGGCCCCAAGGGCTCTTCAGGGGGATCCGGTCGTCCTGGCTTCAAGGGGTTGTCTGGAGAGAAAGGTGTTACTGGGCTACCAGGACTGCCAGGTAAGAGCCTTACCCACACACAAGCACACACACAAGCACACAAGCACACAAGCACACACACACACACACACACACACACACACACACACACACACACACACACACAGAACAGCACAGCACAGCACAGCAAGTTGTTGCCCTACGAATGCACATACACACAGTAGTTATTTTTTAATTGCATTTAAGTTTCTTGTAAGTTAGATCATCTTGCACAGATGCGCTCTCTTCCCGATCCCACACTCTCTCCTCCTATCTCTCTCAGGTCCTCCAGGACGGGGCGGAGAGAAGGGCAGCGATGGCCCTCCAGGTTCTCGCGGCCTTCCGGGACCAGGTGGCCTCCCAGGTGTGTTTCGGAGAAATATTACGACGACAGTTCCGAACAGAAACCAAACTAAAACCTTTCCCCCCCCCATTTCAAAACTAAAAACAATGTCACAATGTCAGTCTTGCCACAGCAGAGACTGATGGGAGAATGGGTTGTGCACATGAAAGGTGTTGTTTGTGGTTGTGTCTTGTGTTTTCTCCACTATTCATAATTCCTTCTTTTCTCCTCCCCTCCACCTCCTCCTCCTCCACCTCCTCCTCCTCCTCCTCCTCCACCTCCTCCTCCACCTCCTCCTCCTCCTCCTCCTCCTCACCTCCATCTCTGACTGCAGGGACGGACGGCCGGCCAGGGGACCCAGGTCCTCCGGGGGTCAGAGGGAACCAAGGCAGGGATGGGATTCCAGGGCCAGCAGGAGAGAAGGGCGATATAGGGGGTAAGATGTTATCCTCCACACATCCCCACCTTCACCCACACACAATCACAGAAGCATGGACATACGTAGAGTAGCAAGCTACACTAGGTCCGTAACTGAATCGCTCTGTTTGTGACGCGTACAATCCATTTTAGAAGATGGTCTTTTTACAATACATTACAAGAGTTCAGATGCAAAAGCCTCTAAATCCACTTTTGTCAAAAATGAGATAATGATGGTGAGTGAATGCTCTTCACATATAGTGTAAGTTAATTCAATAATTTAGCTTCAAAACTCACTAAATATCATACTCTTCCTGGTCTGAAATATTGATTTGTAGGCGAAGCCCTATAGGAGCCTGATACAAAATGCTCATTTAAAAGAAAAGTGGTCAGACGGATTTAGAGGCTTTTGCATCTGAACCCTTACATATAATACATCCCACCCTCCTGTGATTCAGCCATTTAGCTTTTAGCACTCAGGTTTTTGGAGCTTTTGATCATGTGGCAGCAACATCAAAGAGTGTTGCAACTCTCTCTTTCTATGGTTTTCTCATGTTGTTGTTCGTCTGCTTTGTTCAAGTAAAGATTCTCTTCATTCTAGCTTTGCCTTGCCTTTCTTTGCCCTGTGTTTCCCTGCAAACTGTGACAATATCAGTTACAAGTCCTACTGTATATTGAGGACAATATACCAAACAGACTTGTCTAGCACAGGATTATATGTGTTTAAATTACATCTATTTTACTTTGGCCTCTTATTCCATTGGGAAAGTCTTGTTTGCATTTTGTACTCCCCAACATATACACCACAAAAAGGATATTGAGACATACAATATTCATACCCACGGGGTACACTCAGGCAAGCTGATTATTTGAGTGCTTTATTGTGTTCTTGTGTCTCTGCAGCGGCTGAATATGGCCCCTCAGGACCAGAGGGACCAAAGGGGATAACAGGTACGACACATACACACACACATGCATGTACACACGGACACACACACATACATACATACATACATACATGAGGACACACTGACAAGTAATAACACAGGATTCATGATACCTACATACCTATTAAAGGTATACTATGCAACGTTTTTCAGTTAATCAATTCGTTCCATACTGTTATATGTGATTAAATGAGTCATTACCGGTCGAACAATGTTTTTTTTTGGCCGCTCTAGTGGTCTGTAGCGGTAGAACCACGCTTGAGACCACGGGCACGCACCCATGCTCTACTCCAGGAAGTGTCATGTAAAGTCTCATGAAAAGGCACGGCAGACTGACCGATAGAGGAGTTTTGTAAAATATACACGCTAAAGCTGTAGGGGAAGCTCTGCAGAGAAATATGCAAGCATAAAACGAGCGAAAATGAAAAAAAAAAAAAAAAGCGAAACCGGCGATGAAATCGCCAATCCTGCATAGTATACCTTTAATGATGATTCATAATGATGATTTATTGATCTAAATAGTTCCCATTGAAGCGAGGTCTCTCAGGTCCCTGTCCATACACCTGCCGAGTCTGAAATTGATTAGATGAACATTCCTCCTTAAGATATGCAAAGAACACACAGACAGATGGAAAGACACACACACACCCACAGATTTCTCACTACTAAGCTAGACGTAGCCTTTGATAGAATGTAAGAGACTACTCCCTTAAAACATTTTTTTTTAGTTTTTTTTTTACTTGATGCTTGTACTGTATCTGTGTGTGTGTGTCCTTCCGCTCTCTGCAGGTATGGTGGGAGATGTGGGTTTTCCAGGCCCCTACGGTCCCCTTGGGCCATGGGGTGAAGTAGGAGACACAGGACTCCCAGGACTCGTAGGCCCCAGGGGGCCAACCGGCCCTCCAGGCCTTGAAGGGCGCTGTGTGGATGGGCCCAAAGGAGACAGGGGCCCCTGTGGACCACATGGACCTCCAGGTAAGAACACATGCCCTGATTAAAGGATCCGTTAGCAGTGCTGTGCTTACCATACACCATTATCCTGACTGCCCACAATGTGAGCGAGTGTTAACGATAAAAATCAGTTTAATTACTGTTTTCATTTGGAACGTCCTAAATGTATGTGATGTGAAGCAGTGCTGTGCAGTACATTTTGAGCAGAACTTCTGTCTCTGTTTACTTTCTATCGCTCGTGTCGTCGTGGTAGAATGGCACATTTACTGGATTCAGTGAGGTTAGAGAGCTCTCAATGCTACACGGCAGACGCTCACTCGGATGCAGCTATACCCTGTTACTGATTCCTGACACCTCTGATTTCTCATCTGTCATTCCTCATTGGTGGAACGCACTACCAGTTCCTACTAGAGTAGGGACATCCCTCTCCATCTTCAAAAAAAGTCTGAAAACCCAGCTCATTGATGCACTTACTACACTCATTGATGCACCTATTGTGGTTGTCGTTCATTGTTGTAAAATTTGTTCTTAAACTGAATTGCTCTTAAAAACGTAAAAATGTTTCTACCATGTTGCAAGTCGCTTTGGTTAAAAAGCGTCAGCCAAATGTGATGTACTGTAATGTAATGTAATGATGCTCTGCAGGACCCAAGGGCTCACAGGGTCCCCAGGGGCCCACAGGACCTGGCCCCAAAGGAGACAATGGGGAGAAGGGCTTCCCAGGACCGCCAGGTTATACCGGGTACAAAGGAGACACCGGACAGCCAGGCATACCAGTGAGAAAGAGAACATACATATCACATTGGGTCCATGATGATCATGCATTACCAAACAAATGCAAACATTGTGCAGAAATATTTATACAGTACATATGTACACATGTCATAGAGCATGTCATTTTACCACCAGATTACAGATCTACTTGGACTGTAAAATCCAGCAGTGGCCCAGTGAAGAAGCATAATTACGCTGCTAGGCTAAAGCATTCAAGCACGTTTGTATTTCTAGGGATCGCCAGGACGCCCAGGGTTTAATGGCGATAAAGGGGCCATGGGGAGAGAAGGTGATCAGGGACCCGCTGGTAAGCATATTTATACACATGCATGCACATCTTTTTTTTTTAAGTATATTTGTTTGGGCTTTTGTGCCTTTAATTTTGACAGGACAGTAGAGAGAGACAGGAAGCGAATGGGTGAGAGAATCGGGGTGGGATCCGGAAAGGACCACAGGGCGGGAATCGAACCCGGGTCGCCGGCGTGCGCTGCAGGTGCCCCAGCCAGTTGCGCCACGGCTGCACGGCTGCTTAGCTTAGCCAGTTGCGCCACGGCTGGGGCCATGCATGCACATCTAATGAAGCTCACAGACATACAGTACAGTCCATAGTATACTGTAGGTAGCTCATACATTGGAGCTGGGATTGGTTGTTCGGGGACTGGTCAATTGGTCAGATGGGGACATCAGGATCATGGCAGTTTCAACTCTCTTTGCCAACGCAGTATTGGAATAAATATAGGACTGTAGTACATAACTCATCATGAAAACAGCTCTTGAAAGCCAACGTAAGGTTGACCAAGCTGCTTGCCATCCTATCCAGTCCTTCATTTCATCCATCAACCAACCCAGTTACAAACCAACATTTTTTATTACTATTATTTTAAAGTATATTTTGGGGCAGGGCTGTATAGTGCAAGCGTACTGTCGCAAATGTGCCTAAAAAATAGAGTGTGCGAGTAGAAAAACTAAAAAGGGCGCACAAAGTGGATCAAAGTATAGTAAAATTTTCATGCATTTGTATACAAATTTCAGAGTTGACAACTCTTACGCACCTGGCTGGACACTCATAACCTGACTCTCACCAGATCCTTGTAGTTCGCTGAGCTTCACACAAGGATCTGGGACTTCTCGATACGAGATGTATTTCTGAAGGCGGGGCCTTGTAAAAAATCCTTGCATGTGATTTGATAAACCACTTGTCTGTTATCTTGAATGACGTGCTAGGCTTCTTCAAGCTCTTGCCAAACCCGGTCGGAAGAAGAGTGAAAACATCCTTGCCACCAATAAATGTCTTCAAAACCATTCTCTGTTCATCTTTTATAGAATGAATACTCGATAGATTCGACAAAACGGTTGAAATAGCAGAATCATGCATGTCAGCACAAGACTCCTCGCTGCGTGCCGCCATTGTTCTTTGAATCAGACAGTCACAGTTGACCTCGCACTCTCACGCACACGCAAGAAATGTCACTCAAAATCCATTTTCTGTGAGTGTGGAGGGTTGAGCAGGATTGCCACTGCTGTGAATGATCTGTATCCCGCTTAAGGCAACAAGGTTTTGCCTATATTTTTGTAAAGTGATAAACACGGTCACAAAAACTATTTCAGCTTGTGTAGGCCTATCAGTGCTTTCTTAACATATTAAACATAATGCACACACTCTTCTCTGTTGGATTGCTCACGAAGTTCTAGTTACACAGATATATGCATGTCACTTGACAGAGCACGATCTTAGCTTTCCAATGTTATGTATCGGAAAGCGATACATACACCCCCAAAAAATGATGGAAGAAATGTCATAGTGCTCCTAAATTTTTTTAATTTGTGAAAAAGCTAAGCGTACAGCCCTGTTTTGGGGGCTTTGTATGTCTTTATTCAGATTTGATAGTGGACAGTGACAAGAAGTGAGTGGGAGAGAGAGACAGGGTGGGATCTGGAAAGGACCACGGGACAGAAATCAATCCCGAGTCGCCACCGTGCGGTGCAGGTGCCCCAGCCAGCCATGCCACAGCTGGGGCCCAATGTGAACATTTTAAGCAGCGTAGGTTATATGTGTAACCACACCCCTCGTGCTCACAGGTCAGAAAGGAGTCGCTGGGCCTTCAGGACAACAAGGATGTGCTGGGAAAAAAGGAGACCCTGGAACTAAAGGTAAAACTCAACAAAAGACTCAAGGAGAAGAGAATAGCTGTACTATTGAACTGCCAGAAAAGAGTGATGGCTAAAACCAGAGCTCACCCAAGCATGCCAAATGTAATGACGTTTTCTCTGTAATTCTTTGGTCTTTAGGTGTTCGAGGACCAGATGTGTTCAATGAAGTGATACTGTTGCCAGGAGACCCAGGTCGACCTGGACCCCCAGGATTAAAGGGCGAAGCAGGAAGACCGGGAGAACCGGGACCAGATGGACGGCCAGGTTGTGAACACACACACACAGACACAGACGCATACACACGCACACACACACACACACACACACACACACACACACACACACACACACACACACACACACACACACACAGGGATTGGTATATAAAAAAAAACACGAGCAGACACAGTCGTGTGTGTGTTTATATCACTAAACATTGCTGGACGTTTCTGCTCATCCTAACCCATGTCCTTTTCATGTCCACAGGACCGTGCAGTACAAAAGGCTCCCAAGGTAGACCAGGATTCCAGGGCCTGCCTGGATATCCAGGGCCAAAAGGAGACAAAGGATTTCCAGGCATGCAAGGTGAGCATGCAAGGACCTGTACTGACTATCTTTATTTTGTCTAGTGGTTGGTAGCATGCCGACAACTCTCTGACCCGATTCAGACTAGCCTGCCAGATCACATGTCAGAGGTGAGAAACTCTGGATTTCGAAAAGTAAGGGCGTGTTTGTATTTGTTTTTAGAATTCGTCTTGGGTGCTCCGATCACAAGTGGTCAGGTGAGACATATCATGGATCTCACCTGTATTCAAGGTGTACGACCAGAGACCTGACCATTTGTGTTTAGATGCCGCTATTTCATTAGAACTCCCATCGTCGCATTCGAGTTTAAACTGCAAAAGCTGGTCAAATGCATCTCAGACCGGATTTTATTGAGTGATGCAGACAAAATAAAAGTTAAACATTTAACACTGGTGTGTGGGGTTGTATTGAAAACCATGAAATCTAATGCAATCGAAAGTGGAGTGTGCCTCCCTCATGTCGGCGTCTACAGTATGTATTGTCTGGAGACCTTTACTCTGTAGTTTTCCACTCACACGCACAGTGCTAATACAGCGCAGTAATAAACGTGTGTGTGTGTGTGTGTGTGTGTGTGTGTGTGTGTCGTGTGTGTGTCGTGTGTGTGTGTGTGTGTGTGTGTGTGTGTGTGTGTGTGTGTGTGTGTGTGTGTGTGTGTGTGTGTGTGTGTTGTTGGTCTCAGGTCCTAATGGCTTCCCAGGTCAGAAGGGTCAGAGGGGCATTAAGGGGATTCGTGGCCCGGTGAACGGCAATGTAGCTGGCGATGGCTTCCTGTTCACCTACCACAGTCAGAAGGCCACGCCAAACCCCTGCTGCCCTCGCGGCACCAAGCAGCTCTACACTGGCTACTCGCTGCTCTTCATCAATGGCAACAACAGAGGGCATGGACAAGATCTAGGTACAAGCCAGATTGCCCAAGACATACACATACACATACACATACGCATACGCATACGCATACGCATACGCATACGCATACGCATACACATACACATACACACTCAGACACAAACACAAAATGGCTATTTTGTCAATGAGGTGGTGGTGCAAGTGGCTTCAAAGTTGTGTGTGTGTGTGTGTGTGTGTGTGTGTGTGTGTGTGTGTGTGTGTGTGTGTGTGTGCTCTTGTGTGCAGGTACCATGGGCAGCTGTCTGATGCGCTTCTCCAGCATGCCTTTCCTTTTCTGCAATACGGACAACACGTGTCGCTACGCCTCTCGAAACGACTACTCCTACTGGCTCTCCACTGACCATCCAATGCCTAGTGACATGGCCCTAATCTCTGGCACTGCACTGGAGAACTACGTAAGCAGGTACGCTCACCCACCAATCATGATACAAAACATTGATTTCATCTGTCAGGCAGGGGGAAACACCAAAGATCCTTCATTACGATCTGCTCCGCTTTAACCCTCTCTGGAAACACTGTCAAAGAGAGGCAAAACCACTTTTTCTGTACACACATACCCAGATATTTTAAACGTATTATTTATTTATTTTAAACCAGATATTTAAAAGTAATATTCTATTACACATTTGGGCCTTTCGTACACATGTAAACAGAGTTTTGGCTCACTCAAACAAATATCTTTAGAAATGCCTTCTAAGTGAAGATTTTCTAAAACGCCAGATTCCTTAGATCTGTGGACATGCAAGAGTGTTTTCCATCTGGACAGAGAGAACATGTGTGATGCTCACAATTAGTTATGTTTAAATATATTACCTCTGTTTGCTCCTGTTCCTCTCTCAGGTGTGTTGTGTGTGAAGCCAAGACAAACATCATCGCTGTGCACAGCCAGACGAGTGAGGTCCCAGACTGCCCTTATGGTTGGATCGACCTGTGGCAGGGATACTCTTTTGTCATGGTAAGAGGATTGCCTTCAATACTCCAATGTTATTCTATAATATATAATACATTAGCTACAGTCACTGACAAAAGTATTGTCACCCCTTTAGAAATGTTGGTGTTTAAGCAAAATAATACACATACAATTTATCATACACTTACTGTATCGCTGTTTCTCAAAGTCAAGAGCGCATCCTTGATAGAAAGCTTTCTTGCGAGTCGGGTGCTAGAGAGACAAGGCTACACACCTTCCCAGTACCCTCCCCAGCTGTCAAGATCACATGCAATGGAACAGCCTAGTAAGAGCGGAAGTGCACGTCAACCGCACACGGTTCCGGCTACGCGCTTCATTTGAACTGTGGGAATTGTACTGCTTTTATTAACAATTAATAACAAAAGTCTATCAAAACACAACTATTCGAATACACATTGACATAGCATTTATGATGAATATGCACAATAACTTGATATTAATGCCTGAGCAAATGTTCGATGACATTAACAAACACTTCAGAAATTGTATTTAGCCTACATTAACACACACTGCTTCTTTGCATCTTCTTTCCATCTCCCTCTCCCTCTTTTTTTAATCACACCATCAGAGAATTTCTAATAGTTCATACACAAAGGATTGTGGGTTATTTCTTAACACCGAGGATCCATCGATGCATCCTCCAAAATTCTCAGAAATTCTCAGAACGAAGGACTCAGTACTTGATAGAATTTTAAAGCATCCTTGACTTTGGAGCGGTGCTTGACGAGATTCGATGACCTAACGTCCTTGAAAAAATGGCTTTGAAGGACCCATCCATGACTTAAAATTCTTACATACGGTATGGAAGGAAATTGCTGCTCACACCAACAAGAGCCCTGTATCAGGTGAAGAATCTGTAAAACCGTACAGCATCAGGGTTTGCAATAATTGGGTTTTAGAGCTGGTCTCAGAGCCATTATTTTATGGATGACCAACAAGCGATTCAACGATTCAACAAACCTAATTTTAGTGACCTAAAACCGTGAATACATTGGTTCTCAGTTCTCATTGGTTCAATCAGTTAATTGCAAGAGGGGAGGTCTGATGACTCGTTTTCACTGCTCTCCATTATGTAATACCTAATTCCTGTTTGAAATGTTCACATTCACATGTCTACCATTACCCTCTGCTCTGTCTTCCCTCCTTCTCACCCTTCTGATATCACCACGTTCCCTCTCTATCTGTCCTGTCATCCCTCTCTCCCTTCCTTTCCCTCGTCCTCCCTCAGCAACTGGGCGCTGGAGCGGAGGGGTCAGGGCAGCCCCTGGCGTCCCCTGGCTCTTGCCTGGAGCACTTCCACAGGATCCCCTTCATCGAGTGCCACGGCCGCGGCACCTGCAACTACTACACCGACTCCTACAGCTACTGGCTGGCATCTCTTGACCCCAGCCGCATGTTCAGGTATCTGTGTGTGTGTGTGTGTGTGTGTGTGTGTGTGTGTGTGTGTGTGTGTGTGTGTGTGTGTGTGTGTGTGTGTGTGTGTGTGTGTGTGTGTGTGTGTGTGTGTGTGTGTGAGAGTGTGAGTGTGAGTGTGAGTTTGAGTGTGTGAGAGAGAGAGAGAGAGAGAGAGTGAGAGAGAGCAATTGTTCATATGGATTTTTGGTCAAGTTTGTGTATAGGCTATGTACTTGTGTGGTCATGCTTGCATGTTCATGCGTGCGATAGAGATGTGTACAATAATTTCCTCTCTATTAGCTACATTGTGTATAAGCCACAGGACAATGTGTTATGCTAGTTAAAAGAAACAAAACAATATTAATACTATATTAACTGCCCTCGTGTATTAGCCTCATAGCTGAAGAAATTCTGCAAAATCAATATAGTATTATGTATATTGTATTGTATAGTATGTATGCATGTTCATCCCATGATGCATAGTTATCCTAATCATTGTATGTGTCTGTGCTTCTCTGCAGTAAACCATCTCCGCAGACAGTGAAGGACACCCCTGGCAACCTTATCGGCCGCTGTCGAGTCTGCATGAAGAACTAGTCCAGGGCTAGAGAGCAGAGGCACTGCCCTCTGTAACAGACTTACACACATATGATCCTGGCACCACCATCTGTGCCTTCTGTCATGCAACCTGAAGATGGACTCGTCTGACCCTGTGGTGCTAAATGTGACAAACCAGCTGATGATCAGCTCTCGGAGTTCAAACACTGATTTTTTTCTTCTCGGTCTTTCCTTTTTCTCAGTCTTTGGTCTTGGTCTATTGCCTTCTCTGCCTTTTTTGTACTCTTTCAGGCAAACTATTAGAATATTAACAGTATGCAGCTAGCTGAGTTGTAGATGTCATTGGTACTTTTTAAAAACCCTTCTGAAAGTTTAAAAAAACAAATAGGCTAGAGTATAGCATAATGGGACACTTGTCATACATTTATTGCAGTTGCTTCTCTTGCTTTGGCTCTTAAGCTGACATTGGCTTCTGTGTGTATATTGGTCTTGTTTTGTTGTAAATTCAAGTTCAATTTTTTTTTTATTACCATTGCCATTTTTGTAACAATTGGTCTCATGTAGCAACATTCTCTTGAATTTCTCTTACGTTTTCTCTCTGCTGTCAACCAACACCATTCCCCCTGAAGCCCTCAAAGTATGACGAAAATGTAACAACTACTGTGGGATCTCCTTACTTTCCGTTTCCAGCAAGATCCTCAAGACCGAGTCATTCTCAGTTGTTTACAGGAAGCTGTAGACAGAAGGCACCGTTACCAGTCAGCAACATTCAGGAAAGTTCACTCACGTACAGACCACATAGGAGCACTACACATGCAGTAATCACCGAACAATCTGTGGAATGGAACTACATATGTCTGTAATGGAACTATAATGTCACTACACATCACCTTCGTCGACTTTTAGAAAGCAAACAGGACACCACTATTCCACCTACTACTACTACTACAACTACTACTACTGCTACTACTAATACTACTATGGACTGCTACGGAAATTCCACCAAGATCACAAACGTAATCAAGAATTCATACGAAGAAACTCCATGCAGTCATTCACGCAGGCCAACTCTCTAAAGCTTCAATGTCAGGATTGGCGTCTACTATCTCCATTCCTGTTCCTCCTGCAGTTGACTAGATCATGAGGGAAACAACTGAGGGGAGAAAATTGAAAATTGTGAGAGCACCTGGATGACCTTGATGACCTTTGTGGACGATATACTGTATAACAGATGCAAGGAAAGACAGACAAACTCTCACAAGCTGCATCGAAATGTAGTCTGACACTCAATACAGCAAAGGTCACTAAGATCCATTCCGAATCCAGCAACCCCATCCGTATGCACAACACTGCCCTCAAGGAGGTGGAGGCATTCACATGCAGGTGAAACTCGAAAAAAATTGAATATTGTGCAAAATTTCATTTATTTCAGCAATTCCACTTAAAAAGTGAAACCTATATATTATAAAGAGTCATTACATTCATAACAAGATATTTCAAGCCTTTAATTTGTTATAATTTTTGATGAGTATGGCTTAAACTGTAGCTTATGAAAACCCCAAATTCAAAATCTATTAGATTACATGAAATTAATGATAATAATAAAAAAGAACTTTAAATAAAGAATTGTCGGCTCTCTGAAAAGTATAGTCATGCACATGTACTCAGTACATGTACTTGATTTGGGCCCCTTTTGGATGAATTACTGCCTCAATGTGGCACGGCATGGATGCTATCAGCCTGTGGCACTGCTGAGGTGCTATGGAAGACCAGGATGCTTCGATAGCAGCCTTCAGCTCTTCTGCATTGTCCGGTCTCATGCCTCTCATCTTCCTCTTGGCAATACCCCATAGATTCTCTAGTCTAGGGGTTCAGGTTTGGCGAGTTAGCTAGTGGGCCAATCAAGCAATCCTATGGTCATTGAACCAGGTTTTGGTACTTTTGGCAGTATGGGCAGGTGCCAAGTCCTGCTGGAAAGTGAGGTCAGCATCTCCATAAAGCTTGTCTGCTGAAGAAAGCATGAAGCGCTCTAAAATGTCCAGGGACCTTGGTTTCCAAATGAGAAAAGAGGATGTTGGATCACTGAGCAACAGACCCGTTTTTTTCTCTTTAGCCCAGGTGAGACACTTTTGACATTGTTAGTTGTTCAGAGGTGGATTGATTAGTGCGGTGGCTCTTGACGCAGTAACTCCAGCCTCAGTCCACTATTTTCAAAGCTCCCCCACACTTTTGATGGCCTTTTCCTGACAATATTGAACCTTTTCACAATATTTTAATTTCCTGAGATTTTGAATTTGATGTTTTCATAAACGATATAACAAATAAAGGCTTGACACCTTTAAAGTTGAATTACTGAAATAAATGAACTTTTGCACAATATTCACAGTTTTAGCTTGTGGACACCAACGAAGGGACAGAGGCTAACATGAAAAGAAGGATCAATAAGGCAAGGATGGTGTTTAACATGCTCAGGAAAATCTGGAGCTCAAGAAACATCTAAATTAACACCAAACTATGTATCTTCAACTCCAAGGTGAAGCAGGTGTTACTGTATGGATGAGAGACATGGAGAACAACTAACAGACAATAAACAGGCTGCATTAACACCTGCCTCAGGAGAAATCTGGTGGAGAGTGAGAAATGTGGACCTGTGGAAACAACAAGCCAGGATCCCATTGATTTGTAAATGCTATGTTGGATTGGGCACACACTGACAAAACCTGCCGCAAACATCACATGACAAGCCCTGCAATGCAACCCCCAAGAAACAAGGAAAGGAGGTCGACCCAGGAATAGCTTGAGGATAGATGTCCAAGCTGAAATGACCAGGAGTGGGCTCAACTGAGGCAATCTAGACAGAACCATCAACACCTGAGAGAGATGGAGGACCTTCGTCAACGGCCTGTGCGCCCTAGAGGAGCAAAGGGCTTAAGCTAAGTCAAGTAGCTTTGCAGATGTAGATAGCCTACATTGCTGGTGCTAGAAGCTCAATCACAGAGTCAAGCTCAAATAAAATGTCTACAAATTTACAAGAAACATTTATGACTGCCCTTTAACGCCCGTAGGGGGCGCTGCAATTGACATATTTTAGGATATGCATGTGCCAATATCTTGTGATGTAAAGTTTACAAAAATTGACATACTGAATAACTACCCCAATCTTTGCATGCACTGATGCACACCACATGTTGTAGAATTCTGTCCACAAGGGGTGCTGCAACTACATTTCAATATCGTTTTGGACCAGAATGATCACTTGTGAATGTGATGCCCACACAAATAACACACACGTACACAGACATGCAGACAAACACGCAGGTATACGCATAAACACATATATACACACAAAAATGTAGACATACTGTAGGCCTACCACATAGCAGTGCATATAACATGACCACGGCGCAATGGTAGAAGTATATTTGAGCAATATAATTTAGATACAGACATACATTTGATGTTACCAAAGAACGCTTTTTCTGTTTGTGCATGCTTGTCTTGTGAGGTAGTGCACGTTTGTGACCTTTTAGAGTATATGAGAATATGTGTGGCTATACATTTACATCTTGTCAAATGTAGAATTTGGGCTTCAGCAATCATTGAACAACCAAGGGGAGACTGTGTAGGCCTAAGACTTGTGGTTTACGAGAGTTACAAGAGAAAGGAATGGAGAGAAATTGACTAAAATAAATAAGAGAAAATCTTTTTCAGGTACGGCTTTTTGCATGAGGCCAGTGTTGGCAAAGAAATACATACACAAGAATTGGCAAATCTAACTAAATAGGTAAATAAGTATAAAAACTAGCACACACACACTCACAACCATACTAATTTCTTTCTAGGAGACGTACTGTATTAAAGTCTGGTGCTATGGAAAAATTAGATTGTCTCTTTTTTATGTATGTATATATGAAATGCCTATATTTATATAAAAACAAATCTTAAATCAAACCAAACCACGTTGACCAAATGTTTAGAAAATGAATAAAACCGTTCAAGTTATATTCAACATCTCAAGTTTCAGGCTGCTCGGAATGCCGCTCAATGCGCTTTGGCTTTGGGCAGGAAGTCATGTCGTACTTAAACAAAAAAATTCAGGTTCTGGTTTCACCAACACCTTCCAGAACAGGAACAAAACTGCCTGATATTCCAGAAAAGATAATCTGCATAACTACGGCCAGAAAGCCTATTCAGCAGTATAAAGACAGCCTGTGTCTGGCTACTGACTGAAGACATGTTCAGCGTGGAGAGAAAAAAATATTTGATTTCAAGAACAGTATGTGTTTCTGAAAGTGTTCCTCTGGCACTTCATGTGCAATTGTTTTCACTGTTTTATAGATATAGATTTTTAGCTGCTGTAATTTTTATTTTATAAAACAAACAATGCAATATACTGTATGACATGGTAGGTTGCATGAGAGGTGAAGCTGTATTTTAAGAAAGGCATTCAACTGCTAAAAGAGGTACAAGATGGTGTGGTGTTGAAACCAATTTGGGTGTAGTTGGCCCAAATATCATCAAGGACAACATATTACAAGATATTTGGAGCCATTACTTTTTGATGATTTGTCCACTGATAGGTGTATGACATCAGGGTCAGCTCAACTGAACCTTTGGGATATTAACTGGAATTTTCAGACAGAATGCCTCATACATAGAGTTGTTCAGCAGTTCTCGATTTCATAATGGTGCTTAGTTTTACCTAACAAAACCTTTTATTAATTTGCATCTACCATAAATGTTTTTATTTTATTTTATTTTATTTTATTTGCCTCTTAGCCAAATCTGTGCTCCTGTGTACACTGAATTTTGAACATTATAAAACATCTGACTGCTGCCTGTCATTCTCAGTAAAAGTGAAAAAAAAAAAAAAAAAACAAGTGTGGAGTGGTGTGTATATTTCATAAGATACAATTGTAGGTGACCACTATAATTTGAAGAGTTATTTTCCAAAACGATACATCCACCATTTTAATGCATTTCCATATAACCACAGGATTGAGGGGCTACATAGAGGTCCATTATGTTTGGTACATCCCGTCTGCATTTCTGTGTTGTGTTTGAGTTAGATTAGTCCTAAGTGCAGAGACTAAGTGTTTTACTGCTGCTCTCTGTGGAGGGACCACTATGCTCTGGGGGGCTGCTGTTACACTCACTAAAAGGCCTTTATGGGGAGAGAGGAACAAACTGAATTAAAATACTGTTGAACTTCAATGACAATTCAGCAGATCTTTTACATACCCAGCCAGCCACAAACATCTTATCTCAGGGCATGTCATTCTTTCGTGGTCATTCTAATTTACTAATGGATATTAAGCTTTTGCTGGAAGATTCCGGTCAAATTGGAAGATTCCTTGGATGGAAATGTCTTCCACTGAGTTACATTTTACAACCGACCATTCCATCATTGCCAGGCAACCTAGACAACTGTCACTCACCCCAACCGGCTTTAAAAAGGGGATGATGAGAAGCAACCGCCAGAACCACTGACAGTGCCTCACCGTCAAAGACCAGGACCAAGACAAACCAGCACAGCTCCACCGGACTCATGATGAGGTTCTGTGGGATCCACTGCTCCCTGACCCTGCTGGGTCTGTCTCTGGTTCTGTGCAGCCACAGTGCCGCCTCACAGCCGGACCTGGACCTGGACCTCCGTCACCACAGGCTACTTCAGAGAGCTCGCGCTGCTGGCATGGCAACACAGGTAAGAAACAACACAAACAGAGAAGACACTAGGGACAGGTGGGACACAGAACAGCAGTAAACAAACAAAAACAGATAAGCAAGGATGGGATACACTGTTCAGAATTGCAAAGTGCATCTTACAAGACACTCAGCACAACACAGCAAGTCTGCTTGAAGAGAACTGCTCAGGACTGCTTGGTTTATAGCTTAGTTGGGCAGTCAACCTAAACATGCCAACAGATTTAGAGCAAGATTTTTCTGAATGCTTTTCTGAAACCAGAATATTCGAGGTGCCTAATGGAGAATTATGTTATCTATTATGACTGTATCGGCTCAGTATTTGTGAATGCTAACAAACATGACATATTCATACAATGTGACAAACAATATAAGCAAGGTCTTTCACTGTCCATGCGAACATGCTAAAGTGTGATGACTGTTCAACCATTCCACTCTTTGTAACTCTCTCCCCGCTCTCTGAGATAGGAATGGAACAAGCGTGCGATGGAGGACCTGCTATCCCAGCTCTCCCTACCGGAGGCAGAGACTCAGGACAGGGAGGTCTCTACAGTGGGGACCAAAGATGACGTCCACATGGAACGTTCTGCGGAGAACAACAACATACCTCCTAAGGAACGCAAATCTAGCTGCAAAAACTTCTACTGGAAAGGGCGTACTTCCTGCTGAGCATCCATCCACTGTCACACTACCCAATCACTGAACGTCCACCGAGGTCTGCCCAACCCTGAGTGATCTGATTGAATGGAATGCTGGTTGGGTGGCTTTAATCTCCTTAGTGGATATGTAACTTGTGTAAATTATTAAATAAAAGTAAAGCGTCAATTAATTGTCTTTGGCTTCACCTTTATTTTGTGCTCATTTTAAAATAGCTGATTACGCAGGCCTACATGAACATCACATTATAGCCTCGGACTTACAGACACAGGGCAAACTTCTACCACCATTCGCAAAATGTTATCCCAACCAACCTGACTGGTCCATCCTTGTTTGCTGATGCCCTCTGCTCCTCCATCAGGTGGTCAAGGGCCCATATGGTATAGCTGGAGCCAGAACTGGCTGTGACCACAGTACTGAGGTGTTGATGCATACTGAGCCTGAGGTCTTAAATCAGGAAGGCCGTGTTTGCCATCTTCTCAGGTACAGTGAGAAAGTGAACAAGAGACTTGTGAAACAACATAGTGAGAAAAAAGTACAAAATGTGAAACGTAGCGAAGAGGAAACGGGGAACCTTGGAACGGAATATGCGCTCGCTTTGCGGTAAAATCTTTCACACACGGATACACACAGGAGAAAAGCCATACGTCCCCACTGGTCAACCGAAGTCGGCCAAACCACATCGATTCCCCTGTGACAAGACCTTTGCCTGGGCCAGCCTCAAGAACACACGCGACGGCACTCACAAGAAAGGCCATATGCTTGCCATCTTTGTGAGAAACGCTTCTCTGATGTCTGTGACTTGAAACAGCATGTTAAAGGCCACTCAAACATCAGGTCTTTTATTTGCACTGTGTGTGGAAGCAGGCAAGCAGCTTTCAACACCGGAACACGCTGGAAAAACACCAGCGCACTCACACTGGGAAGAAGCCTTACAAATGCCCAGAGTGTGGGAAAGCGTTCCCAAGAACTTCCCATATAAATACAGTTTAACATATGAGGACCCACACAAAGTGATGAAGTCTATACAGGGATTCAATCAGAGAGAACAGCGTTCTACAATAAAGGTTTGTTCCCCTTAAGGATGTGTTACTACTACAATCCTCAGGAGCAGGCAACCGTGCGGCTTCCTAGGACTGTCTGAGTGTATGAAGAGCAACAATGTAGGTCCTTGTTTGTGGCAAGTGCATGGAAATATGCAGAACAAAAATATAAATACATACATATTTTAACCAGTGTTTGGACTTTTTACTCAAAGTATATTACACATTTGCCATTATAATGTTTTTTTAAATCCAGATCATCACTTAAGTTCTTTACTCTCTTCAGTTACTTCTTACATTACTTTTGCGTTACTGCATTTAAATGTTTATGGACATGGTTATTGATACCATCCCCTTCGTAGGTCATTAATTAAAAAAAAGAAAAAAGAATTGTAATTAGGAATATATTTACGATCAAAAGCCAATGCTACACATACACATCTTTTCCACAGTTAAACATATTTTCTTGCAGCTTTTCACCTTTGGTGATGCTCAGGTTTGACTATCCAGTCAGGGATTTAATTTCACTCTCCAATCACAGAGCTGTCTCCTTGAGAGACAACCAATGAAAGAGCAGCATACAAGGAGGGAAACAATCTAACTGCTCGCTCAACATTGACCTTGCATTGTGTTGTACTTGTCCTGGGTGTCCTTGTTATTTTGATTGACCTTTTACAGCGACCAGTCCAAGGCACATCTGCAATAGTCATATTTTTTATATTTTTATATGTCAAAGTTGCAGGTGTATGGATTATTTTGTCTAAACTTACTCACTCACAGAAAAAAACAACTTCTAAACAACATTTGAAAGAAAATATGGATTTTAAAAAGCCAGATCATAAATTGGCCATTAGGCCTATTTGATTAAGCAATATGCGATCAGAGATTTTTTGCTCATACCCAGCTGTATGCCTATCATAAAGAGCACAAACATGCTTTGTTATTAAGTATACTGCTCCCTTGTCTTGGAATCAGCTGCATTATTTGAATATGCTGATCACTTTTAAAGTCATGTTAAATGACCTGCTTGTAGAATGGTTGAATGTTGCACTGGTGTCCTTTTTATGGTCTGCAACTTAGTACATATCCTTTTCTGATCCCGTGAGAGAAATTTGGTCCCTGCATTTAACCCAATTTAACCGAATTAGTGAACACAGTACACAGTGAATACAGTGAGGTGAATTACACACTAATCCAGAGCAGTGAGCTGCCTGCCCAACCAGCGGCGCACGGGGAGCAGTGTGGGGTTAGGTGCCTTGCTCAAGGGCACTTCAGCTGTGGATCGAACCGGCAACCTTCCTGTTACAAGCCCGAAGCTAACCATGGCTACCCCACAACCTTTTGTGCTTTTTTTTGTGCAACTCTTTGTCCAACTGTCTCCCATAAATTGTATAATTATTTTGCATGCATTGCCTGTCTTGGGCCTGGGCACTGTTGTTAAAGATATTTTATACCAATGAACTCTATTATTGGTTAACGATTATTAGCCTATAATAAGAGTAGCCTACACTTTTGAGAAAATGCCAGATGTGGCAGACAAACTCTTTGTCAACTGGATGAGGGCATGGAACAAGTGAATGCATTGTAAGGACTGATTTCATTCATTAGGCTGCAAAACAGTTTATTTAATTTTGTTTTGATAAATAATCTGAAGAGGGAGCATAATCCACACACAAATTCTCTTCAAACACACCTGATCTGAATAGAGAGACAATAAATATAATCATTAATCAAATAATCACTAGGCCTAGTGTCCTAAAGGGAGTTGGAATAGCAACAAATGATGTAGGCCTAGGCTATTATTTGTAAATGCAAAGACTTGCAGTCTTATGCTTTCACTCCAGGTAGCCTATAAGCCTGCTCAATGACCAACAGCGTGATTATGGACATGATTACTATATTTATACTATATTTTAAACATAATATTTAATAATTAAAATTTAACGTGGGCTGACGTAACTCGTACAAATCTAACGTAACACGAGATTTCACTCTGACGTAACCTATGGACGTAACGAATAGAAAGTTCGAGCTTCCGGGGTAAGCTGTACGAAGGTCAGGAGACAACGTATTTAACTGAGAGACAGCCTTGTAAATCTAGTGTCGTTGCTTGTTATCCCTTGAAGTATTTTATTTTCTAATTTCAAGAACGAATAATCCACAATGCCAAGAGGCAGCCGCAGCCGAACATCAAGAATGGCTCCGCCGAGGTATGATATGTACCGTAGTCATACAAATTGGCACATTTGATAGCAAGCTAACTTTAGCATGTGAGCATCTAACGTTGTGGATGCTATTCACAGCTAACGTAAACTGCCAACAGTCTGTAAGTGGTGTTTGCTGTGTAATGTTACTATGTTGCCTTAGGTTACTCCTAAACAAGACCGTTTATGTACGGTATTTAATAGTTTACTGATGTTAATCGTGTTTTTCTTACAAGGACAAAGTTACACAACATTGCCAACTTGGCTAACACATTTAGCCTAGTCAACTGTAGCTATACCATCACGTTGTAAGGTGACTGTAGCAGGAGCACATAGCTTCTTGATACTGATATAAAAGATTGTAGGTCGAACGTAGTAATTAAGTTGTGTAACTTTGTATTGCTTTTTCCAGCTATTCTGCAGCACCACCGCCTAGACTTGCTCCTAGACCTGCCCCTCCTCCACAATCCTATGCCCCGGCTCCTGTTCATGCCCCTCCATCAGCCGTAGGTGCTCCCGCAGCTGCACCGAGGCAGCCCGGGATGTTCGCCCAGATGGCCACCACTGCTGCAGGAGTGGCCGTGGGATCCGCTGTGGGCCACACAATCGGACATGCTATGACGGGAGGCTTCGGTGGTGGTGGAGGAGGAGGACAACAACAACAAGCTGAGGCTCCCAGGCCCGACGTTACCTATCAGGTAAGTACACTAAACAAGACATGGAATAATCCCTGTTGGAATGTTTAGAACCTCACCTGGCAGTTTAAGGGATTTATTGGTGTACACAACCCTTGGGTTTTGTGTTTCTATTTAAATGGGTGCAAGCTTGGATAGATTGTACTCACAATATTCTGTTATTTCACACAAACTTATGACACAGACCACCTATGTGATTTCCATGGTGATGCGTTTGTTTGCACCTCCAAAAGCATGTCGTACCTAGTTCCCCATAGGTTACTGCCCAAAAAACGCCCTCAAATGCCCAAATGTTTTTATGAAAGAATGGACATGTTTCAGAGTAGGGCTGTAGTAAAGACAACCTTTGTCAAGTCCAAGACCAGGACCGGTCGAGACAAGTCAAGACCGAGTCCAAAGAGGTTCAAGTCCAAGACAAGACCGAGTCCAAAAGACTCGAGTCCGTGTCAAGACCGAGTCCAGGACAGAAAAAAACAAGTTATATGCATGACATGACATTGTATAAAGACAATCATTTTGGGTTATTATTTGTTGACTTAAAGGCAAAAACAGTGTCACAACACCCAGGGTTTGTAAGTATAACCATTCCCCTTGGTATCATATAATCTAATCTAAAGAAAACAGAATGATATAAGGTGATACCTATAGTTACAACTGATACAAATACCGATCCACTACTATTACCACTGCTAGGTCAGAGTGACCTAAACCTAGCTGATCAAACGTCTTAATTGTTTGGCAGGAACCGTACCAGCAGCAGCCAATGTACCAGCAGCAGCAGCCTATGTATCAGCAGCAGCAGCCAATGTTCCAGCAGGAGCAGCCAATGTTCCAGCAGGAGTCCCCTCAACAGAGCGGCGGCTGCTCATATGAACTGAAACAGTTTATAGAATGCGCCCAGACCCAGAGCGACCTCAAGCTCTGTGAGGGATTCAGCGAAGTGCTCAAGCAGTGCAAGTTCTCCAATGGTGAGTGCACTGTTAGACAGTGATGTTTCTGTTACAGAGAAGAAGGAGAACGGTACTTAAGGATTATAGAGCTTTGCAGGTAATAGGATTACATTTAACCATGGGGTGTACTACGGAATGAGATGTTGATTTTAATATTATATTAAAATTATATATGCTGATATGTTGATCATATTGATCGTGCGTGTTGAACATACAGCCTTAATTTTGTGCAAATTTGACAGCAACAAACATTCATAGCTGAATTTTCTATTTATAATATATTGTGAAGATTGACAATTGATCATTTGAAACTGTACGCAAAATGGAAAGCAACAAGGCAATGCCCACAAAGGTTAGCCTCTGCTTGCCTAATTAGGACGCACCTCTGGCTTTAGGGTCAATAATATACCACTTATCTTGTTCCATAGAACACCCCTCATAACAGTTTAGTAAAGCTTATACTTAATTAGACAACTAAGTTATACAGAGTAACTTGCTGCAATAATATGGGTTTGCCACCATCCTAGTGCACTGTGGTAATAATTTGGAAAAGTATCCTGCTTAAATCATGCATGCATGTTTTGATAAGTAATTGCTTTGGTTATTATCATCATGTCATGGTTTAATATATCATGTCATGTCATGTCATGTTTTGTATATGCCTAAATTCCTCTTATTTTTGTCCCACAGGCTTGTCGTGACCACATCAGGATGCCGCTATTACACGCACAGAATTGTAACATGCATGTGATAATAATAAATCTAAAATTACTCAGCCAGACTGGTTTGTGGTGACTACAAGCACACACAGCACTTCAACAGTATAGTACTTTCTTGTCTGATATCTGATAGTCTTATGCCATGCAGGTGATTTATATTTATATAATTTTTTGTTTTGCTCAAATGTTAAATTGATTCAGAATTAAAACTAGACAGTATCATGTGAGTGGCTCTCTGTCTCTTTTTCGTCTAGTCTTCCCTTTTTTTCATGACTTGATTGGTGTTTTGTTTTTTTTTAAAGCTCACAAACTTCTATAGATCAGCTGTACAGGGGGATCAAAGGTAAAATGGTCCTCTGAATGCAACACTTGATATTATGGAAGAATTTGAATACTGGTATCAAAAATGGATCTATCATGTCTTCTATAATGGAATCACTCCTATACCGTGTTTTGTATGGAGGATTTATTTATTTTGAGATGCTGACCAGCAACATGGTCTGGTTTTATGGCTGCAGTGCCGATGGCTGCATGGAGCTAGAGATGAACAACAACAAAAAAGGGGCAACGTTCGGACCTATGGTCTGCCATATATCCTAAATATTTAAATAAAGTATGTTGCACTATGATATGCCCCCTTTGGCCTCTGTTTAGATTTTTCAGCTTGGAGGGGAAATGTTACATTGTAATTACACCCTTTCAGACATGAAACCATCCGAGTTTTCTGTTACTGAGACTCTGAGATAGAGATAGACTGCCCATATACTTACATCAACAGTGTCTCATTAATATCAAGTAGCGTAGACATACGCACGGGGCTGTACACTGCAGCCATTTATTTTTGGTTCATGACATTCAGAGTTGCCCTTCTGAAGTTAACGGCCAGCGTTCCTCCTGGGTGTTCCTGTCAGGACAGAGGCTATAGCACCAGTTGAAAATTTCAGTCTGTGCTTCATGCGATTGTATTCCTGATGGATAATATTCTTCAATAGCAATGGTGTAGCCTACTGTACAGCCTACATGGAATAACTGCTCGTTCAGGTCGGTAAATAGTGGACACGACATAACAAGGTACAGTAGTCTATTTTGTCGCATAGGGTAAAGGCAATATAAATGCCTTTGGATTAGCCTATAGCAATATAATAATGAGCACGCTCTGCTGTAATGTGTTTGGGAACATAAACAATCAAGCCCGGCTGACCAGTGGCTTCTTGAGCCATCCGCGTGTACAAGTGCACGTGGAACAGCTGTTGTAGCCGATTGAATTACCTTTTTGTGGAAATGGCGAATTGTCCGGGCAATATCTGCTGCAGCACTAGCAAAAACAGTCTAATCTGTAGATTCTCAGCAGACTAAACTGTTGCTTGGTCAGACCAAAGCCTATTGTGCACCGGTAACAGGAAATCGGACAATAATAAATCTCACCATCGTTTATCATTGCGCACAAGTGGTCTTTGAAATTGCGAACGAAAATGTGTTCCTGCCTTACATAGTCTTATATCTGATAACAGCGTAGAAGAGGAATTAAAGAAGAATCAAAGAAGATTCACCTAAAATAACTGCCAACATCTGCAAAGTGCCATTCAAGACCCACCATGACCAAAGACGACGAAATACCGGACTGGTCAGGGGCGCAGGAGTTTTATGACAAATATGACCCCAAAGAGATCCTTGGAAGGTAGGCTATAGCCTAATTGAATAGGCTATTTATCAAATTAGTTCATAAAAACATATTTTAGGCTGTGTCTGTTGGATATGTCCCCAATTTCTATCAATGATACTATAGACGACACCCTAATGTCTCATTAGGAATCCAATATGTTGGAGTGAAATGTGAATGTAGTTTTGCCTATAATGCTTGCAGACGTCTGTGTTTACACAATGCACGTGCGCCAGGTCTTAGGGGTAGGCTACGTTCAGTCAAGCGTCTTGTTTGTATCCAAGCCAGTTAGCGCTCTTGTTGTTTATCAAGAGTGTCAGAGAACAAGATGTCCCTCCTTCATTGACCCCTCTAATTCGTTACCTCTGTGGTCCAGCTCACAACACTTTCCCATTGGTTTCAGTTGTAATGCTGTGATTTGGTTTGTTTCCTATTCTTATTTTCTCACTCATGATTTTTATTAAACAAATTATTTTATAATCAAATAGAATCCAATTACCTAAAAGGCGATTTGAGCTCTAGTAATCAAGTGAATAAACTGTATGTTGGACTCAAACAAACAAAAGTCTTATGTGATAAAGAATGTGTAAATAGGAAGGCTAATACTATTATCTGTGCTGATACAGTGTTACATGTGTTGTTTACCTGGTTAGTGTTCCCATTCATAATGTCAGTGCAACACAGTGTTGCACAGCATGACAGCATTTGATGCCTCTGATGGTATGTCAGTTATCATCCATTTCTGATCACTGCAGCACAGATTTCTCTCCTGGACTATTTATTTTAAACAGCATTATTTCTGTGAGCACCTTGGGTTAATTACATTACGTTTAAATGTGCTATATAAATAAATGTGACTTGACTTGACTTGAATTGACAGTGAGATTTGTCATCATGAGTTTAATTAACTCTGGGTCTTTTCTTACCGGATTCAAATGGCTATAGGGGAGTGAGTAGTGTCGTTCGACGCTGTATTGACAAACGCTCCAGCCAGGATTATGCTGTGAAGATCATTGATGTCACACCCTCTGATAAATTGTCATCAGAGGAAATTGAGGAGATCCGAGATTCAACAGAGAAGGAGATTGACATTCTGAAGAAGGTTTCTGGACAAGAAAACATAAGTAGGATATCCATAATACAAATGTATCCATACTATGCTACTCTTTATCAATGTTATATTAATATTAACGTTATATTAGCATTCATCCTTAACAGCGAGGGCTTAGGTGCCTGGTTTGTATAGTTGCTGGGTTGGTTGGTGTGGTTGTGAGTTGTATACATTAAACATATTTTTCTTTACAGTCCAGCTGAGGGATTCCTATGAAACCAAGGCCTTCTTTTTTTTGGTATTTGACTTGTAAGTGTAAAGTGTCATTATGAGTAGTGATTTTTGTAAATTAAATCATGTTGTTGAGTATTACATGTGCCATGAACTATGCAAATTATACGAACTGTGAATAAACTGTAAGTATTGACATGTAACTGTGCTTATATATTTACAGAATGAAAAAAGGAGAACTCTTTGACTACCTCACTGAAAAAGTTACCTTGAGCGAAAAAGAAACAAGGTTGGAAATTATTCTATATCTTTGTTTGTCTGTTAAATTTACATTCTCAGCAAAATAATCTAAACAGGATTTGTGGCAGTTAAAACATTTTGTCACACATTTTGTTATTGATGCCATTTAGCGAAGAGTTATTGTGAATGTACTGTATGAAACCATAGCCTGTGTGATTGAATGGATGTGATTTTCTCCTTTGGGTTGCCTTATTGTGTCAGAAATGTTATGACATACTTACGGCATCTAATAATAAGCCTAAAGTTATTTAAGGAACTGAAGGAATTAAACACGTTGTATCAGTTACAGGCAATTATTCGCTATGTGTTTTTAAAATTGTAGATGTCAGTTTAATGACTGAAGTTAATCATCTGGAGATGGCTGAGTGTCCTCTGTTTGTATGTCTGCAGAAAGATCATGCGTGCTTTACTGGAGGTGGTCCAGTTTCTTCACTCCCAGAACATTGTCCACAGGGATCTGAAGCCTGAGAATATCCTGCTGGATGACATGGATAATATCAAACTCACAGATTTTGGCTTTGCTGTGCAGATCGCTGCAGGACAAAAGTTGAATGGTAAAACTGTGGCCTCCAAAGATAATATGGCTCCCATTTTTATAAGATACTTCTGAAGGTCACTCTAGGCAAGTCCAATTATGAAGTGCATTGTTATTGCTTTTCTTTAAAAAAAAATAATAAAAAAAAAGAGAAATAGAAATTTTTCTTTAATCGGTCTGTCATAAATCTGTATTCTCACAGATGAACAGTAGGTGTCAGTGTTTTACAGTCAGGGTAATTCTACTCACTTACAACAGCGGAGTCATTTTTATTTTAGCTCATGTGTCAGGGGTCAAGATGGAACAGGACACTGCCTACCATGTGCTGCTCACTAGTCAGTTAGACTGTGTTCTGACCTTTCCACAGCCAGCACAGTGACCTCTCTGAAGGCTTTATGAAGTAGGGCAGTTAGAGGTAGATATACTATAGACATGATACAAATGCTTCCAACATCTTCAGACGTGTTGTATGCAGAGTATGCAATGTCAGATTTACCATGCATAGGCCTAAAGTCATGACGGGCTGTGTTGATTTAGGATAGCCTGTAATAACAGGTATTCGGGTGCCTGTGTTTCTTACAACTGAACTGTATTTCAATTGGAAAAAAAAGAAAAGAAATGATAGACTTATAGACAGATAATACGTGGGTTGAGACCATCACATGATTTGTTTCTTGTCTTCACACATTGCCACCAGGAGGCCTTCTGTAATATTTAGAGAAAGGTATCAGCCAATCAGTTGCAAATCAACAGAAGACCTGCTCTTGATTGTAGCCAAGTGTATTTTTTTACATTTTATTTATTTATTTTTAAATCAAAATATGGAATTTGCTTGATAAAAATGCACATGGATTACAGCACTGATTGATATTGATATCATATGAGTTGACCTGTTCTCATTAGAGTTTTGAAGTGTCTTTAGTGTTTCTTGATAAAATAGCAATGTTATATTATCAACAAATGAATAAACTAATACATATGTCTGATGTAAACTGCAGAGGTCTGTGGAACACCAGGTTACCTTGCTCCTGAAATCATAGAGTGCTCCATGGATGCCCATCATGTTGGATACGACACTGCAGTCGATATGTGAGTAGTCGGGATTTGACCTCTTTGGTCTGTAATGATTATTTGATCTGTCCAGACATTTTGCATGCCCTTGTGCACGATGTGGTCACATGAGCGAGACAACCATTTCAACACTTTAAGTTCTGACTTGCACAAAAGACTAAAGGCCATACTGAGGGTCTGAATATATACATGCCATACATGTTTGTTGTCTGACTCAATGCTTAGATTTTAAAATATTCCGCTATTCATCCCATTGTTTAATGTGAACTGATAAACAGCAGTGTTTAATGAAACCAAATATAATTTATTTTAGCTCGAATAATGAGTAATAAAACTGCTGTGATTTGAAGTACCAGTGGTGCAATAGGCAGTAACTCAGGAGCTCAAAAACTATGCGGGTAATGTGGACAGAGGCTGAATTGTGTTAGAAGTCATTTAGATTCAAATAAAAACGCAATAGTGTAGGCATACCCATAGTCTGACCCCCATGTTTTTTTCAGCTGGAGTTCAGGGGTGATCATGTACACCCTGCTGGCAGGATCGCCTCCTTTCTGGCACAGGAAACAGATGCTGATGCTCCGCATGATCCTGGCCGGGAATTACAATTTCAACTCTCCAGAATGGGAAGACCGTTCTGACACTGTCAAAGATCTGGTATGGTTTATTTGATGGTCCAGAATTGTAGTAGACAGAGGAGCATCTTAAGTTTTGAGCCTATTCATTGAAGTAGCATGCTTGTGACCCTAATAAATACAACAGTCTGTGACAGAATTCTCTTAAACTGCATACACACAGCCAGCAATTTGTCACTCGATCACTTAATCTCTGAATTTCATAAGAATTGCGGGGTCTCTTGTTGCTAGTAGCTTCCTGTCTGAATGTAGCTTTTACAATGCAAATGGCCTTTTGAACAAAAGTCATTCAGTGTGAATATGACTGTATACAAACTGTACTGTCTGCGTTTTGTATTTGCACCTTATTTAGATCTCTCGAATGCTGGTGGTGAACCCTCAGGAAAGATACACAGCGGTGGATGCACTGAACCATCCGTTCTTCCAGCAGTATGTCGTGGCAGAAGTCCGTCACTTCAGTCCGTACAGGAAGTTTAAGGTGAGAGAACATGTGGATTGGATGTCTTTTTTATGAGTTATGTTGCTGGGCCTAAACACTTAACTATTATACGGTAGTCTTTAAAGGGGGTCTGTCATAGTCTTTAAAGGGGGTCTGTCATAATGTTGATTAAATGTAATCCAGACACAGTGCTGTAGGTGACACTTTTATATGTCCTGTCTGTAGGTCATATGCATGACTGTGCTCGCCACCATGCGTATCTATTGCAACTACCGTCGAGCCAAGCCTGTGACCAAGGATGTGATCCAGAGCGACCCTTACGCAGTGAAGCCCATCCGCAAGCTCATCGACGCCTGTGCCTTCAAGATCTATGGACACTGGGTCAAGAAGGGCCAGACCCAGAACAGAGCGGCCCTGTTCGAGAACACGCCCAAGACCATTTTGCTGTCTATATCATCAGAGCACGACTCTTCCTCCCTCCATACATTGCAATAGCAATTGAATATGGAACCAAGGTACTTGACTCTCAAAGTGGTGTGATGGAATCACAGGTGCCTAAATGGTGTTGTTGTTTACGTAACAGAGGGGCACAATGAAATTAAATATATTTAAAAGCAGCTTAAAAGTTGTCAATACATAAATCTGCTCTATGTTACATGAAGGGGTCTTTCCTGAAAGTAAGGATTTACGTGTTACCTGTGCTGAAGGGTGAATTCCCTCTGTTGTACTGTAAGACATTATACTGCATCTGCATCAATGGAGACTGCCTGGTAAGCAATTTGTGTTGGAAAAATCCTATTAAAATGAGCAGTCTCAAGTCTGGTAGATGAACACCATACTATCTAATGCAAATCATGTTTTTTGTTTATGAATTATTTTGATTTTACAAATGTTTGAAGGACTTGCATTCTTTCATTTATAAAATCTTTGCACTTTATAATGTGTGTAAAGTGTTATTTATAACAAAATACAACAACAGATGTGGATCTTTCTTGTAGAATATCCAATGTGTGCTCTGGGACTGTACATAGGAATATACATGCATGTTTGGTGTTGCCTTGCAAAGTAAACAAAGAATTATCTACCATTTAATCATTCAAAAACATATTTATTGATGAGTGCATTGAATAAACCAAATTGTAACTATAACCTGCTTAAATTCTGAACTTGTTGAAAGAGAGAGAGAGAGTGAGAGAGAGAGAGAGTGTGTGTGTGTGTGTGAGAGAGAGAGAGAGAGAGAGAGAGAGAGAGAGAGAGAGAGAGAGAGAGAGAGAGAGAGAGAGAGAGAGAGAGAGAGAGAGAGAGAGAGAGAGAGGGGGTTGTAATGGTACACAAAAATCACAATTCGGTACCTTAGTGCTGAAGTCACGGTTCGGTTAATTTTCAGCCTGCAGGTACTGCTAACCTATGATTCACTGACAAAATTGCTGATGTGCATAGGATTTTGACAATGTGTCAAATGTTTTTTGATGTTAATTAACTATACTGACATATGGAACTTCACTTAATTCGTTGGTGTGAAACATGGTCTGCACGTCAAAAAGCCTATACTGTTCATTACGGTTAAAGACTGTATTCAGTATATTCTGTTCACATCTGATTGAACCTAACGTCCTATGCCTAAATGTTTTTGTGGAATTTGTGACCGTACTCCTCAACAGGTTAAATATTAGTCAGGATAAGATGAGGTAAACAAATCATGATTAAAAACATATTTGACCACCGACTGCATTAGGGTAAGATGGTGCAGCCAGATATTCTGTATCCTCTTCTATTGTTCCTGTTCCTGTTCCTGTTCTGAATTCTGGATGAGAGTTGAATTACATGTTTATAATAGTACAATTGTTTATATCACAGTATCATTATCTCCAATAGGACTTATTGTGTGATGTGCAAACTTTGTCCATTTTTTTTCTCCAACAATTCCAGTGTCTCCAGTAACTAGTCTGTAGCTATTAACAATATCAACAAAGTACCTGTCAGAGCCTGAGCAGTGTGACATGTCCTGACATATCAGCAGACATGCTTCCTGGTTGAAAGGTAAACCCCAGGGTGTGTTCACACTGCATTCTAAGTTTAACGCTGACTCTGCAGGCTTTTGGACGTTGAGGCTTTTAGCTTCATCTATGGGAGTGACCTTTTTAATGGACACCGCTAAAGGAAGGACCCAGGAAACAAGGAAGACCCAGGACTCAGGAGACTTACTGTTCAAGCGAAACAGAGGGTTTCGATCTTAATATGATTTTACCTGAGCTCAATCTGATATATGGTATGATCAGATGGTGTAGTCAAGATGAAAGATAGAGAGAAAGAAAGTCAAATATAAATTCAGCAGATGAAAGAGAATGATGACATGTGTATCTAGCAAAGTGAGAGTGATGAGAGCATCTGGGGTGACAGTGGATCGAGAGAGAACTGCAGGTGTTTTGGCAGAAAGTCTCTAGCTCGAAAGGGCGAATGCTGAGTTGTGATTATAGGACAATGCCATTGGAATTTTGACAGTGACAACAATCCTACACATTTCCCCAGGATTTAGAAGAACTTATTGAGGATGACGATGAAGAAAAGTGGTGGTATGTCCACATTGGTCTTTGGCTGATAATAAAGTTGTAGGCTTAATGAATCTTTGGTGATTTTCCATTCATACATAACATAGCCTACTACCTACCCAACAATTATTGCGTAACCTTAGATCCACCCTATAGAAATGTGAGTGATATTCAAGAATTTCATTTGTTGTCAGGGAGGCTCTGCCCACCGAATCTGCCAATGTGCTGAATGCATAGACTGGACGCGGTCAAGTCAACCAATCATTTGTCTGATATATTAGCAGAGGCGGGGCCGAGCAAATGCTGCATTTTGATTCGCTAGAGCTTTCCTGTTCCAAAGACCCCAGTGGACTAACCAATGCAGTGCCGGTGGCCAGTTTTACAACGCTGTATCCAGCAGTGAGTAACAACTTCTCTTTTAATATATTTTAGGTGTATAAACCTCGACGCAGTTTAAGAGTTATATATCTCTATGTTCCGAGAAGAGTCAATGACTGGTATTAATGTCAAGACGTGTTAAAGTAAAGTAAACGATTGCGTTGTGCCATCTAGTTGGTTAATGAATCGAAACAATTAGTTGGACTGTTTAACTCTTTTTTAGCGTCTAAATTAATTGCACTTGCAGTGATTCTTGAAGCGGAAGGCGCACTGTGATATGCATGCTAATAAGATAAACGAGAGGTTTCAAATGTTTTCTGTGTATTTGTGCATTGATGCTTCCTTCGTCGCGCAAGGAGGGTGATGCAACATCGGTGCTGTGGTACTGCTAATATTAGGTTTTAGTGATTTTTAGCAGCTTGAGTCTCGATCATTATGCAGTGACTGTTTGAACTGTGCACCTTATTGATGTCATTAATCACGTGCAAGCTGCTCTGTGGTGATGAAGTTGTACGGCAATAGATGGGGTCAGTTGTAAGGCAATTGTGTGGAAGGGCCACCGGCGGTTGTCAAGAGCAAATGTTTCATTCTGATTAGTAGCTGCAAACAAGTCGCTTGGCTCCACCTTAATCACGGGGGCCACAGCATGTTAGCACGATATTGGCCCCTAAGTAGACAATAATGCTTGCTGAATCAGTGATGTTAAACTCAAGAAGTCAATTGCCTACAGTGTCAAAAAAATGTCTGATAAAGGCTGTTGAAATGACCTATCAGTTGTTAAATTGAGAGTCAGGAAAGGTCATTATTGTTTGCTGCAAGTCAAAATTGATTTGCCTGTTGCTGATTGTCTGAAGCTTTTTTTCCCCATGAAAACTCACACTGTGTTTATTCATTGTTAGAGCATACTGCACAACAATGGCAACTTTGGAGCAGACCAAGGAGACCTTCCGATGTGCAGATGCGGTGTGCTTTGATGTGGACAGCACGGTCATTCGTGAGGAAGGTATAGATGAGCTGGCCAAGTTCTGCGGAGTCGGCGATGCAGTGCAGGAAATGTATGAATGAGAGGATGAGGACTTGCCATGACTTATTCCATTGTTTTAAGTTTACCTTCAGCATCTCATATATTTGCGCTAGTGCTTGCAAATCAACTTCTCAAACTTCTAATCTTTTAAAAACTTTTTTTCACCCACAGGACTCGCAACGCCATGGGTGGGTCAGTTACTTTCAAAAAAGCTCTGACAGATCGGCTGTCAATCATAAAGTGCTCCAGGGAACAGGTCAACAAGCTTCTCACTGACCATCCTCCCCAGTTGACTCCAGGTATTAAGTAAGTTGGTATTGATATTGATTTTCTTGTTTACCTGCTGTAGGAATGTTTTACCTGGATTTACAGGTGTTTCATATTTAATTTACCACATGGTTTAAGAACTTATCCAGCTGTTTGACTGAGTTTGAATTTGCATTGTGTTCCTGTTTCTCCAGAGAGCTTGTTGACCGACTACATGAGAGAAATGTGAAGGTATTTCTTATCTCTGGAGGATTTCGCTGTATCGTGGAACATGTTGCCAGTCAGCTCAGCATACCTCATGAGAATGTCTACGCAAACCGACTCAAGTTCTACTTCAACGGTGAGCAGACTCGGATGCCCCAGAGGTCTTCTGTGACCTTTTCACAACACATGACTCCATAATAGGCAGTGGTGGTCCACATAATTTCAAATGTCAGAGATTCAGGGGTGATTCATCAATGGTGGCCTTTCCTCAGGTGAATTCGCTGGTTTTGACGAGACTCAGCCCACTGCAGAGTCGGGTGGCAAGGGCCGAGTCATCAGCATGCTGAAAGAGAAGTATGGCTTTAAGAAGGTGGTGATGATCGGAGATGGTGCCACAGATCTCGAGGCCTGCCCTCCAGCTGTAAGTATATTCTTTTCCTTCATAAGTGTGACCAGGTTAGTAGTGACCAACTAACACACTAACTGTAAGACCACAAATCGACTATTTCTTAACTTGAATCACTGGTTAAATAGTAATTAACCAAAGAAATTTCATTTTGAAATTATGTTGTGTAAAATGGCCTATTTAGAAACCTAGACTCTAGAACCACCTTTTTTTACATGTGGATTTAATTGTATTGTAGAACAATTGACTATCATTGATAACATCCCCCTTCTGAGTCACGATGTAATAAGGTAATAGTTGTGGGATGCCACTGCCATCCCTTGGAATTTGGTCACATAACTACTGTATGTACTGTAACTCCAAGCTTTGGTTTGGCTCACTCAACCGTGATGTTTGTACAGGGTGCCTTCATTGGGTTCGGGGGAAATGTTGTCAGGCCTCAAGTGAAGGACCGAAGCCTGTGGTACGTTACAAGTTTTGGAGAGCTGCTGAAGGAACTGGAAATGATATAACCTTGAAGGGAGATCTGTTACGTTTTCATGACCGAAATATTGTGCTTCTGTGCCTTTTCTAGTATTTTTTTTATTTTGTTCAATTTTTAGGCAGATGCACTTTGTGTGTGGAGGGATTGTAATTATAAATGAAAGCATTTGACACAACTTGAAATGTTAACATACAATATAAAGATCCGTCACAAGGAGGTGTTTTTAAAGATATTCAGTTAATTATTTTAATTAAACATTCCAGTGTTTTGTGGCTATTTCAAGTTGCCAGTTGTTTTTCAACTGCACTTAATGTGGTCTTGATCAATTTTCTGATGAGAAAAATACTAAACCTGCTGCAGTGTTGCTTGTAACAATGTGCATTTTGCATATTTTTAAATGGAAAGGTTTTTAATTTTGCTACTGACACTAAATAGAGAAGAATAAAGTTTTAATATCTAATGATGCCCGATCTTCCTCATTTCTATACACACATAGCCCTAGGAGCATTCAATATTTTGTACCATTCAAGGTTTATTGTACAATCACACTAGTACATGTACATATGGTTTGTGCTGACGTTTGTCACGTTGCAATTCCTAGATTTAAAAACATATTGAGGCATGCCACCATTACACTCAACAACCACCTGATCTTTTGACATCTTAAATCTGGATTACAGTTTTCGATCTGGAAACAGTAAAAGCAAATGCAAATGAGCACTGACACCTGTGCTGAAACAAAACGTAACAGACGGTTTAGACAACAAAATCAATATCCTGACACAGCAATTAAGACAAAAAAAAGTATCTCAAGAGGACTATGTAAGCTTTTTTTAAATTTAAGAATAAAGTCAAAGTCACTTATTCATCCACAGAAAGTTACATTATTGAGTTCTTAGCTGAAAAACAATAATAGTGGGACTAGACATCTGGGTGTCATTCTGAGTATATGTGGACCTGAATGACATATCTTTCATAACTCTTACATTTCAATTTCCATCAGTGCTTCAGATTTGTAACAATCAACAACATATTGTTGTTGTAATTCTGGTCAGTGTGTTGAAAAGCCATTTAAGTTCAATAATGTCATCTATAAACAGGTAATTTCTATATACAGCAGTGTCCTTAGACACGAGGCTATTTAAGGATAACCACTGTTACCCAGTTTTTCCTAATGGCCTGTCTCATCTGCCACACTCCTCTCTCACGTGCCAAGTTAAGCAAACTTCATTGAGAAAATGTAATTACATCTCATGACATTACATGTCATAATATATGAAATAAATACATAAATAACTTAGGACACTGCTCTGGCTATTAAGCACCTTTCAGAAGTGTGCCGGGAGAAATTTCGTTCAATAAAGCAAAGTTATCCACGCAAATCCTCGGCAACTTGTATGGACAGAATGCCGCTGTTAAGCAGTACTTTGGTTGGTGCCGTAAATAGATGACCTCTGACCCACTGACCAGATTTAAATGGACACGGTGTGTCACGAATCACATCTTGTCTCAAATCACATCAGGAGGTTTTAATACTCGGGCTAACAAGGTCCACAGACTTTCAGAAGCACGTTCACAATAAGGACCAAACAGAACTCCTGGTTTGTCAGTGTGTGTGTGTGTGTGGTGTAGAGAGGGTGGGGGGGGGGGGGGGGGGGGGGGGGCGGCGTAATGTTTCATTAGATTGGTACCTTTTAAGAAATACAAACTTCAGTTTGCTGGTGCACAAAACAAATCGGACACAAAATAAATTAAGAACGAAAGATGCTGATATTGGTCGGCGGTTGAAGAGGAGCAGAGACTGACGGCAGTGAAAATTCCTAACTGGTCCAGACTTAAGCTTTCGGGAGGCTGTTGGAGATTACTGCATTGGGGATGCCTTCATAGGAATCATTATCCTGGAATCCATGTGCTGAATCAGAGGAACTATGACAAAAGAGACATGCCGTTATGGGCCCCTCTGCTTGAAGCATCACTTGAACTATCAAGTGCAAAACATTTCTTAGATGGTTTCGAATAGTTCTTACAGTTGGGTGTATTGAGCATGGGAGCTCAGAGTTCATAAACAGGGCTATTAAGTCATACAGTATGAATGGAAGCATTCTCATTCCAGAAGCGTAAGCATCAATGAAATAATATTCTTTGTGGCTCAACACATGCATCTCACCTGTGTAGTACACAACCTCATCCCAACCCTCCTTATGCCAGGCAGCGTTCCTGGTGTTCTCTCGAGTCAGCAGATCTTTGTAGGCTGTAATACACACACACACACACACACACTGATAAAGACATCTTGGTCTACACAAGCCTGAGTCAGTGTTTAAAGTGTGCGGGAGCCGAGAGGTCCTACCCCACAAATGGTGCACCATGTAGAGATTTCCAATTTGAGAGAAGAAGCCGCCCACTGCTTCCTGGTTGTGTTGACGGTAGCCAATAGCTCGGGCCCTGCACACAAACAATAATATTCACACAGAGGACAACCCACAATACTGAAAAAAAAAAACAGCATACAATTATAAGCACAGTCAGGTTTTGTGCTTAAACTCTGATCACCAAGGACTGATCCCTTAAATGCATGCTAGTTTACATCAGTTCCCAGTTCAAATGATTCAGTTTCTGATTTGCCCATAATTGCATGGGTTCTCAATATATAGATTAAATCCAAATGGTCATTTTGCTTTACATTGACAAGATTGGTCATTTGAGCATTCGTTTCTGTCTCTGAATCAATTCCCGTGGATTACACAGACAATATATCTTGAAATCAGTGTAGAAAATAATCTTGCAGGTTCTTTATACACCTTATGTAACAGAATAATCCGAGCGACTGTGTTCCCCTTTTAGATCTGTTGAGATGCAACAACAACAACAAGATAAGGCTGTGTAGTGAAAAAAAGATGCCTTCATTGCAGCCTGCATGAACGATACGCGGCAAAGACTGTACCATGGCAACCAAAATAAATGCCATGGACAATTGATGCTGATGCTAATGCTCTGGTTGAGAAATGAGAACGAAAATATTCTTTGATCTTCAGGGAGTTCTTTTAATAAGGCCCTAAAAGAAATGAACTGAAAATTAAGATTTCATGTGCCCAAATGTAGGCTAAGTACAGATGAGTAAATTAAATATGATCAGACGGCCTTACCAGTAATTACCCCACTCAATCATGGTCCCGGGCTGAGGAGGAAGCACAGAAAATAACACTGGTCATCTAACTGTCCATCTGTACAGTCCGAGAGCACTGCTGAAACGTATCACTGATTATATCCCTATATAACCAGTGTTGTTAATAAATAACGTCTCCTAAAATAATTCTAGCATGCAGAAAGCGCTACCTGGGATTTGAATGGACTACTGTGACTGCTCTATTCAAAGCTGCAGTGGATCTTGCTGACCCACATACTCACTCTTAACTGGTAGGACCTGAGCTCGTAGATATTGGGTCCATCTCTGGGGACAGGCTCGTTCCAGAAGCTGAACTCCAGCAGCAGCTGGTTCCGGCGGGAGAGCAGCATCTTCCCTCTCTCCTGTCTGTACTCCATGAATTCCTGCACAGGGACCAAACACGAGAGGACCAGCACTCAACACCGCGTGCAGTCAGGTAGAGTGATCTTCAAGCGATGTGGCATTCATCTCAACGTGGTTATCCAACATGCATTATGTTAGTGAAACTGACCAAAAGGCAGCATCTCACACAGCATCTCACCTTGTTATTTTTTAGTTTGTTCATAACTTCAGTTAGGGCTGGGTAGCCTCCCCGGTATCGCCACAGGTGAACTATACAAAACAATTATGACCATGCAGTGAGTGCACTAGAAATGTATCAAAATGATTAAAGATGTATCGTAAATACTCAACAATACCAATACCATTCATTGTAACACACACTATTCTGTTCAAACCATTAATCCGTTATGTAAAACAAAACATCTTAAACATAATGTCAGACACAACTATAACACTGAGTCAATACAGTACTATGCATACAGTGCATATTAGTGTTATACCCATAATACAGTGCATATTAGTGTCATACAGATATCTGAAAAACAGGGCTTAACATCTGAACAAATTTTGAGAAATGGTGTAACTATCAAGTACAGAAGAAAGCACTAGAAGCTATGCATAGTCTATGTGGATTATCTATCAAGTACAGAAGAAAGCACTGGGAGCTATGCATAGTCTATGATAGATTATGACTATGATAAACAGACAATCACATTTCTGTGGTTTTAATCAGGATTTGCAAGCTCAGATTCCATATCATACCAGCCTGATCCTGCTCTCCATACCAGGTATTCCAAGTCCCCACTAGTTCACATGGGTAGTACTTATCAGCATGAATGGATGGCAAAACCGTCTCACTGTGAACAGAGGTGTGGATACTTTTCACCTGGCACAGTTCAGGGGTATAAGAGATTCTCAAGTTTGTGTATACAACCGTAAGTGCTACCAATTGTATGCACTGTAAGAGACTACCAAGTTTGTAAGAAGATCCTGAATCATGCAAGTGTGTTAGACGTTTTTTTGGACGAGAGCACAGTACACATCGAGCACAACTTCAGAGTAAACAATGGCAGATGTCAAGAATAGCTAGACAGGTGAAACAAGATCAAGACTTAACATGATCATTTACACACCAGAGTTGGTTGTAGGCCTCCAGGCACTCCGGTTTCACATTGTGAACTAAAAGAGAATAACCATCTGATTAATAGTGTTCTCCTTGGCATTATGAAAACACTGGCAACAAAAGAGTAGGTGTTTTCTTAAGGTCACTGTGTACAAATAATGAGTTAATGAGTTTGTTACTCAACTTTACTTACACTGAATTTTATATAAGTTGCTGTCCTCTTTCTTGGCAAGTAGATTAGAGTGTGCATCCTTTCTGGGATCAACTTTGCGCACAAACAGCGACTTAAACCAGCTGTCTTCTCGCTGTTTATTGCTAGATACTGACAAGGTCCTGAAAATCATGCAGAAAGCATTCAAACACTGTACGTTTCAGAAAAGATGTGACCACTGTGTGGTTAATTGAATAACTGTTCTAAAATCTGACACAGGGTTAATCACTTCTACTGTCAGTAATTTAGCAAAAACGTATTTACTCGAGAGTCTGAGGACTTTTGATAGGCAGCTTTTCTTTTAAAACAGAAAGGGTCATGTGGTAGCTTAAGGAAAACAATGCACACAATGACTACTCGACAGTTAGCTGGGCCCTTATAAAGGCAACACAGCAAGATACTCTTATTATGCTACATAGTAGCAACATAGGCTACAAGATGCAACACATTTTCAAAACATTCTTTGAGCATCCGGTAATTGCTTCCTCTTATACACCATGAGATGTTTGCTTGCTACATTGTTACTACAGTTCCCAAACAGAAATATCTGTCATTGCAGCAGCACACTCAATAGCAATTGGTACTTGTGAACCACAAATATGACTGTGGCATATGTTTTAAAAGACATTTAATGCATCTAGCTTTTCGCGTTGAACTAGGTTATTTACTAATCTTGAGAATTAGATGGTAGCTACATTTATGACCTTGAACAATAAAGGCTTTTATTTGCACTGGTTCACCACGTAGAGTCAAACAGTATGACAGCGTAAATATTTCGAATCCAAGTCCACCTAAAACCATTCAACCGAAGCACTGCATAGCATCAAAATGTTCCATTTTAGCTGTATAACTGCATGAAAACACAAGAGCCTTGAAATCAACTCAGTATCTTAGGCTACGTGTTAGCATCTCCTACAGCCAACAAGCATCAAGATACTGCCCACTCGCGCGTCTTTTTGCACAGGCGACACATACACATTCACAGAAATGACAGATCCTCAACAAAATCACCGCACCTGATCACGTCAATGACCTGTCCTTTCGTCCGGGCCTTGTTTTTAACCTGATTCAGGCCATTGGCACCCTTCTGAAGGACTCGAGCCGCCATCTTTCAGTGACAGCACCGTAAAGTCCACGCAGAGCACAGTTAAGCTTTTGTCAATAATACGCATTACCTGCAGAGGGTGGTAGGGAACCATGTATGTCTTTTACAGTATGCATTGCATGTCTGTTATGCATGCAAAAATTTGTATGGAACGCATGAAACGTTTGATGTTACAGTGTTATTGGTAAATAATGATAATAATAATAATAATAACTTGACCTTGGATTCTGGACCAAGAAGGCTTGAAATGACAGTTAAGATTAGTAGCAAAGAGGGAAAAACACCCTCCTATGACACTTCCACACACTCTGACAGGGTTTAATATGGCCTACAGGTGTAGTCACTCAATACGGCTTCTAAAAAGCTCATAGACATTCACATGCACAAAAGATGAAATGCAAACAACAAACAATACTGTGAATCACCAAAGAGGTTTATTTGTTGGAAATGACAATCAGTGATCAAATGGTCAGTAAAAAAAGTCAAACGTTATGTATTAGACAGAGTACAGGGAGGTATTTGGTTAAATAGAAAACAAAAACACAAAAACCTCTTCAAAATCAGGCATTTTAGGAGAATGGCACCCATTAAATCTATCAAACAAACGTAGCGCTTCTCTCGGCGTGAGGCAATCCTTTATGTGAATGCCACATGTGCAGCGGCTCGTACCCAGTTAGCTCCACGCTCGGCTCAGCATTGGCTAAGGTCGGTGACAAGTCTGTTGGACTGGACAGGGAACTGAACAAGTCATAGTCAAAGTTTTGGAAGGGGTCACTTGAGACGCCTCTGCGGGCCTTTTCCGGGCGGTCGGGGTGGTTCTTCAGCTCCAGGATCAGCTCCATGGGCGCCTTCTGCAAGAGCTGAGAGTCAAAGGAGGTGCCGAAGAAGAAGCGCTGCATCTTGAACCGCTCCAAACTGTGCAGACGCTGGGCTGGGGTCTTGCAGAGGAGCTACAAAAGAAAACAAGGGTGGATGAGAAGAGATGTTTCACCAGACTATATTTGGGCCTTATTCTGTCACGGCTAAAATGACATTGCCAACCTGAAACGCAAACTGTCGTATGATAAATTCAACTGCATGCTTAATAGAATTTAAGTAATGAAACAGTCAGTCACTGTTCTGTTAGAACAGAGCAGAACAGAACAGAACAGAACAGAACAGAACAGTCCATCTTTTGTAAATGCAGACTGTGTAACCACTTTCGATATCAATACTAATGTACTGATAGCTGCCTCTGAATGATGGGCCTTGAAGGTCAGACAAAACTACTCACGTCTGTGAGAAGCAGGGAAAGTGCTGGGCTGAACGTATCGGGCATATCGTATGCACATCTTCTCACTCTCCCCAGCATTCGGCCATGATCAGGCTCTGGAGGAACGGGAAACTGTACAGGAAGAAGGAACAGATACAATTAGTTAACAATATTGGCTTTATGCGGAGGCACTTGAAGTCATTAGTGTTTGTCTGATTGAATATAATAACTGAAGGCATGACTTGTATATTCAAAACTAATATGTACCTTTCCTGTGGTCAATGCGTACAGCAGAATACCAAGCGACCACCAATCAGCAGCATGGTTGTAAGGACCCCCAGCCAGCACCTCAGGAGCTGTGGGAGGAGGTGTATATACAGTATGTTTACCAAACACTACATGACATGGAAGCAGTATGAAAACACAGGATAACTACAGTATGTACTTGTACTATGAGACCAGGACTAGGACAGGACCAGGTTCCCCTTGTGATAATACTGTGTTATTTGTAACACTAGCTTTAGCAAAACTGTACCAAACAGTCAGGCTAAAAAAGCACCTTTGAAATGCCAACAGTGCTTGCAACACAAAAAAGGGACATTCCACCAGGTTGACGTCCCAAGACCTACTAACCCATATATTGGATTGTCCCACAGATGGTGTATGCCCTTCCCCCACGCTCCAAGCGCCGAGACAGCCCAAAGTCAGCCAAGCGCAGGTGACCTGGATCCCAACACGACATGAATACACCGCATTAGCCCTCTCCAGAACATCCAGTAGAGTTCATTGATGGGTGAGATTTACACACTGATCAAACAATTACGGATATTACACAGGAGGTGAAATTGTTGAGAGTTACTGATCCTGACAGACACTAGTCTGAGTTACAATGATTAGCTAAAATATATATATTTAAAAAAAAAAATGGGCAAACAAGCCACTAAACTTAACTTACTTGTGCAACTATTTTGTAGTTTCATATCTTTGAAATGTCTCAATAAAGATAATTTAATTTACTACACATGGCAGCATGACAACAAAACTGCTTCTAAAATGTTACCTTGGTCAGTTAAGAGAACATTCTCCATCTGTAAAAAAAAATACAATACATAAAATATTAATAAAATAAAGTGAAATAAATAAATACAATGAAAGTAAATAAAAATGTATATCTAATTGATATCTAAGCTGATCATACCTTCACATCTCTGTGCATGATTCCAAAATCATGTAAACACCCTAGGGACAACATCACAGTGGTTAGTAACTGGCATTTATCGGACCACATTAAAAACACTACAACAAAACTGGTGCATTTACTCGTGTTTTGTAACCACTCCAGTTGCGCTTTATATAAAACGTAGACATCCTGATGAGTCAGACCTTCTTTAAAAAGTGCCTTGAATTCTGACTAACACGGCTGCAGACAGATCACAGTTGCCCAAGGCATGGCTGTGTGGTGCATGACTATGTCAGCAGAGTAGGAGGCTCACGACTGAACTACTGTACAGAAATACCGTTTTCTTATAGACTTATTTTTATGTGCATTCTTTTACATTGATTCCTATAGAGGGGATATCAAACTCCCTTCACTGAATTTTGATTATTCTTAGTCTGAAGTCTTAACAGATCCATCAAACAGTTCCAGTTCCAATGCTTTAAAAAGTCAGCTTCAAGGATGAATGAGTGGGTGAGTAAGTGAGTGTTAACAAACAGCTCTGTGAATTTCTTCCACATGACCTGCCGTAGCCTTGGCCTGTCCTCTTGCGTCTCACTCACCCAGGGCACAGCCCAGCTCTGCTGCGTACACCCGCACCTCTGTCTCCTCAAACTGGCCATTCAGGGTCCAGTAGGTGTACAAGTCCCCAGTGCTACAGTAGTCGCACACTGTGAACAACAGAGATGTCGTGTTTTAAAATATCTGAATGCGAAACATGTTTCACCCATTGGCATGCAGTCGAGTTGAATTATTGTCAAAACTGTAAACAATTGCGACATATCAATTTGGTTAAAACATAGATCACAAAAATGGCTCATTTTCCCTCAATGATTCCAGAACATCGAAGTACATTTTTACGCAAAGCAGTATGCACAACTACATTCTAGACACACACACACACACACACACACACACAGGCTAGACATCAGAGCATGAAACAGCACCAAGTTAGGAAACGGGTTTCCAAACCATAAGAGAGCACGGGGTGAACAACAGGGGTGAAAACAGGTGCAGAGCTGGTCAGGTTGGGTAGAAAAAACACACTGCAGTGAGCAGGAAGTACTACAGAAGTCGAAGCTAGAGGGGTTACAAATATTGACAGGTAGGATTGAGTGAAGCAGCAAGACAGTATTTTGGAAGAAAGAAAAAGTGAAAAAAAAAAAACGGGAAAAGGTGAGGGGTAAACAAATCAGATTGTTTCTATAAGGTCTGACACACTTCAAGCTGTGTCGTGTGATTGTGACAACAACAAATAAAAAAATTGCGGAGTGAAATATTGGAACAAAATTCAAAAAAAGGGTGGGGTCGGGGTCAGGGTCGGGGTTGGGTTGAGGGTGGCAGGAGGAGACGCGTGAGGGGTGGCAGGTGGGGTATCACTGGGCGCTCTCTGCTGTGCGCTGAAGGACTCACTAATAAAGAGGTGGCGCTGAGTCTGCCAACAGTCCAGGAGATTGTGAAGAAATGGGTGTCTGACCTGCCTCTGAAAGCCAGTCAGTAATTCAATACAAACAAACAAACAAACAAACAAACAAACATGGAATCAGCATAGATATGGAGCATGAGCATGAAGTGGATATGATTTCGTTTATGCATGTGATCTGGTAAAAGTTCGAAACCATACAATTGTAGGGCACAACGTGAAGATGAAATTCATGTTAAAAAGCAAGCAGACAGCAAGCGGACAGACAACCAGTGAGCGAACCACCTGGTGAATCTCACAGCGACCTGGTTCAGTCAAGCCAAGTCAGACACAGCCTATCAGGTTAACAGATAATCTCTTAGTGTGTGACAGACATACCTGAATGATGACCTCCTCCTTTGACTGCTCCAGCACACCCTGCTTCAGAATCTCAGACTTGGGCATGACCTGACCACCGGCAAAATTACACACAGAAAACAGAACCAAATATGAATCTGTAAACATCCATGAATATTTGAAATATGCCACACAGTAATGTAGGCCTACTTTGAGTGTATAAATATTAACCTTGACTGCGTAAATTTTCTCTTCCGAGCAGTCCTTTACTTTCAGGATGGGACCAAAGGAACCTTTGGCAATGAGTTCCAAAATCTATGAAGCAATGTAGCAATAAAACAAATATGGCTCATCAATACACAAGACATGAATTGTACTTTCAAGCACTAAACTGACACTAACTTGTGAACCCTGATGAATAGCCTAATCTGAAATCTGATGTTTCAACTAAATGTCCAGACTAGTAGGTTACTTGCAAGGGAATGTTAAATAGAATGGAAGGTTGACGTGTGTGTTAGGGGTGTTCTCCACCTGGAAATGGACTTGTCCAGTGAAGTTGCGGTGTGGAAACTCTGGCAGGAAAAGCGAGATGAAGCCAGGCAGTGTCCACTCCATCTGAGGCCTCTCGGGAGCCGGGAGCAGGGACTCCGGGATGGAGGATTGTTTGTCTTCCAGCATTCGCCTGGTGGGCTGGCCGAGTACGCTTAGGTGACGATTGCGTAGCACTCCGGTGACAGACAGGAACACTTGCCATCCTGGGACAGTTGACCTGTCCACAGACGGGCTCTGTTTCTGGATTAAAGATGGCAGCAAGTCGCCTGTTTAGAGAGCATCTTAATCCATGTGCGGGCTGCTGCTTTCTTACAGTAGGCTACTTGTATGTTACATCTACTGTAAATACTAAGAGCACACACAAAAAAGCATTGCGAGTTAACGGACCTACAATTCACAGAAATATTCCATGGTGAGTGTAGCCATATAATGTTTGTGATTTTAACCACGCTGACAGGTCTGTCAGAGCATACAACAACAGGATTAAGCCGTTCAGACAAAGCCTGTCCACTGAAAAACAGACTAGTCAGAGCCCACTGCATCTTGCGTCACAGATTAAATGCACTTCACTGACTTCAAAACACACTTGGGTCTCCCTCTTGTCTTTGTTACAATGTAACAGCGCTTTGTCCACAAATACAGTAGGCTATATCTCAGTCAATCTCAGAGATTTTACCAAACAGTTTCGTAAATGGGACTACAGTGGGCTTGTGTGACAGTTTGTAGGCTATACTGATTTCACTCGTGGAGTCGCATGTCTTGAAGCACTTACCTTGTCTTTGCCGACGTTCGCACCCATCACATTTTTATATTCGTTGATTTACAATGTAGGCCTATTCTTCTTAGGTTCAAAAATTATCGTCAGTTTTTCTGTGTCGTTGTTGGGACATCTTCAATGTCGCAGCTAGAAAGCGCGCTTTAACCCATCTCACAACCCAGCACAGTCGTGGTCAGGATCACATTTGGTTTGGAACAACAAAAAAATTGGCTGTTACTTTCGTCCGAATATTTACCCTATCTCTTCAACATCCTTCCTGCTACAGTAGGCATGTAGGTCTGAGCGGGATAACACAGCAGGCTTCAAACAGAATGACTCCAAACCCCGCCCCATCATTATGATATCTAGACACCTCCCACACACAAAGCTGCCACCATCAAATGAGAGAGAATTACAAAATCTATAGGGCTACTTGGTTGTCCATACTTTATTTGTGCCTGTCTATATCTGCATCATAACAATATTAAGTCGAAATTTAAAAATAAATACATAAATAAATTTCCACCTACACATATACCCTGGCAGAGCTCCCCCCCCCCCCCCCTAACATTCAACTTAATCCTAGTAGGTTTAGTGAAAGATACTACGTCATCTGAAAACCACCAGTTATGTCATACCACATAGATCTGTGGGTTATTGCATATCACCATCTTCATCCGGCTGTTATTGACTTGGTTTCCATGCATGCATGAGAGGCTGAAACTGTTGCCATTTGATAACACTCTTTTTATTGACAATTTCCATTAGATACATGCATGGTGCCAGGATCTGCCTGAAAATACAGATTAACCATGGTCAATAAATTTTACAGTCCATATGAGTGAGCAAAATAGTGCTTAAATTGACTTTGTCTTGAAATCTTTTACTGGAATATTCGATAGAAACAGCGTTAAAGAAGCAGTATCTCAAGTTACACCGCATTCACAATGTACACAAATGAAATAATACACATGGTTACAAAAATATGTGAAAATCCTTTTTGTAAAAAAGTGCCATTGTGTTAAAATTACAAAACATTATTATACCAGGCTATGTAATGTAATGCTTTTACAAGGAACACTGATGTGACTGAATCACATATGCCAGTACACCATAAATAAAGCCAATACCGTGTTTTTGTTTTGGTACAGTATTGCACAGAGATGGGGCGATACAGAGAAGCCATCACTAATGACTCTGAACCAAGCACAAAGAGAAGTCTATTCCAGAGGACAACATTTTACAGAACACAACACTTTACATTACTTGAAATGTCTCATCCTACCTGTCAACGATGTACGGGGGGGAAACGGTATTAGTAGGGCTAGTAGCTCACACAAGAGCTTCTTTGAGATACTAAAAAACGCTGTGGTCCTGATGGAGAATTTTGAGGTGAGCATAGCACAAACAGCCCATTCTCTATTGAATCACATCTCCCGTACCAGCAGGAGAGGATTTGATAGCAACAGACACTCAAACTGCAAGAGAAGACGACGCTAACTACTCGGCTGTGCAATGACCACTGATGCAGCAATGATAACCGTTAGCTTTTCTTGAACAGACAGTCGCTGCAGCGCTAGCTAGCACAGGACCACAAAGTAGGCCAAGAAATGTGATTAAGTGAAACGTAGTCGCGGTCGGCGGGCATGGCACACACAAAGAAGCACACATGGAGAGCCACACTTGGTGAAACTGTATTCTTTGATGGACACTACAGCAGGCGCCAGCCTCAGCGCCTCCAGGGTGTGAGCTGCTCAGGCCTGCGGGGGTGGGGTTGGGGTTGGGGTTGGGGTGAGGTTCCTCCAGGAGGCCGAGATCCCTGCTTCTCCGGCCTGCCTGGAGCTAAGAAGGCAGCACAGGTGGAGGTGGTGGGGACATTTTCTCTGACGCTCTCTGCTCTCCCACTAGTAGTCTTCAACATTTGGGGGTGGGGGAGGCGGCGGGGGGGCACTGCCAACCCTCTGCAGTCCAGTGCTCTGTCCACCACAGGCAGTGGTGGTGTTGGACTAGCAGGGGGCAGTAGTAGTAATTAACAAAGCCAGCTGTCCGAATCCCTTGTACTTCCTATTAAGGATGAAGGCCGGCTGTAGTGTGCTGTGCTGTGGCCTGGCCTGGTCACTTGCGGCGGCTGAAGATGCTCTTCTTGCTGGAGCTCTTGTCGGACGAGCTGAGGCCGATGAGGAGCCGGGCCTTGTCCTCCTCCTCCTGCTGCTGCAGGCTGCTGTCTGTCTGGCGGCCCTCCACCACGGCCTTCCCCCGCGCCTCCGAGCCCGAGGCCGGCTTCAGACGCAGCTTCTCTTTGATCATCTGGGGTGGTGGACACACAGAGAGAGAGAGAGAGAGAGAGAGTGAGTGAGAGAGAGAGAGAGTGAGAGTGAGAGTGAGAGAGAGAGAGAGAGAGAGAGAGAGAGAGAGAGAGAGAGAGAGAAAGAAAGAAAGAAAGAATGAAAGACAGAGGGAGCGTAAATTCTTGGGTCACATTTTCAATGCAAAGTCTTGTTCTTGTCTTGAATTTCCCCTTGGGGATCAATAAAGTATCTATCTATCTATCTATCTATCTATCTATCTATCTTGTTTACCCTGTTTACATTTGTTTTTACAATGTGTTTTGGGACACCATATCACAAGTTAACACCGGTCATGAATAATATGTCAGTGTGACTGGAGGTGTTCCAGTACCTGAGCCACCAAGGCTTTGCGGCTGTCCCTTTTCACGGCCATGGCAAAGTCCAGCCACGTCCAAGTGTTGTTGTGATACTCCAAACAGGGCAGCACCAAGTTCAGGTCCTTCCAGTCAACGCTGCTTTTCTCTCCCTACACACACACGCGCACACACGCACACACACACACACACACATACGCACACACACATACACACACACACACACACACACACACACACACACACACACACATACGCACACGCACACACACATACAGTATACACACATACACACACGCACGCACACACAGGAGTAAAATATTTATGTTACTAATCTGTGAGAAAGGATATTCTGAAACATCTATACTATAAACAAATAAAGCATGCACACTTTACAGTGTGGTGGTGGGTAGAGCAGCACTTCACACACCTTGTAGCTGACACACAGAGGAACCTGTGGGATCTTGATATAGATAAAGGAGTTGTTCATGGCCGCCCTCTCCTTCATCTTGTCGATGTCATCCACAGGATGCTGAGCAAGTGGAAAAATATTGCATCACTAATTTAAGACCTTGTGACTGTAATGCCACTGTTGTGCCCTTGAGCAAGGCACTTACTGTAACCTCTCTGGGGAGAGTGGCCCTTGTAATATGATTGACATGTAAATGTAAATGTATTTGAAAGTAACATGGAAAACATATTGTTGGAATTCTCAATTCTCTAAGGTATGGTCTTTTTAAAAATGTTCATTATAATTTTATTCATATTCCATTATATTGCCATTCATATTCATCAATTTATCACTACCAATCATCGGTACATCGGACCAGAATTTAAACTGCATTCACGTGTGAGTGAAGAGCTACATGAATAGAACATGACTTTTGGAGTGTTCTGCTGCTGATGTGTTATATTTTGAAGGACAGTTTGGTACCTCAGGGGGTTTGCGGAAGGATCTCCTGACACCTGCTGTGCGGTTCAGGCCCTGAGCCACACCTTTACTTGTGCCCAACCCCGCAATGGAATCTTCCGATAGCTGCCTTGGCTTGACCACAGGGATACCTGCGTTTGGAGCAAACCATTAACAAGGGGAGCCTCAGACAAACTCCCCAAATCACACATCCAACAACGTGATCTGGCCTCAACAGAACACAACCCTCTCCTCAATGTCAGGACAGGGGCTTTTTATAGCTAAGGGAGGTCCACTGGTATGACATAACACACATTAGGCGGGAATCCGATATCCCCATCAGACAGACTAGAGAGAGGAAAATCAATGGAAACCTTCACTGACCTTAGGAAAAGAACAAGTACATGTGTGAGACCATGTGAAAGAGAAGGATAGAACACCAGGATAAACTAATCGATACAATCATCATCCAGTGCTTGCAACCAACAATAAAAGAACAAAGTCATTCTACTCCAAAGTAATAGAAGAAAATGTGTGTGTAATATTGGTCATATGTACAGAAACCTTAGAAAATATGTTCAGCTTGCATGCAATATGAAGCAAGCAACGTCTGCTTTATCATATAGTGGGAACACATTCATCATTTATTAATGAGTAGTGTTCACTGCTCAATAGTCACAGAAGTGTGTGCATATGGTTTGTGGAAAACAAATATTTCCTAGCTGAGCAAAATGTACGTAATAATGAATTTAATTTCCAATGTGCTGGATACTAATAATACCGCCTTTATAATAAATTATTAACACAAGCATAGCTTTTGAGTGCACTAAAATAACTATTAAAAACACATTGTCCTTTTTGCTTTCCTAACCTGAAAGGGTTGAGATACTAAAAGATCATAATGTTCAGTTTAGTAATGTAGGCCAGTAGATTGTGGTCCTGTGTAGTGCACTGACCTGTAGTGACTAGTCTGAACTTGTCCTCCTCATCTCCCACTTCCTCCTCCTCTACGTTCCGCCCGGGGAAAAAGAATCCCATCATGCGCTTGAAGAACTGATACATCAGCTGGATTGTCAGTGGTACTACGTTCACCTGTGGATGGCAAACAGCACACTGCAGTGAAGCTCACCCCCATTTGGACTTAATTGAATAATTTCAACTGACAATCTGTGTGACAATATGTCCTATTACAATAATACACGTTAAAAATAAATAATGATAATAAAAAAAAATCAATCAATCAAACTAAACTAAATTAATGACGGTAAATAACTGAAATGATTACCTCAAAGTGCTCCTTGACGGAGATCCCCCCCACGGGCGGGCGGACCTTACTGAAGATGCGCAGGGCGAGCTGGCGTGCTGATTGGCATGGACTCTGCGGTCGCAGCACCACCTGAAATACCCATCACAACAACAGTCTATCAAATCACACCCTCTTCCAACACCAAAAGGGATTAGGGAGTGTGTGAGAGTCAAGATACCATTTTTTCAAAGACATGCAAACTCATGGGACATCCTCACACAGGCCAGGAATTCCACACAGGTCCGATAAGAGAGGGTGGCACTTTGAACTCAAACGGAAGACGCCTCACCAACATCTTGTTTACGTTCTCTCTTACATGCTCATGAATACTTCAACACAGGACGGCAGACAGAGTGGAACTGTCCACAGAGCTGGGTCAACGTATAACAAGCATCGACAGAACAACAAAGAAATGGCACAGGTTGTAATTCAAGTTCAAGACTGGACTGTGACTCCCCTCTCATAACTGAAAACACACCAAGCATGGCAATGAAGGAGTCATAACAATGGTCTGAACTGAACCCATGGGGCGCGTGTGACTAACGCCATGACAAATGGTCATTGGAGAGTCGGGGCGCATTCCCTTGGATGCATGAGGTGATGAAATGAAGAGACAACTGGGGGGAATACAGTACGACCGACCATGGAGGATGAAGTCAGAGGTGAGGCACGCTGACAGACAACTCGGTAAGCAGAACTATACATACCCGCACGTGCTGCACGGAGAGAGAAGGGCACAATATTTGAATACAGCCATAAGGATCATCATAAGTCCAGAGTCCAGATCACTCACAAATTGCTGGTCACATAAGCTGCCTCTAAACCTTAGCATGTCTAGTTTTGACATTAAATTGACAGCGTTGACCAAGCTGCTGAGCTTCGATTTCTCTCCATTTCCCTTCATATACTGTAAACACTTCACCCTCCATGTCCCCATTATTACCTTATAAGCAGCATTGGGCAGCAGGTTGTTCATGGTGAACCAGCCCAGCTCCAGGAGATGCTCTGCCGTGTCATCGGACTTATTTAGCTGTGGAGACCAAAATAACAAATGTGTCAAATCCTGCAGCCATTGTCTGGCCCAGTGAGACCCAACAACATGTCTCCACATGCATACAGGACTACCCGTAACTTCTCACTTATTAAACGAGGTTTATACACAGGGAATGGCTATACATGTATAAATTAATACATTAATAAATGAATGCTTTTAATTCATTCATTCTTCTTTGACTATAGCACTGATCTGATTCACTGGGCTATTGGGCACTGTGGTGAATACATAGTGTACAGTCAATATACAATTTTGCATTTTGTAATTAGCATGTAATTAGTCATTCATTTTTTACAAAACAGTAGGTATACTATCAACATGAGCTAGCAGTCACTTTACTTAAATTGAAATTCAACAAAATAATAATACGGCTAATACACAGGAAATGACTGTATGCGGAGGTCGTGCCGTCCCACCTTGCTGTACATGAACCTCTGGAGCTCCAGCTCGGCGATGCCTAGCTGACCGTCCTCCTCTGTCAAGCACCAGCGCGCCTGGGCAAAGTAGATCTCTGTGCGCCGCACCACGCTCACGTCTTCCGGAGGTTTCCGCAGCTCCAGCTTGTTGGCTCTCTGCAGCTGGAAGTCCTTAAAGCACCTGGGGGCAGGGGGAGGGCATAGTTGTAGGAACACAGCCCCACAAATTGGGTAACCAATATTGTGGTCTCAAAAAGAGATGCCAGTTTCTAAATAGAGGACTGTGAAATTATTAACCATTAAAAAAGGAATCGAGTCCGCACACCAGATATCTCTCCAGAACAAAAGCCATCTTTCAGGTGACGTTCCGGGCCTTTCCTCATTAAACTTGCTTGGGGACAATATCTGATGTGCAGACTGGTGTGCCTTTTTTACAGACTTTTTCTCTGTCCAGCACCTTGAGTTTACCCTTTACTTGTTGATATTCCCCTATTAACCACAAAGTCATTCAAATGTAATTAGGAATAGGCAGCGGTTCATCAGTCACCCAAGCTAGTGAAGGATTAACTAATTCTGATGTACACAGTAATTTCCCGCATATAAGCCGCATTGTGTATAAGCCGCAGGACAGTGTTTTATGCAAGTTAAAAGAAACAAAACCATATCAATACCATATTAACTGCCCCCCTGTATTAACCTCATAGCAGAAGAAATTTAGCAAAATCAATGTATAAGCCGCGGCTAATAGTCAGGAAATTACGGGTAGTGATAGTTCTAATATTTACTGAATAGTTTGCCATGGTACGCTGCTCAATATCACTGTGTGAGCATTTGGCTGTGTCAGCTACGGTGCAGCAGCGCCGTCTCACCTAATGAGGATGTTGAGCTCCTCGCTCTTCATCTGCAGGTCCGTCTTCTCCTGGTTCAGCTGGTTCTGCAGCTTCAGGTTGATGTCCGACAGCTCACTGCCTCTCAGCTCGTCTTGCTGCGATTGGAGGACACACACGGACACAGACGTTAAGAACGAATCAGTAAGCGCAGGTCCAAGTTTCTGACCTCACCCCCATGGGCATGGGGTTTGATTCATGGGCAAACAAAGTGCAAAGTCTTTTTAAAAAACTGACTTTAAAAGACTAACTAACTAACTTAATAACTAGACAAGATCTAATCTCACACCATGGGCAAGACATTGAAGCGCGAACATTGATGAGCCAGCTCAATGCTCCCATGAAATCTGTATTTCATGCGTGAGAACTTTGCTTGCTGACAAACTAATTAGGTCCATAATTAGCTCCCTGTGTCTGAAGAATAACCAGCCATTTTCAGAGTGGATGAGCAGTAGAGTGGCAGAGTGGCAGTGGTAGAGCAGTGGCCAAGGAGCTGAGCTAGCATGTAATAGCCTGCTGAAAAATTGTGGGTTCAACACCCGCTTTTCACCATTTTGCCCTTGAACAAGGCTGTTACAATGGCCCTTGAAATATAACTGATATAAGTCGCTCTGGATAAAAGCGTCTGCTGGATGAATGTAAATACGAATGTAAATAACAGTGCTGCGATGTGACGCTGACCCTGATGTTGCTGTAGATCTGCTTCTCCAGGTGCCGGATCTGGGCCACGTGCTGGCGGACGGCCTCCTGCAGGTGCAGGATGCTGCTGCGCTGCTCCTCCGGGTTGCTGGAGATCTCCAGCTGGAAGCGCACCCTCTGCTTCTTCTCACTGTGCTCCTGCAGCACAACACCACAGCCACACACATCAACACAGGCTAACAGAGAGTTCCCGTAGCACAACACCAGAGCCACACACATCAACACAGGCTAAAAGTGAGCTCTTCAAACAAGTGGCGATTAAAAGAATGCAAGGCAAAGGATGGCTACTTTCTCAGACAGTATCAGTGTTTGTCATTTAAGCATCACCCTCTGCATCATTCTCTTCTGTACCACGAGCAGATAATTAATATGATTAAATAATCACTATAAAGGCTAAATCAAATTCCGCTGAAATTTCAAAGCTATAGCTACTTGCCGGCTACCCACTGTCAACAAACAGATTCATTACAAATTAAGTGCTTTTTCAAAACTTCCTTGTCAAGTTTGCCAACGTTTAGGTTCAAAGGTGCGGGCAGAGTCAACAGGGACACTTTGCAGCACAGCCTACAGGAACACCAAGAGGCAGGAGTACGCTTTATCAAGCCATGGTATCATCATCAGCCTCAGATCAACAAACGCGGAAATCCGGAAAATGTGAAAGGGATTAATTAGAGGAGTGGTGACTGAGCTTCAGCTGACCTTCCTCTTGGGCTCCACGTGCAGCAGCAGGTTGTTGACGATGTCCAGGATCATGGCGTACTGAACGGGGTTGGTGGAGATCTCCAGGTCATGGTGGATGAGCGTGAATGTGTCCACGGCACCTAGACATGACGATAGGGTTAGTGCTCTCAGTGCCAGCATCAATTGGGTCTATGTGCCAGGGGTGTTCTGCACTGGGGGAGGCTATCCTAGAATACTCATGGGATTCAGTGGGATTTATGGGTACTGACTAAAACATGTTATTCCTGTAATCAATTTGATTACATATATTTACATACCCACAGAAGCTTTCAATCTTTAAAACTAAAAGATATTTTAAGGTTTTATTTTAAGGAAAAGTTGGGGTGAGCTCAGCTGCATTGAGAAGCTCGTGAAGCCAGCGCCTCTCACCAGCCTGTTTGTTGAGCAGGTCCTCTTTCTCGTGGTTGTCGCGGATCTCTGGCGGTTTGATCTGCGTGGCCAGCTCGGGGTCGATGTCGTGGCTGTAGCCGATGTAGTACATGCGGCAGCTACAGCGGGAGATGATGCGCTGCACCTGAGGCGTCTCCTGCACCTGAGACGGCTGGTTCCAGTCTGGGGGGTTGTTAGCAGACCAGTCAGCCACTTAGAAATCATTAAAATAAATTTAAATTTTTTTACAATTAAAAGAGGATACAATGGCTGATGCGTTCAATAGAGAGACCAGAAATATTTATTTACGGGAGATGAAAATCTGAAAAACATTCTCTTAGGACACGTGAAATGTGTTTACTTTAGTTCAGTCAAGGTTAAGTCACCTATTGCCGTCAGAGACTATTTTCAGCTGTCCCAAAAGTGGAAACCTTTTCTTAAATGGTGCTTTTTGTGAAAAAGGTTCAACATGAATTTTTTAAAAGTACGTCAAACAAGAGCCGTCTTTGTGAGAACGGGGAGATAAAGGTGCCGGAAGGTGGGGAGACGGGCGGAGTCATCTTACCGGTGGTGGTGCTGACCATGCCTCCCACGGCCTGGCCACTCTCCATCAGCTCCAGAACGGAGTCCAGGTTCCGCTGACGGTGCTCTTCAATGTTCTTCACCTGCACAGCCACACAGAGGGGGAGAACGTTAGAGTGGGGAACCTTCTGATGAGCTCACAGAGAACACTGGACTATGGAATCGTGCCATGGTCCCCGTATTTAAAATTACAAACAAAAAAAGAATACGAACAATTCTCCAACACAGCAGTTTGTGAAACACCACTTAAGAGATACTACTGATACGGATATTCAATAGCACAGATGATTGCTGTTCTCTCCATGCAAAACAGCTACCAATTCCCAATTCTCTGCTCCTAAACTCAAGACTCCAGCCCCTCTCTCACCTCTAGCCAGAGCTGCCAGTCTTCCTGATCTGAAGGGTTGGACTCCATGGTGGCAAAGTACTGCATGCCGTCCAGCAGGCAGGTCCAGGTGGTCTTCTGCTTGAGCGTGTCGTTGTACCAGGCAGGGTGGTGCTCGTTCTGCAGCA
>NC_085006.1:14999695-15022195 GCF_963854185.1 Sardina pilchardus | reverse complement strand
TTATGCAAATTAAAAAAACGCACTTATTAATACCATATCAACTGCTCCTGTGTATTAACCTCATAGCAAAAACCGCAGCTAATAGTTGGGCAATAGCGGTACAGTACCTCGGTGGCGAGCTGGTGCAGGTTGGCCTGCTCGATGTCCATGACCCAGCGGCCGTGCATCAGCAGGCGGCTCTTATCCCACCAGGCCAGCGCGGGGGACGGGTCCGCCGTGGGCTTGGTCAGCAGGTCCACCACCTGGCCAATCAGAGTCCAGGCAGGGTCCCAGCAGGGCCCCCACACAATAGTGTAGAGGGAGATGTCCGCTGTGGGGAGCCGAATACATCAGACAATGAGCTTTCTGAGGGGTGTAGTCAGTTCAAATATATCATATAAGTTTTATATATAAAGTATATAAAGTATCAATATATATACGCCTTTTTTAAAAATTACAAAATATTTATTTGGCATCAATATACTCATAAATACACATGAATGACAGAGGAACTGATCAAAACATGAGAGGGACTGAAACTGAAAATGTATTGAGTTTTGCTCACAGCAGACATCGTAGTAGAATTTGAGTGGCGGCATGTTCCTCAGGACGGTCACGTCACCCCACGGCTGTCCCAGGTGTATCACCTGTCGGCGCCGCGCCCGCGGATGCCCGTCCTGCTCCGCCCCGACCAGCCGTCCCGACAGGGTCCACTCTCGGATCTCAAACAGGTAACGAGGGTAGTCTCGGATACGCACTGTTCCACACCACACCACGGGAGAAAGAGCAGGAGTTCAAACAGAAGCTACAGCTCACACCTAGCAGATGCTATTCACTCATTCACTCATGGAAATAATAACTGCAAAAGTGTCTACTGCTAATTTTGTAAGTCTCTAATGTTGAAGATTGATATGGTTGGATATTTCCTCTTTTTATTATCGAAGGCATTAAGGTCAATTTCCAAAAGATGATTTTATATTCCTCTTTATAGTCAACTTTAGCATGTGTTCCAATACTTATAGAGGACACTGTATATAAACTCACTAGATATGTTTTAATAATCTCATTCTGGTACAGATCATGATTGTGAAGTCAAATATCACTCTGAAACCTCGGTGTCTCTTGCGGAGTGGACTCACCCAGGAAGGCGGAGAGCTTGAAGCTGATGGCGCGGCACCACTGGACCGCCAGCGGCAGGCCGTCCCGAGGGAAGGGGCTGATGGGGTCGATGTCCCTCAGCTGCTCGCGGACGCGCTCGGGTCCGTGCAGCGCCCGGTCGGCCAGCACGCTCAGCTCCAGGTCGGCCACCGTCCAGGTGAGCAGCGACTTGCGCATGGGCGTGTTGGCGTAGAGGCGCCGCGAGCGCTGGATGTAGATCTCGATGTGCTTGCGCTCCAGCGACGTGTAGAGCTCCTCGATCTTGCGCGCCGGCAGCAGCTCGCCGTGCTGCTTGCGGAGCTCGGCCACCTTGCGGTCCAGCAGCTGCAGCCGCTTGGAGCTCTCCTTGCTCTCGTCCTTCATCAGCTCGTAGTTGTCGCGCAGCTTGATCTCGAACACGTCGTCCAGGAAGACGAAGGAGAACTGGCTGACCCGGATCAGCACGTCCGGCGGCAGCCGCTGGGCCTCGGCGGGCGGGATCGCGGGACATCCGCCGGGGCTAACGCCTCCGCCGCCACCACCACCACCACCGGTGCTGCTCTGGTGCAGGGTCTTCAGCCACTTCTGGACACTGATGGCCTTGTCGAAGGTGTTGGAGAAGTTGTACTGGTAGGGGAACTCCACGCCCAGGCTGGGGATGGTGAAGAGCCAGACGCGGTTGGAGGCGGTGGTCAGGAAGGGGAAGGGCCGGCGCTGCAGACGCGCCTCCTCCAGCTCCCCCAGCATCTGCAGCTCGGCGTCCGAGAAGGTGAAGATGTCGTTGCCGTCGAAGTTGAAGACCAGCCGCGGCGACTTGCCGCACACCACGCCGGCGCGCCTGGAGACGGAGAGCGCGTCGGCCTGCAGGAGGATGAAGTTCTGCTCGGCGACGTAGGCGGTCAGGGAGCAGCTCTTCAGATCCAGACTGAGGCTGAGCGTCCGGCTCTCGGCGTCGCTGGCCAAGGAGGCGGACCCCGTCTCTGTCTGTGTCCTCTCCTCTTCCTCCTCCTCCTTCTCCTCCTCATTCTCCTCGCTGGGCTCCTGCCCTTCAAATGACCTCAGTGCTGAGGACAGAGCGCTCCAGGAGGCTTTGGTCTCTGTGATGTGCTGATACATGAACATGTGATCTGATGGGGTCCAGTGGACTGATAAGGCTTCCTCACACCGCAGCTGTGAGGAGGAGACATGGTGACAGCATTAGCAGCAGGCCCTGAGCCACTTCAAACAACAAGCGCTCGCTTTGAGACTAACATTTCAGCACACTTGCCTGTGACCATGTACGATGACAATTATAAAATGTGAAAAGGAATTTCCCAAAGGGAACAACAAATAAACTAACTAACTAACTATTCCTCTGAAGTTGCTCATGTATCTGAAACATTCTACCTTAATTAGTGACGTGCTACTAACTGGGTGTTTTATAAAACAGTAAGTGTGGTACCTCCAGGCTGTGGTTGCTAGGGTGATATGATGAGGCCACAGAAGAGAGGCTGAGGATGGGGCAGGGGATGTCAGCAGCGGGGCAGCAAGGCTCCATGTTGTCAGTCAGCACCTTGACTACTGACAGGGCCACGCCCTTAACAGTCAGCCGTGAGTTCTCCCCAGAGCCATTGGCATGGACCGTGTCCACTCTCAACGCAACAGCACCTGGGACAGGAAACAGATAATTAGAATATGGCAAAGATCACGTCTAGGGCACTTATACTTTACAATTTAGCAATTAATTAAACCCCCACCCACACTCTCTACCCAGGCCTTAGTACCGTAATTTCCCAACTATTAGCCGCGATTTATACATTGATTTTGCAAATATGAGGTTAATACACGAGGGCAGTTAATATGGTATTAATATGGTTTTGTTTCTTTCAACTGGCATAAAACACTGTCCTGTGGTTTATACACAATGTAGCTAATACACAGGAAATTACTGTATTATTTTCAATCAAACACATTGGAATTGAGTGATCGAAGTCAGCATTGTACATCACCAGTTCTCACCCACCTGCAACATTGGAGAGGGTGAACACGTTGACATCGTCCAGGTTGAGCTCCAGACTGAGGAGTAGTGGTGAGGGGGTCGGGGGAGTAGGCACTGGGACGGCAGCCTTCGGCGTGCCGTTAGGGGCGAAGAGAGACAGCAGGCGGGACAGGCAGAGGGCGCAGGTCTCCGACACCTCCACCTGCAGCCCCTTCAGACTGGACTCCACGCTCAGACTCCGGGCAGGGCCAGGCGACTCGGTCGTCTCAGGCGTCTCGAGTGTCTCGGGCGACCCGCCCTCCGGTTCCCCACAGCTGCCCTGTTTCAGTAACGAGATGGAGATTAGAGCTCAGAGACACGCAGACATGAAAAAACACAAGGATGGATGGATCCAACAGCAAGCACCGGTATTGCTGTAGTTGATAAAAAAACACTTTCATGTTTCCGGAGCTCACATTCATGCATACCGGTAATATGTTTAAAAGTGATGGATGGTAGCTTTATATGTGTGTGGTGCTTGTACAGAACATAGAACCATGTTCACCAGAATGCTTGACTATTCGGAGTCCTGTTTTCTTTGGTTGCCTTTATTAAACATTAATCTTAGCTTCTAAAGTTACCTGCAGTGTGAAGGAGTCCAGGATAAGGGCCTCTCCCCACACGTGTTTTGCTGGGGGGTGTGGGGCCTGCTGGATGTGAGAGCCCTGACCCACGCGCCACCAGAAATGATCCAGGGACACCGAGGCTCTCTGCTGCCCTCTGCTGCTGCTTCCGCTCTCTGCATCCTCGGACGCCTCCAGGAGGTGACGCAGTTCTGCAAGCCCAGAAGTCAGTCTCAATGATCACACGACCACCCAGCTCAGGCTTTTACATGTTTGACTTGACTTGACTTGACTTGTTTCTTCTACTGTTTGCCAAATCACATTAGGCTTGCGTAAACTGTCAGATAGTATGTGGATCAACACGGCCCAGAAATGTGATGACTGATCTGATTCCCATCCTTTTGTTCTCCATTACCTGCTATGTGCTGCGTGTGTATTTGCAGTTTCACTATCTGCCATAACAAAAGGAGCCTAAGTTAATGTATAACGTCAAGCTACTGAACCAACAGCCCATATCTAATCAGGTGAAAAATTAATAACTATAAAGGTGAAGAATGGATAACTATACACTAATAACAGCAGTTTTAATTTATACTACAGGAACACTATTTGTTCCTCAATTCTTGTCATACTTTGCCCATTCAAACTCCTCCTGCTAAGGACACAAGCCTCGTCTTGTTATCTGTGACCGAGAATGTGGCAGTAAAAGAAAGTGTTAGTGAGGCAAAGGCCATGCTTTGTCACTGTGTCCTCAGAGAGACTCTGTGTTTACCTGCGCTGGTTGAGATGAAGCCCACGGCGAAGGGTGGTGTGTCTCCCAGCTGCACCGACACGTTTACGTTTGACACCGCACAGGTGATGAGCACAGGGGCGTCCAGACGTGGGAAACACCTGGGGGACAACAGATTAATCAATTAATGTAAACATGCCTGAACTAAGCAAACGAGCATACTGTACAAACATACGCAAAATAAATCAAGCACTACATAAACACAGTGGAAGTATGTGCACACAAGGGCGGATTTGTCATTGAAATAGCAACTTCAACAAAAGCAATTAGATAATGGCGAATGCTACACATAATCATAGAGGATGCATCTTTGTCCCAATGATTAATCTTATCCCATCTATATTCACATGATCTTTCTTGTATAACAGACAGTGATGTTCACCAATCAAGAGCGCCATGATCCCTAGGCATGCTCACCACTCAGAAGCGGCTCAACTTAATGCGACATTTGGAATATTGAACTGAAGCGTGACTGTCAAAAATTATATCCCAAAATCAAATTATAATATCTGTCAGAAAAATGTATTTACTCCCCAAATTGTTCAGCTCTAGTGCACATACTCACAAACACACACACACACAAAAACTTCCTTCGGGGGTAAACAAACAGAACAAGCTGAAAGATGTCTAGCTTCGAGACACATGGTCATACTTTTTCCTCTGAGCAGTCTTCCTGTGGAACGGCTGTTCCCACGAGAGGAGGTCCAGCCAGTGGGAGAACTCCTGGTGGCGGTAGTGGATGATGCACGTGTTGACGGTGACTGAGCCCGATATGTCCACCGAGGTCACCTGGGGGATACGAGAGGAAGGGATTAGTCAGCCAGAACCTCAGTAACAAGACCACTTCTCATGGGAGGAGGAATTCAGCTTTCCTGTTTCATATCACCTTACCTGCAGAACCGTCTTCAGAGTGTTGAGACAGAGGATTCTCTGCCGGCTCTGGGACAAGAGAAGCCCGTCTGTGGTTACAGGGGGGGGAAGAATAATGGTTTATTTAGAGGTCTAAATTATAGTCTTTTGTGGCTATTTCTTCACTTTCTTTGCCAATGTTTCTCTTAAAATCATCTCAAACTGTTTCAAGATAATTGTTTATTTGGCTATTTCTCATCTCCTAACAATAGCCTTGCGCTCCCCTCACAAATTACAATGTAGTGCCCAGTTGTTGTTTATGATTATATGATGTACAGTGTTTTTGTTCCATGTGAGTCAGAGTTACTCTACTCTCCTTTTAGCTCTGCTGTGTCAGTCCGTACGTTTACATGCACAGTTAATTTGAGCTACAGTTAAAGCTTGGCTATATAATTTGACTGGACCGGAGTATACAGTACATGCAATGGAGGGGAATCGCTTTATTGTGGGCTCTTCTCTCTCTCTCTCTCTCTCTCTCTCTCTCTCTCTCTCTCTCTCTCTCTCTCTCTCTCTCTCTCTCTCTCTCTCTCTCTCTCTCTCTCTCTCTCTCTCTCTCTCTCTCTCTCTCTCTCACCTTCCAACAGGAGCTCCAGGTTACTCTGGGGAAAGCTCAGCTCCGGCGTGAAGTTCCTGAGAGGAGGCTGCTGGTCATCTCGCCCGTAGCCCACCTTCAGAGACTTCAGGGTCCAGTTCAAGTGCCTGCATACATTCACAATTACATTTCCGACACCTTTATCATAATCTTGATGCACCAATGTGGGTTATTTTATGTGCAAACAAGGCCTTTTATTAGTGCTGACCTCTTCTGGCTGTGCATGGACAAGGTGATGTTAGTGTTCTCGAACTCCACGTTGACCTTCTGAGGGAGCAGCTGGTGGAACTGGTCCAGTGCCGCTGTCTGGATGAACAGATCCTCCTCACATTCTACAGGGGAGAACAGAAATATGACAGGCAGTTGCTGTGAGTCAGTGCTGTGAGAAGTAGTCGATCCTTACTCCTCTGAAGTATCTTTTAGTCCCTTCAGCCTCCAGTTTCTTTAGTCAGCCATGTTCTCAGGCGGAGTCAGCACCCAGCACCAGGATTACAGATCATGTTGGTATTAATCATGTCGGTATTTGTTGGTGCCCTCATCAAAAGTTGCCATTTTGCTTAGATAATATGATGTGGATCGGATCATAAACGGCCACAGCAAACAAATAGGAACGACCGTAGGATGTGTTGGTATATGTTGATAAAGAACTCATCATGAGTGTGGAGGGGGCAAGTCTGGGACACCAGACACCACTGTTGTGCATTCTAGAAGGGTCATGGCCTTACTTCAATGAAACATTGATGAAGGAATGTTCCTGTTTGATAAGCCAAGTGAAATGTTCTCGAAGGCTGCTCTGTTGGTGATGTTCTTTGCCCACAAAGGTTGCTTTGTTGGTGATTTGGTTTTTGATGGCAAACAGACTTGGCTGTTGATTGGCTGGTGTGGGAAATCCTCTACTTACAGCACAGGGAATTTAACACCACTCCTGTGCATATCTGAAATCATGTTCTCACGAATTGGATGTAATAATATTATTTGCCAATCTGTTTCTATGAATTTCTAAACAATCAGGCCAATTTCTTTCTCCTTCACTGGATCGAGCTTCTTCTTTCTGTAACAACAATTTCCACCAACATTGTAGTGCGACCATAAAGTATATCTATCCATCTATCAAATGTCAATACAGGTATGCTGTAAGAGAAGTCATCAGTTCCCCTTGAGATCCAGCATCACCTAAGCTCATGTGAATAAGCTGGGCATATAAACTGATCAGGGTAGAGCTGTGTAGAGGTGAGGTGTATTAATGACCGTGGGTGGATTGGCTCACCGGTCACAGCGTGGCTGGTGTGTGCAGGGCCAGGCGGCGGTAGCAGCAGCTGGCTTAGGAAGAGCCCCTCGTGCAGCTCGGCCAGCAACGTCCGCACGCTCAGCTCCAGCCGGCCCGGCCGCAGCTCCGGTAGACTCACGTCCCCCAGCACCGACAGACTCAGAGACACCTCGGCCAGGCAGGTGTCCTGCTGAGAGGGGGAGCGCACACATGCACACACACACACACACATCAAAAACACACAAAGACACACAGAGACACATACACACACACACAGAGCACAGAAACATCAGTTTTACATATATATGTGTGTGTGTGTGTGTGTGTGTGTGTGTGTGTGTGTGTGTGTATATATATATACACACATATTTACACACACACACACACACACACACACATCACTAAGACATCACTCAAACAGCTCTTCCGTTTTCCCCACTCAACTCAGAAACACTGCTTCGAAGTCATTCTCTCAACTCACCAAGCGGCTGCTTTTTAACACTTTACTGCTGAGCTGTCCCACTGAGAAATCCCAGGCCAACCTATTGAGATTGATGAAAACTGTTAAAAGGAGTCCAGAAATATTACAAAAGCACAAGCATGAGCTGCACTAGCTGTCTATCCTGATGCTTAATCACCTCTTGGTCTGGTGGTCGAGCAGCAGAGTGATTCCGGTGGTAGTCATGTGCCACAGCGACTCAGACAGGGCCAGGTTTAACACCATCACATTGATGGAGTCAATATGGAGGGACAGCAACTGAGAAGAGAAGGACAGAGCAAAGTTCAGGGGGTGTCACTTGCATTTTCAGTGTCAATACAGTTCTGCTGATCAATTTTCCAAACAGATCTGCTAGCCTGGCCACGCCCACCTAGATCTCCTTTCAGGGAAATACTCGTCTGGAACAGCATAGTTCATTACTGTTTCCATCGGTCGCTAGATTACCTGCCCAATCAGTGACGAGAGGGAATCAAAAACGCAAAATGGCTGTTGTACATAGTAGTAACAACGCCTGCGAACATCAAAAAATGCAGTGGGAAGAATGTTTACATTTATTTAGAGCAAAGGTCGGCCCATATACCTGAGACAGGAAGTGCAGAGTGGCGGGGCTGAGGGGGAACTTGCCCTCGTTGTCTTTCCTGGGGCTCTGTGGGAGCCGTGGCGTCACTGGCTCCATGAGGTCGACTCGCACGCGGGTCTCTCCCACACACAGGGCCAAGTATCTCCTAAAGACATGGATACATTGTAGTGTACAGTATGTTGTGTGTGGTGTCTTAAGCTGTTGGGACCTTGAATTTCCCCTTGGGGGATCAATAAAGTATCTATCTATCTATCTATCTGAAACTAAACAGAAAACCTCCAATCAGGGCATGTGTAAAAGGCATGACGTCTTAGTCAATATACTGTTGAGATGGCAATACTTTGAATAGAGACAGGATATGACTATAACGTGGCATACAGAGAAAAGACACTTACGGCAAATCTTGGTTTAATAGTTTGCTGGAAATCCATATTTTGTCAATTTCCTAGAGGCAAGAATTGAACAACATTCAAAATGTGTAGGACAATCAGAACAAGAAACTTAGGCTTATGGATGGTCAGTAATCTTACTAATTTGGTAAATTCCTTTAGCCTAGAAATCTAGACGCCCCTAGCGGCAGCAAATGTGGGTCTGGCTCGTCAGGCTAAAATTCCTTAGTATCGTCATTAATGAATGTTACTGCAACCAAACCAAACTGTTAGCTCCTGAAAAACCCTTAACCCAGCCATGCCAGCTAGTCACCCACCAGAGTGTGCTGAGGTCGAAACTGCAGACTGATGCCCCTCACTGAGAAGAGGCCCACTGACTTGATCTTCAGCTCGGCATTGAGCACTTTTGCACAGAGGCGTACAGCTAGGCTGCACACTACCCATCTGTAAACACAGCACGAGAGAATTGACACACACCACCACGAACTGGACAGAGAAGACTGCTTTTTCTATCAATGAAGGATAGACAACAGTTGCTAATTGTTCTGGCCAGGTGAAACACTCAGTCTTCTGTCAAATACAACATCCAGTGCAAAAAGAGCACTGACACTTTTTCAAACCTCTGTTTTCATTTCTAATGGCCATGATGTGTATGAATAAAGAGCTGCTGCTTGGTGGGCATTTGTGGTATACCTGGTCAAGAATCATGACAGTTAGCTTCCTGCAGACTACTTAACTTAATAAACCCCACAAGGGCACGCTGTAAATATATTTACATAGAAGGTGTGTTCCGCTTCAGGTCGGCAACAGCGAGTTGTTTTGTGTAAACAGAAATCTGCAGCACGGGTCAAAATGTTCTCTTGCACTTGTGTACTTGCTTATCCCACATAGCCTACTGACTAAAGCAGTGTGTGAGCCACGGAGAGCTTACCTGAAACAAATGATGGCAAGGATTCCCAGAACCAAAAATGCCAGCAGTGCAATCACCAGGACAGACATTCTTCAGTGTAGTGGAGGGGTGGTTTTACATCCAGTTTACTGACATTTGTGACCTCTTACAATGCGAATGCAGGTTTTTAATCGTTGGACAACACCTGCGATACAGGTGTCACTGGCCTCATAAAGTGGTCAAATACACCCTGTTATACCCTGACTTAAATCCCCACCATCTGTATTTTCAAAGAGCTGCTAGGCAATTGCCGTTAGGCTTACCTTGAAGAAGTTTCACATTTTGCTTTTCAATTATTTCAGACTAAAAACACCAAGTTGCAATTTAGGCGTTTGATACACTTTGCCGTTGTAAACAACAATATGCCAAAGTGCATTGCAGGGGCGCACAAACAAAGCCCGTCAAAGCAATTATCCTACAGTCCCATACAATAATCGTTAACGACAACAAGCTCAAAACCTGCTTAAACTCAAACTTCACAGGTTAGAAACGGCTAGTTAGCTTGCTCACTCAACTCAAAAACTAAAACGCTAGGTTAGGTAGTGTGCTACAGTAAGAGAAACAGAAAAGTTTGGTATGCTGACCACCTAATCAAGTGGTATGCTGACCACCTAATCAAGCCCTCAATGTTTGATTCTTACCCACATCCATAGTAATGGCTAACTAACTAGTTAGCTATAGCTAGTGTCGTCTAGCCCACTCTGGACATTATGTTCAAGTCAGCTTCTCCTGGTTTTGAAATCAGATTCGTCCCTGACAATGAAATGCAACATCACGCCGACTCAAGAGCTAGGCAGTCATAGGCACGCCTCAAATGAATCGCGGCATGTGATAACCGATGGGTGTAACTAGCTAAAATTAATAGCTGCCAAGTTCTTCAAAACACCGACTCCGAGCTAGCAGTGGGCTAACGTTACATCTGACACAACAAAGCTAAGGACACATTTGATACGTTTCAACCTAGGTCTGAGAAAGGCCGTTTGCCCTCCGAATTCGTCCAACCTAGAGGGCGTTGATTTGTTGATCTTGTAAGATTAGCTGGCTTAGAAAATTTCCACTAAAGTTAAACAGCTGTCATCCTGCTGCAGCATAGCTGTATCAGTCAGAGCCCGTCGTCTACTAGCTGTATCCTGAAGAGGGTTGCTGTTGTCAAACTCAGGAACTCGACTGCTGGCCACTGACACAGCCAACTGAAACCTAACGCGGAGTTTTACCATTTATTTATCTCTTATGTTATTATGTGGTAGAAAAGGCATCGACAAAGCTCCGCTTATCAGCGTTCAGTCTTTCGTGTTGTTGCTTACCGTCTTCTTTAAAATATACAAAACACATTTAAAACAAAATTATTTAATGGGATTAAGTAAGTATGGTAGAATACAACTTCCATTATCAACAATCATCAATTTACAAATTCATATACACAAACATTTCCAAATAAAATGTTGCTTTTATTTAAGAAAATAGAGGAGGGTGGTCAATGCAAATCACTGTCTTCCCAAGGGAGATGGCAGAAGATGAATTGTAGCCTTTTATGAGCAGCAGGAGTATGTATTTAGGACTACAAAATAAAGGGAATGTGAGCAATAAACAGATTGGGAGTTTTTGTGTGTGTAGAATCGAACTACTGTAAATAATGACTACTGCCTATTTCCATGTCTTCAGAATGGTTGAAATGAGAATGAGGTATCCAGAGACACCTTAGGCTGCGGCCTTTTGTTTGTTGTGCTTCGCAAACCATTCATCACTCTTATCGTCAGCCATTGCCTGGGGAAACAAAAATGGTACATTTATGAACAAAGCACAGAGGAAGACAACTATGTTTGGACTGCAGAGACTAGTTACCTTGTCCAACAAGTCATTTCCTTTGATATCCATCGTGGAAAGCTGCCTAAAGGCTTCATCACCAACGAAACAAATCTCATGGCCATCCTATGAATCATATAGCACATTATGCATAATGAGAACAACCACATGACTGTTATTATTACCACTGGTACTACCACTGTAATAACAATATGATGATGATGATGATAATAATAATAATAATAATAATAATAATAATAATAATAACAATAAATGTAAAACAATTTCATAGCAAATTAATAGACTTACCGGATCAGCCAAAATCACAACCTCTACAGTAGCCTTTCCTGGCGTGTCCAAACTAACCAGCGGAGTGGGAATTTTCTGGTTCTCTTTCTTCATACAAGCTTCAATATCAGGAAGCTAATTGTAAAGAGTTTTAGTTATTATCAGTCCCAAATTATTTTATGCATGTGTCATTTCACCACATTGTGATTTCTTATCAATGTTACTAAAGTAAAAGCAACAGTGACTTCCCAATCCATACAAAAAACTCCAGCACATATTTGCAAAACTGTGGAATATGAAATACCTTTGAAGAAATGTAATATTTTAGTATACCTACAAAATATAGAATGTGGAGGTGTCCTGTCTCACCTGTTCACGTGGGCATGAGAACGCTATTCTGCCAAAAGCTGTGCCATGGTCGACTGCTCCGCCAATGTCTCGCAGCTCCAATTTACACTAGAAGATTGAATCAACAGCACTCCATATGAAAATGAAAGACTTTAACAATAGCTTCTGAAACAACAACTTTCAATAGTTCATGTCACATTCCTCGATGCATGACCATAACAATATGGGCTACAGTACCTCCAATGGAGGTAGTTAAAAACTGGAAGAACTTCCTTTGTATATTTGTCAATATTTCTTCACTGTGAATAAAACACGTCCCATAAACTGACCTGATCATCTCCAAAGCCCATCAACACAGTCTTCTTGGCCTCATCTTTCTCCATCACACTCATGCCCAGGAGAGAGGACCAGTAATGTACTGACTTCTGCAGGTCTGAAACAGCTAAGGACACTTTCTGAACTGGATCTGCAAACCGAGAGGAACATCAATGCAAATGTTCACGCTTATTTTCAACATAACATTTAAAAAAAAAACCTACAATCTTCAACCACTGTAAGGGGCTCTCCTCCCTGAAGTTTGAGTTATGTATGAGTCCTCACCACTTTGAGGTTGCTCCTTATCCAATAAGTAAAAGTGATATCCACCCGGTGCCTCTGCCAGATAGAGAGCTTCGCCAACCTCTTTTAAAGGCCATCCTAGCCTTTTGGCGTTACTCACAGCTTTGCTGGACTGAAGGGTGAGACCCTATGAAATAAACAGTTAACTAAGTGAACATATAGTAAACACCGGTGTTGCGAAATTAGGGGAAGTTCATGGCTGTTGCGGAATACTTGGGTTCTACATTATTTCTAAAATGTAGCAAATCATCAAGATAAAATGACAAGCTCACCAGAAAGTCATTGCCAAGTCTGTATTCTCCAACTCCATAATTGTATGTCAGCTCTGCCACAAAGTGCTCGTCCTCCGGCCCAAAGCCCACCATTGTTTTGCTCCATTTTCCATCATATGGTCTGCAAAACAAGACAAAAGCAGCTGACTGCATAGGCCTTTAATCCAGAAATCACTAACAGCAAACGTTTTTAAAAGCGACTTACCCATTACACGTTGCTTTGCAGCCTTCTTCAAATTCTTCATGACGTAAGATCTGAAGTAAGCAAGCACAACGCCAACACTTTAACACACAAGGCTTCATTAAAAATACGGTTAATGTTCATGAGCAACTCTGCAAACAAAGATGCAGATTTATTGTTATGGAATGGGACTACAATGAATGAAACCAAGATTACTGTAGACAGGCCTGCAATTTTATCACATGTGCAGTAAAACTGCAATCTTACCTTCATACCAAGAACTTCACGATAGAACGTAGCGGTTTTACCTCTATCGCCTACTTTAAAGACGAAATGTAAAGCTCGCCTTAGTGACATATCTATATTCTGTCAATGCTGATCTCTCTAACCACTGTCGCTGAATCGACTTTACAACCTTACAAATCGCTTACTCTGTTATCAATTAGTTCAGGCAAAACCACTTTCTGGAAATAATAAACGTGTGCATAATCAATCCAAAGACGTGTACAGCAATTGAGGAATCGAATATATTTATTTTCGTATCTCAAATATTAATCATATACATACAAAACTTGAGGTCTAAACGTTTCTGCTTTTTTAAATTGGCATTCAATTGTTCAAAACCAAAACACCCCTCTACACTGACAGATGTGGCGTTGTCTACTTGACAAGGTCACGTGGACATTCATGGGAAACAAAAATGGCGGCATGCATGAGAATTGGCCATGCTGTGATTAGATTCGGACAAAGTTCATTCTTAGAGACTGGATATAGTAGTCCTGTAGTTAATGCTAAGCGATATGTGCGAGGATTAAGAAGAAATCCTGTAAAAGTGATCTATCCAGATGGAAAAGAAGAAACACTGGCTAAATCTAATCAAACGCCTGGTCATCCAAGAGCTGCGTTAAATGCGAAGAAAACCAAAAAAGATGCTATTGAAAACGGCTCAAAACTGGGGCTTCATGCCAGAACAACGGCCCTGTCCAAGGCCACGGAACCTAAAATAAGTGATGAATCCCGACCTTCGAACAAGGTCGAGCTAATAGATGGATTGCGGTTCGAGAAAGCCCTGCCCGATGATAAACGGTTATCGTAAGTTCTTTAACCTTGGCTAAGGCTAGGTCATTGTTTAACTAACATTACTATAGCATAATGTTAGTATGGACTCTGCTGTACAATTTACGGTATGACATTGCCAGGTTTCTAACACTATATTGATATTTATTTATTTAGCATGCATTTTATTACAGATGGCAGTGGTAAACGTGCATTTTTAAGCATGGACGAATTCTGTGTTACTCAGTTCGATAGTAACGTCAGTCAGACACCATGCAAGATTAACGCTCAGCTTCTCTAACCTCAGTGTCTGAGACTATTTTGTCCAGTCACAGAAGAGAGACTGAGTACAAAATCTGTCTTTGCTAACATTAATGGTGGGTCTACTCTACTTTCCAAATGCGGACATGCTCTTGGCCTTGCAAATGCAACGTTCATGCAACGCACGTGGTGGGGTCCATCCATTGTATGATTCGGGATTGAACCACACCACGTGCTGTATTGAAATGAAGTCAATATGAACTCTTGCATCAAAGCTCAAACGAACTCTTTATGTTGTGAAGTAATCGTTAATGTCATCCTCCAGGAAACTGGTCACTGTTGCACGCTCCAAAGCGTACCGGGAGAATCAAGGCAAGATTCTGCTCGAGGGGAAACGTCTAATATGTGATGCTCTGGAAGCCGGAGCCAGGCCCCAGACCTTATTCTTCAGCTCTTTCCAGCGCCTCCGCGAGCTGCCTTTGGACAAACTGAAGCGAACAAACGTTATTAAAGTCAAGTTTGAAGATGTGAAGAAATGGTCTGAGCTCATCGCCCCACAAGGAGTCATAGGTTCAATTGCCACCTCTTCTACAGACTCCTGTTGAACTTTTAACTGGATTGGAATCGTTAATGTTGATCTTGTATTGACTCTAAATGTTGCTTTTCAGCTATATTTTCAAGACCAGATGTGGGCGAGCTTGCGTTTCCCAAGGAACACAGAGATCAGGCAGTGCCACTGTCTTTGATTTGCGACAACATCCGTGATCCTGGCAACCTGGGCACCATTCTGCGGTGTGCTGCTGCAGCTGGCTGTCACAATGTGCTACTTTCCAAAGGTAATAGTTCCTCTTTTATTTTCAATATTGTACACTCGTGATCAGGCCATATTAACCAGGCCTTCTTGGTCTGACCAGTTTTTTTTTAGGGGGGGTGGGGGGCACATGGTCAGACTGATAAGCCCATTATAGTAATAATTTATTCATTTACCATGTAGTTTAGTAGTTGATGTACCTGCTTCATTTACCAGGTAGCTGTTCCACAGATTGTAGTTGTAAACATTAATGTTAAAGCATGGACGAATTCTGTGTTACTCAGCTCAATAGTAACTTCAGTCAGACACCATGCAAGATTAACACTCAGCCTCTCTCCCCTCTCAGTGTCTGAGACTATTTTGTCCAGTCACTAAAGAGAGACTGAGTACAAAATGTAACCTTGCTAACATTAGACAAATAATTCTGCTAACATTGTGGTTTTATGAATTTGAACATTTTGTGGTCCCCATCTATTGGCGTGTCTCGCATAACGGATGCCTCTTGCTTTTACAGGCTGTGTGGATGTTTGGGAGCCTAAAGTGCTACGAGCCGCAATGGGGGCACACTTCCGCCTCCCCATCTTCCCCGGTTTAACGTGGGAGGAACTCTCCGATCACCTCCCACGGGATGTCACTGTGCACGTGGCCGATAACCACAGCAGCCCCATCAGAGACGTAGACGCTCCGTCCAGCCTCACGAAGCCAAGCGACTATGGCTGGGTGAGCAGTAGGAGGGAGAAGAAGCAGCAGCACTCCAGCCAGGACTTCAGTGATTCAGACTCTGAGAGCGACACGGACTCTGACCATGAGGTGGATGAAGTGCCCAGAGTGGAGCCCAAGCTGTACCATGACTCCTGGGCCCAAAGAAGAACGGCACTTGTGATTGGTGGAGAGACTCGCGGACTGAGCCTGGAATCGCTGCGATTGGCCCAGCAAACGGATGGGCGGCGGCTCTTCGTGCCCTTGGCTCACGGTGTGGACAGTTTGAACTCTGCCATGGCAGCCAGTATTTTGCTGTTTGAAGGCAGGAGACAACTTTTAAAGTTACTCCAGAGGTCTGGGAAGAGAGTCAGAAACTGAACATGGCCAGCTTGCACTTACCACTTTTCAAAAAAAGACTTCACCTGGCTTGCTTTCCACAAGGAACACTAAATAAGATGGGAGCGGTATCTCTGCTCTAATGTAATGGAAATATACATGACATGTATAACATTCTATACATGCACGATGATGCAATGCCATCCACAAGCCCCCCCCCCCCCCACTGAAAGATCTATAAAAAGGAATCAAAGGAATGTGGATCAAATATCAGAGTTTCTGTCTGTACTCTAGTTGTATTATGTTTGTACATAATGATCCAATGTCGTCAAAGTAAATAAATTAAATGGTTGTGATTAATATTTTTGAAGTCACCAGAATACATTCCATCTGTCCCCTCAAGTCTGAGCCCTTCTCCCCCCCTCCACTTCTCCGCTTCTGAGGCCAAGGGTGGCTCTCAAACTCTCTCCTTGATCCTCCAGGCTCGTTCCCACTGATCTATAACTAACACTGGATAGACTACGGTATCCCATTGTTGCTGCTCCATCATTCTTTTTCTAGATAAGTGAGGACCGAGGAAGGAAGGGAGGATGTATAAAAGACGAAATGAGCGGCACCCCATGTGAGGTCAAGTTACCCTGTTCTACTGAGAGCCTACCAAGCCATAGCAGATCGCCAAAGGAATTACGGAGTTGGTGAGGGACAAACATGCACAAACAGGTCTGCTGTGTTTACTTGATGTGTCCAAGATTAACAACTAACAGTGCGGCTATTGTGAAAAGGTCATACAGGAAAACTATGTGCTTGAATTGAGTTTTATTAAACAAATTCAAGGCTCACAATGAGCCAAATGAGGCCAACTATAACAACAGTTTAAAATGATCACAATAAGCACAATATATAAATTGAGCATTTGTACATTGCTTCTCATTGGTGTAATTTTTTATTCAGCCAGCAGGTGGTATCTAAATCTAAATGAAATCTGACTGGTAGATGCCAGTGGAGATCAGTCCATGTACTAAGTCAGTAATAGGAGGCAGTTGGACAGTGAAAACCAATGACCGTAGCCATTAGTGTATGAAACCACAAGAAGACTAGACTATGAGCAGCTTTCATAAGTAGAGAAAGGTGATAATGTCCACTTTCAACAATTTGGTCTTGATTGGGACCTTCATAGAACACACGTAGTATAGTTTGAGATCATGATGACAACTGGGTTTAGTTGAAAATGGTTGTAGTAACAAAAAAAGATATGCAGAGAGTATATAATATAACGGTAAAAAATACCACTTGTCAGATGAAGCAACAACACAATTGTGCCAGGTGCATATTTTGCAGCATTTTCATACTCGGAGGTACATTCTGGAAAGACAATACCATAAAAAAGAATGTTTTGCACATTATGTATATAAAACACGGCTATCAACTTAAAATCTGTTTATAATCATTTTATTCTTTTACGGGACATACCTAAAATAAAAGGCGTGAAGTCACATTGATACAAAAAAAAAGCCAAAGCACATTTGCAACATTTGAAATTCAAGTCCATTGGGTCTTTGTGGGATTTCATCAAGCAATTCTCATCATGAAACACCAGGGAAAGGAGAGGCAAACAAACTTCAAGGGTGCTAAAAGAAGTAACGGTATATCTGTACTTTACTGTTGGGGCAGTCATCAATTCATCAACGCAAGGCACCACAGGAGAGAGGGAGAGGACTGATTGGGAAAAGTAACAAAAAACAAAGTATAAAGTTAGGCTCTTTAACAGTCTGGAAGAATGAGGGTCGTCAGGGTTGATGGAGATGTCAGCTCTGGGGGGACTTGAAATGACTGTAGGCTCGGAAGGGAGGGGGGGGGGGTAATCTATGGCGATGAGTTGATAAAGGTCATGTTCTGTGTCTCGTGCCATCCCACGTTCCGTTGTGCGCTTAAATAGGCTCCGGCTTGAGCTTCTCGGCCAGGAAGTCGGTGACAAACTGCTCCACCACGACGGGGGTGATCTCCTCCACGTCTCGCACGTATTTGGCGCGGGCCGACATGTCCAGTATGGTGAGCAGGGGCGCCGCCTCGGGCAGGTTGGTATAGTCGCGCAACGAGTCACTCATGTCGTCCTACACACACACACACACACACACATACACACACACACAAAATTGAGGCATTAGATTACATTGGGTCCATATCTGTAATACGGGCATTTTTCATAAAAGTAGCATTAATACCCAACTCTAGCCATTCAAACACATACTCAAGTAATATAACATAATGTCTGAAGAGGTAAACAGCACAAGCTTCATTCAATATTTCAATTTTACCAATACAGGAATGGAGGTTTTATTGTAAAACCAGCACAGACACACATGATTACATCCTTCATCCTCAGTAGAATTCAAATCAGTGGGGCGAAATACACCGATACCATGAGGCACATTTGACATCAAAGCAATCTGGTGACGGAGGGAAAAAACAGGCCAGAAACTACTACTACAGCACAAGCCTCCAGCCGGCATGCAGGCAGGACCCAGAGGCAGTCTCTCATTAGCGCCAGCACGGTCTGATGGGATGTGGAGAGTCCTCTCTTCCTCCTCCGGCCTCCCACCAGGACCCAGCCGCACCCCAGGGGTCACGGGGCGAGCATCGCGACGACTCCACCATAGAGGGAGGAAGGAAAGCAGGGAGGGGAGCTTCTGCAATACCCCTTCAAAAAGACCCTCTCTTCAAAAGAACCGAGGCTAAAATGCGATGCAAGGCTGGGAGCAACCTCAGAGAAGGTTTCAGAATCAGCAATTTCTGTGTGTGTGTGTGTGCTGTAGGGAGTGTGCCTGTCGTGTGCCCTATGCCACGTGCCGGCACCAACGTGTGGAGGTTTTATTTTAAACCTGGGAGGAGGGTGAGCGATGCGGTTGGATTGAGTTGGACTGAACTTTGTCTTCCTGAGTCATCGTGTGTTATTTTATGCTTTCAGGTCTTAAATCAAAGGCTAACACAGGCAACTTAATGCTACATCCCTGGGGACAGCTCTTTTAAAAGGGCTACTCAAAATATTTTCAGAAAATAAACTTGCTGCAGTGCACACCCTGGAAGAAAAGGGTAAGGATACAATAGTGTATGGGTGATCTTCCCTACAAGAGTGTCTGGTACGAGTTCAGATGTAAATTGAGGTTAGCATTACAAAGAGTTTCCTTCATCACACCCCTTTACTATTTACCATTCCTATCCAGCAAGTTTCTATGTCCTCTGTGAGGTAAAGACATGCAATATGTCAAGACATACCTCAAGACATGCAATACCTCAAATTACCATAGGGTGGCACTAAAACTAAAGTTTGTCTTTCAAAATCTCAGCACATTCCCACCGCCCCTTTTTTTAAACCCAGCAGAACTATAAACTCCTCTACTTACTGATGAAATGGATTAAACCACACAATCAGATAGCAGCCTCACTGCAAGAACTTGGCTGCACGGCAACCAAAAAAGGACATGCATGCCAACAGAGAGGTTGTGACCTCGAGTTTTTGAAAGTAAAGGAGAGATGTGCACAATGCAAGAGGGTGAACTCTGCAGCGCCCACCCCAGAGTCTCCAGAAAGTTCCTCTTCGCCATGACAAACAAACAAACAAACAAACAAACAACAACCAAACAAAGCTTAACTCCATCTCTGGTAAACGCATCCCGAGAAGAGTGAACGCAAGGGCGAGCCTTTAGTAATCACTAACAGTAATGGGTTCTCCCTCAGCCCTAAAAGGAAGGAGAGAGAGAGAGAGAGAATCTTTGGCAGATGACTGAGAAACTCCTGATGTTACTCAAATCAGCTGCCTCCTCCCTCCCTCCTTCTTTCTCTCCGTCCATGCACTCACATACCAATGCCCGCTCCATCTTGCGGACATAAGACTTGTCATAAGACCACTGTGGCCCAAAAAAAACATGCTTTCAATGTTGAGAAGGGCTTGCCGCCATCTGAGCAGTACAGATGACACAAGGACAGCTGTGTGAGGTCCTTTGCAATGATGATCCTGCAGTGAAGACAAGAAATATGGAGAGTCCCCCATCTCTCCCGCTCTCTTCCTCTCTCTCCACTCCCCCCGCTCCCCCTGTTCTCATATGGCTGATTTAATCTTTCCAGCTGTCCACTACCTCAGGATAGGCCATGCATCTTCCTTTGTATTGCTGCGCTAACCTTGTGTAAACTGAAAAGAGGCCATTTTAGCTACAAGCGCACAAACCCTCCTCCTAACAACCCCCCCACCCCCCACTGGCCTGAAAAAGGAACAAGAGGGAAAAAAATAGAATACAAAAGCGCCGCCTGTTAGAGGCTCAGGTCCTCGTCGTGATAAGAGCCGGTGTGTTTACCCATTGGCCGCGGCTGCACAGTGTCAGGTTTATTCTGTCCATTGTGCCACTGTTGCATTCCACAGACAGAAGCCATCAGATAAGGTCGGGCAAAGATAAGGCCGTCTGATTGGCCAGTGTACCCTGGGAAGGCCTGTGCCTATTGGTCCAAGAGTGGAGGCTGAGGGGGGGTTTCACACGTTGACAAATTCACATTGCCTGGGTGGTACAGGCAGGAAAATGACGCCCTAAGCCATGATGTGTCTGTTCAAGGCATAGAAGGACAAATATACATTTTAAATGTATTTCTGCATTCTAAATGTATTTTTAATCGTGTTTTCTATGCATTCTATGAGATGTATACACTAAGGTATGCTACAGATGCAAGACTGGGCATAATACCAAATGCCAATCAGCTGGTCAGAAACATGATGACAAATCTAATATCTGATCTGCAATGGTGAAACAAGCTACCTAAGCTCACCCAATATCCTTCCAGCAATCATCTGATAAAGACACAAGGCCTCTTTAAAATATTTTGAAGCATTCATGAACGGAAAATGTGCGGAATGCAACTGTTATTATCAACGATTTTGGTAAGCCTCTCGTTTCCGTCCAACGGCCTTTTGGTTAACCGTGCCCCATATCTCCAATAATACAGTGGGCTGTGGCCAGGAATCCGAGGCGGTGCTCTGGAGACCCTCGCAGACACACTGACTGCCTGACCGACAGACCGTCCCGCCTCCTGACGGACCGACATGCGCTCGCGCAACAGCTGTCCGAGGCCCACCGGGGCCTGATCTCAGCCACTCCCCACAGCAGCATTCAATATCGCAATATATATCCCCTTCCCCCCCCCCCACAAACCCCCACAAACCCCCACAAACCCCCACAAACCCCTGGGTTATGGAGGGGGAAGTCCCCAGGAGTTCAACAGCCCATGTGGTGGTGAATGTGCTAGTTCACAGCAGAGGGATCCAACACACTGGTGGTGTTTTGACATGGAACCTCTGTGCATGTCAATGGTTTGAGATTCAGTAAGTATCAGAGTCAAATGGGAGGATGGTTTGGTTCTTCAAAAACCAAGCTTTGCTTTACTGCTCCGCGATACATCAAAATGATTCACAGGCTTCACGTACAGCAGAACACAGTGGCTAATCGTGACGATAAAATCTATAACAAATAATGATAAATATACTATGTGCAGTAACTACACAAAAAGGAGGACGGAAAGAAGAGAACATGCTGGCTGCCGTCTCATACACAAACGCATGACTCCATGGGGCCCTGATCTGAGGAGCGTTGAGAGAGCAGCTTGGAGCTGGCGTCTGCGCTGAAGCTCAAGTGGAGCTCCTTGTGTCTGACATGTAAACTTGCTCTTTGTTTGTTTGTCAGTGGTATTTCAAGAGCAGCATTGGAACAGGCGAGCCCTCCCACAGACATACAGAGTAGTGGGGAAAATGTGTGTCAATGTGTGTGTGTGTGTGTGTGTATGGGGGGTTAGGGGGGGGCACTGCCGGGACATATGTGCAGAGCCTGTCTGAAATCTAAACCAGTGACACAAGACACCTGACAGCCCCTACTGTGCAACGCACTGCCTTCCATGAAACTGTGACTGCAAGCTGAGATAGCATATAAGCATGTGTGTGTGTGTGTGTGTGACTAAGTGTGAAGGGTAGACACATAGGGGAGGCGAGGAGGAAGAAAGGAGAGAAGTGATCAAAGATGGGTGAGGGACGCGTGTGGGAGAAGAGGGGAGGGGAAGGCCAGGGAAGGGGAGCGCGAGATAATCTGGTAATTATGGCTGCCGAGGCTGCTAACTCAG
>NC_085006.1:14982195-14992195 GCF_963854185.1 Sardina pilchardus | reverse complement strand
CGTCTGCATGTTGCTCCGGAGCAGGGGTCCGTCCACCACCTCTGCAAAGGGCTTGGGCCCCCAGGGGAACTCCAGACCTGAATGGACACAGGGGGCAGAGAGAGAGAGAGAGAGAGAGAGAGAGAGAGAGGAAGAGAGAGATAGATGGAGAAAGAGACAATCAGAGAGAATGAAAGAGAGAGAGAGAGGGAGAGGGAGAGAAAGAGGGGGTAGACAAACAGAGAGAAAGACACAGCCAGAGAAAAGAGAGAGAGAAAGGCAGCTCTGATTACTGTCTCCATTGCAGATCTATGACTCCCTCTCCTCCCCCAGCACCCCCACCCTTCCTGGCAGGCCCATTAGTGATTAAACACATGCACATGGGGGCCTGTGTTTTTGTCATCCGCGCGCTTGTGACCACACAGCGGCCATCACACCAGCCCTTTGTGTTCCGGCCCGGGCCTCGCCAGGCGAAGGGGAGGCTGCGCAACAGATGCACGGCCGGCACACATGTTGCAATCTGAAGTGGGGTTACAGTGACAGCTCAGGGCCCTTTGCTCTCTCTATGGTTTCCTTTTTTCATTTTTATTCCCCCCCCCCCCCACACACACACATACAGTATATCAAGAGATTGCAAGACACTACCAGCTGTGTATCTCTATTCCAACATATCTCGGCATCACTGAAAATGAGGACTACCCTCAATGACCTTCGGGGAGAATAAATAAAGACTTTTATTTCAGTTCTTAGACAGCGGTGGGGAGTTTCAGGGAAGATAAATAAGACCTTAAAAGGCTGCTGTAAGCGGAAGCCGTGTTAGCGGTTCAGGTTGCATTGGCCAGACAAAACTCAGACTCATCTCTTCCCACACACAGACTAATGGTCCGATATGGATGGCCGTTTCTGTGGAAGGTCTCTGATTGCTAAACACAGCTGAATCACAATGGCTCAGGCAGATTACAGAGCGCAGGAGAAGTGCCAGATATTGTTTTTTTGTTTTTTTTTCCTGTGAGCATCTGTTATTAATGATGCCAATGATGCTGCATATTAAACAGACCTCTGAAGTACTCCTCAGAAACTGTAGCTTGAAGCGAGAGAAAACAACCATCAGAGTAAAAGTGGATTTCCATGCCATCAAGGAGGGTGTAACAGTACAGAGCCTGCAGCAGACTGTCCTCTGCCGTGTCCATGTTTATTGCGGTGGTAATTTACAGCCTACAGTACCACCTTAATGCTTCAGGGGAGAAGGAATTCTTTAGACACATGATACGGGTGATAAATGACAAAAAAAAAGAGAGGAGAAGAAGGGGGGAAGGAGGCACGTTTATCTTTCTCTCTCTCTCTTTTTCTCTCGCTCCCTGACCAGCCAACGCAGTGCAGCAGCTTAATGATTCATGCAGCTGATGATTCCAAGTTACTGGTGCGACTGGAATTCATTATGCGGGGAAAGATCTTGTCATTCTCTCCCCTCCTGTGAAACCCATTCCATTCTTCTCCAAAGAGATGCGGTGCAATTATCATTTCTCCCTTCCTCCCCCAACCAGCCAGCCAACCAACCCAACCAACCAGCCAGCCAGTCAGCCAGCCAGCCCTGGCTCCTGAATACCGGGAAGAGAAAAGAGGTGGGGGGGGGGGGGAACGAAACGCAAGATTCCATTTGACTCCAGAAGCTGAATGTCAAAATATTGAGATTTTACGCTGCCGATGACAAGGCTCTCCACCAGCCGTGGAATGTGAGCCTGCGCTTGCTAACCGTCACTCTGGGCTGTGGAGAATCAGGGACTACAGGGTTCACAGAGCCTCAGAGCAGGGGGAGAGGGCGTGAGGGGTGGTTGTGTACTGTATGTGTGTGTGTGTGTGTGTTGTGTGTATGTGTGTGTGTGTGTGTGTGTGGGGGGGGGGGGGGGGTGGGGGGGTGCAGACTGGGACCATACATAAACTTTTAAAACAATGGAATCAACTGGCGGTATAAAAATAAATAATTTAATGCATTTTCTACTGGATACTGGGACTGCTGGAAGCAGGATCCGTCCCACTTACACCAACTTCAAACAGAATCAACTGGAATAATAAAATGAAAGACTTGCACTTTCTGCATGACAGCAGCTACTGGCAAAACTACCCGTAACCAAAACACTGGGACCATGTCCTCTGGTGATGCACTTGAGCAGTTATTGGGCGGTTAGTGGACGGTTAGTGGGCAGTTAGAGGGCAGTTAGAGGGCGGTTATGGGGCAGTTACTGGGCGGGTTGCAGTGCTGAGAGGTGGTGAAGGCTCTGGAGACAGAGCTGCTGGCTTGTGCTCCTTACCTGTTGGATCATCTCGCACCACCAGCAGGCCGTTCCGACACACCACCTTCCCCGTGGCCGCGTCCACAAACACCAGCGAGGGGATACTGGTCACCTTGTACTTGTTCCACAGCTTCATCTGCAACAGAGAGAGAGAGAAGAGAAGAGAAAGAGAGAGGGGAGATAGAGCGAGAGAAGGAGGGATGATAGGAGAGGGGTAGGCAGAAAATAAAAGGAAGAGAGAGAGAGAGAGAGAGAGGGAGGGAGACAAAAAGAGGGACATGAGGTCTCTGGGAACACCAAACGCAGCATTCAGCAGAGAACAAGGCAAACGGGAACAGTCACCAGAACGCCACTTATCTCGGCGGCGAACAGAGAAACCTCCGCTCTCACAGGCCCGCCTTTCAAGTCCGCTGCCTAAACGGCCATTAGGGGCTGCAGACGCCGCTATTATTGCGCTCCTGAAAGCCGAGAGAAAGTGCCAAATGAGACACCAAACGAGCGCGTTTGAGCGCACGGGGCTGCCTCCGCTGCCGCCGCTCGCCGCCCTGTGATGTGTTAAAGGGACTTGAAAATGTGGCGCGTTGAATTAAGCGGCGGGCGACGCCGGTGCTCCCGGGCCCCAGAGGCTGAAATCACACACAGCCTCGCGGGGTCCGACGACGAGGAAACTTTAAAAGGAGCTGACATCTGAGGAAACTCAAGAGGAGAGCTTTTCTCTCGCGTGCGCGCGCTTCCCTGCCATCTACTGAACAAAAGCACATGAAACGCCAGCGCTAACAAAATAGGAGGGTGGGAGGGGAGCTGAATTGGAGGGGGAGGACGGGGGAGGACAGGGGGGTACTAAGAAGCTATGTGTCACATTGTCTCTGTAATCGTGCAGCTGTAGGTGCCATCGGATTTCCAAGGGCATGGACCACTCTGCTCAGCATGCGCATGATTAAAAAAAGCCGCATGCCCACAGGCACACACACACACACACACACACACACACACACACACACACACACACACACTCTCTCATACACATATACAGTATATGTGCACATACATAGATACACATATACACACACCACAGGCTTTGACAGCAATGATGGTAGGAGTTCTGGCACCAGGCTCGTAACAACAAGGCTCCATATAGAAATCAACAGCGTAAGCCACTAGGATTAGCCGCTGCTGTGTCCCTGTTACTGCAGCTACAGCAGACCACAGTCACTTATCACTGCACTAACTGATCACCAGCCCTGAGGATGTGGAATATATGAGTCTGTCTTTCTTTATTCCTTGGCCAGTGTCAACGTGCTTTCTGCCAACTGTACAAATATGTATCCGTAGATGCTGCCAATAACAATATATGGAAATGGAAATTGAGTGTGTGTGTGTGTGTGTGTGTGTGTGTGTGTGTGTGTATGTGCGTATATGTGTGTGTGTGTGTGTGTGTGTGTGTGTGTGTGTGTGTGTATGTGCGTATATGTGTGTGTGTGTGTGTGTGTGTGTGTGTGTGTGTGTATGTGCGTATATGTGTGTGTGTGTGTGTGTGTGTGTGTGTATGTATGTGTGTGTATGTGCGTATATGTGTGTGTGTGTGTGTGTGTGTGTGTGTGTGTGTATGTGCGTATATGTGTGCACGCGCGCACGCGTGTGTGTGTGTGTGTGTGTGCGTATATGTGTGCATGTGTGTATGTGTGTGTATGTGTGTATGTGTGTCAGTGTGAGTGTGTGTCTGTGTGTGTATGTCTATGGAGGAGTGAATGCAAGTAGGGTATAGTCTCCAGAGCCCAGACAACTCCATTACTGTCTATCTGTCTCCTCCCAGACTGATTAACTCTCCTGTCTGCACTCTACTCAAAACAATGACATCACATCAGCTGGAATCGGCTTCAGCCCTTCGAACAGAATTGTATGTGTCTATGTGTGTGTGTGTGTGTGTGTGTGTGTGTGTGTGTGTGTGTATATGATGGGAAATGTATATCTTCAGTGTTATGTGACCTAGAATGCGTGAGAGTGTGTCTGACAGCAGACAGCAGCAGCTCTGGGCTCTCAGAGCACCAGCGTGAGGAGGCCGCTCCAACAAAAACCTCGAGGTTGGCCATGGTCAACAGCTCAGCCGCTTGCTTCTGTGTTTGCTCTCTCTCCCTCCTTCTCTTCTCCCTCCCTCCTTCTCTCTCTCTCTCTCTCCCTCCCTCCTCATCTTCCTCTCTCTCTCGCTCTCTCTCTCTCTCCTCACCCTATCTCTCACTCTCCCTCCTTCTCCTCACCCTCTCTCTCTCTCTCTGTCTCTCTTCTCCCTCTCTCTTCTCCCTCTTTCAGGCCTGAGTGCTCATCATCAGCACCAAGTCTGGAAAACATCTCTTTCACTCTGGAAAATTCACTCTGGGCCGTTAGCCGAGGCTGCCTCAAAAAAAAAAAAAGAAAAAAAGAGAGAGAAAAAAATAACTGTAAAGCAACAACTTTTCTCCACTTTTCATCAAGGCACCACTTTGTGATCCTTCGCAAAGGATGTTTGTAATGTGCTGGAAAAGGCGTGTGAAGAAGTCGAGTGGTAGGGAGGAGAGCGAGGGCTTGTATGAAATCAATCCTAATATTTCTCTGCAGTACTTGGACCAACCCTTTCCTGTGGGGATCAATTAAAAGACCATTTGTCTAAATATAGAGAGCAGCTAACTGTAATCTATAGTCTCAGTGGTGAACACTGCATCAGGTCTAACTATTTCACAAATTGCTCGTATCCCGTGTCCTAATCAATTCATCTTCCTAGTCTTATTCCAAAAGACATCCCTCACTGAAATGAGCTCTCCTTCGATACTTCGGATAAAGGTATGATCCATAAATCAGCACACAACACCCATGCCCCGTGCGTGACCCGTGCCCCAGGGTGTGGAGCTGTCGATGGCGTTGGGAGGCCTGTTGCAGCCCCACCCAGAGCCGTCAGAGCTCTGGATGCAGCCCGTCCCTGCGTTGGGCTGGCTGGGCTGGCTGTGCTGTGCTGTGCTGTGCTGTACTGTGCTGTGCTGGCTGGGTGGAGTGATAGCAGGAGAGGGCTTGGATCCCACTTTGGGCGCTCTCCTCGCCGCGGATGATTTAGTGCCGAACCGTGTGTGTGTGTGTGTGTGTGTGTGTGTGATCTCCCCGGAGCCGTCTGGCAAGCACTTCACAGTGGCGCACGGTGGGAGTAAATCACTCAGCGTGGAGACGTACACGTGGAACGCGGAGCACGTCTCCTGTTATCGCTGATTGCTCGGGCTGTAATCACGCATGCTCCGTCACCCCCATCCACCTCCACCCCCACCCACCTCCTTAAAGCAGCGCCATCGCCTGTCTCAACGCTTTCGCCACCCTCAAAAAAAGAAGTCGTGGTGATTTGATTTGCAGGTGTCCAGCCAACACTAACGTCCTCCTCTTGGACGTCAAGACGCCAAAGTGAGAGGCCACGAGCCGCTCGGGAGGTGTGGAGATATCGCTCTCCACCCCCTTCACCGAGCCGGCAGCTCCATCATTTCGAGAGCTCTCAAAAGGTTCTTATGTGCTTAAGTAAAATTGTGTTTGCTCAATCGCTATGAAAAATATCCATCGCTCACAAATCTCTGGAGCAAAAGAGAGCAAAAGAGCCTCCTCCACCACCACCACCACCACCAGAAAAGCTCCCTCTAGTACATGGAAAGAGCCAAGCAGGAATGTGAAGCCATATTGGTCAATGTAATCATTCCCATTCCCATGCTCCATACACACACACACACACACACACACACACACACACACACACACACACACACTACACACACACTGCACACACGGCTGCTCGCAGTCATATGACGGCAACAGACAGCAGCACTTGGGCCTCCGTCAGCAGACACGTCCTAGATTCTATTTTAATGGAGCTTTTAATGAATACAAATAAGGCCCAGACACCGGAGGGTATTACTTTGATTAGGGCTTCAACACTCCAGCAAAAACAAAAGTCAGGGGAGACTTTCCAGCTCACTGATTCTTCTTCGTTCTCTGTCTCTCGTTCTTTCTCTCTCGCGCTCTCTCTCTTTCCCGCCACGCACACGTTAGCTCTCTGGGATTCGGGCTTGTCTCATCGCCGGCCGAAGAGGAGTGCCAATATCGCCCCTCTGGGAGCCAGTTAACAGTCCAGAGTGGAGTCAGGCCTGAAAATCCATACTAACAATCCATTAGCTTCTCTCCCACACACACACACACACACACACACACACACACACACACACACACCACACAAACCCCACACACACCAACACACATACAGTACCACACCACGCATACACAGACACATTCAAATCCACACCCAAAGAGGTCTAGATGTAGACTCATGTGCTTCAAATTGGATTGACAAAATTGTGGTTGTGGTATAGAAAGGAAAAGGGCAAACTATGCAACATCACATGCCCACAAGACAAGATGAGGGCGAGAGATGGAGAGAGTGAGAGAGAGAGAGCAAGGAGAGAGGGAAGGAGGGAGTGAGGGAGAGAGAGAGAGGTTATGGAGGTCATCTAGGACAAATTCAAAGAGGCACTAGGGGTCAGAAGCTGTGGTGTTTCTGCCTCTTAGTCCAAGTTCATTCACACACACACACACACACACACACACACACACACACACACACACACACACATACATATGCATGCGCTAACACAAACGCACACAAACATACATGTGCACACACACACACACACACATACATACACTCACTCACTCACTCACTCACACACACGCACAAATAGGCAATGTACCGAACTGTGTTGGTGAATGTGAAGTATAACTGAATCACTGCTTTTACTGTTCACAGTTGGGGAAGCAGCCGTGAGGAGAAGCTGCACATAAAGCTCACTGACACAGAGATAATTAAGCAGCGTTCCCCGTGTTCCCTGTTCCTTGTGCCTCGCTGTGCTAGTGTAGGTTCTGCGCTATCAAAAGAGGGGGGAAAAAATCCATCTTTGATGAAGACTTCCAGCCAATCCTGTTACTCACACTCCCCCGACTCCACTGCTTCCGTGGAATGCCCAGTCAAACCAGCGGCAGCCGGCGACTCCGGGGCCGCGGCAGGGCCGGATCGGGGCCAGCTCTGGGCAGGAGTCAACTGCCCTCCGCGCCGAGGTCCCGGCCCTGTTGTCGTCCCCTGACCGCAGAGCGGAGGGCCCTGCTGAGCGATCTCAAGTGGAAGAGATTCCTGCAGTCAGCGGCCCATTCAGCGCTCATTGTTCCTGCCCCGACTCCCCGACAGATCCGCTTTCACCCACCACCACCCCCGGCCTCGGGCCCGCTAGACCTATGCCAAAGCACCAGTGAAGACAAGCACACACTCTCCCACCCCCCCCCCCCCCCCCCCCCCCCCCCCCCCCCCCCCCCCACCCACACACACACACACAGAAACACACCACACACTCACACAGTCAGCCACAGCCCCGATTTCACAACGACACGTCACTTCACAAAGAGGGCTGCGAGGCCTACAAAAGAGCATGTGTAACACGGTTCTGCTGGCAAGGAAGAAGCGCTCGTTCCTTTTCAACGCGGAGATGAAAACAGCAGAGTGACTATTTTTGGCCATCACCAAAGGAAGCGCTTGTTCAAAGACACAGAGATTCGCCCCGAGCACAATGTAGAGAGCACAAGCACTCCTATGAAGCCTTCCTGTAGCAGGTCTCTCTTTTTTTTAACGCTGAGTCTTCATTTTTTTTTTTCTGGAAGTTTCTGCATCAACTCTAATTTGCTGATAGCTTTGTGATTGAGGTTTCTCATCTAACGCCAGCCACGTATTTCGAATCATGCATTATGTAAACCTCACTGCTTTCATTCAAACTGCAACTGTAATCACAACATCTTCACAAGTCTTTCTGGCTCCGTTCCAAACATGGATGCAGATATAACGAGATCGCTAACCAGTCAGTAATAATGCCCCCAACCGACAACAGTAATTCACGACACAGTGATTTACTGCCCCAGTGATTGGGTTCTGATTGGTACCACTGCATGGCTCTATAAAGCCAGTAATACGTTCCATATTTCGCCATGTTTTTTTTTTTTTAAAGAGCACAGTCTGCTTGGAAAGGAAACTCAGTCGTATGTCTCAGTTCGAAGTGATTTTACACTTTAAGCTAAGACATGCGTCTCATGCCGAGTTGTAAACTGGGGTAGGGGGATGGCCTCCTATACAGCTTTGGAGAGCAGCTCAACCTCATTTTACAACGGGGGGGGGGGGGGGGGGGGGGGTGGAAAACTTTGGTTTCCCCTCTATAAAAAAGGCTTGTTTGGTGGAATGTCACATTAAAGCCATGTCATGTCCGATGACTTTGCCGAGAGACAAAGACAAGAGTCGTCCTGGCTCCAGCGAGACTCGGAGAGAGATGAGGAGACCAGACTGCAGTGATCTCACCGCTGGACCTGGATCTGTGTGTGTGTGTGTGTGCGTGTGCGTGTGTGTGTGTGTGTATGTGGGGGGAGTCAGGTCATGGGGTTCTGAAGGGTCAGGTCTTGGGTCAGTTGTGCTCACTCAGCCCTTCATCTTTTACAGGAGCCCTTTATAGAGCAGGCCCCGTGGGCAGCCTGAGACAGGCCCGTAAACGATGGACAGCAGAGCCACCAGGGTAGCAGCCCGGCCCTGACCTGGACAACTGAGGACAACCCGGCCTCCCAATTAACACACCAGCGGAGAGATTCAACGCTACACATCCGAGACAACAGGAATCAGTGTACAAGCAAACGCGAACACATTATTCTTGCATGTGATTATGGCTGCACACCTGTATTTGGTTACAGAGAGGATATAATGGACGAGGCTTACTCGGGCCTTCATATCGCACATAAGGAAACCAAACCTCTCGCAGGGGATGACATGAAGTAAAACATGAGGTGCTTTTGGACGACATCCCACCCCTCTTCACTAGGGAGCTCCACCACATGTGTGTGTGTGTGTATGTGAGTGTATGTATGTATGCATGTATGTATGTATGTATGTGTGTGTGTGTGCAAATGTATGTGTCTATGCCTGTACAGTATGTAAGTGCATCTGTCTGTGTTATTCTGTGTATGTGTGTGTGTGTGTGTGTGTGTGTGTGTGTCTGTGTGTGTGCATCTGTGTGTGTGTGTATGATGAAATCCCACCCGCCCCCACTGGAGAATTCTCCGACACGTATATGTCTGCACGCATGTGTGTGGATGTGTGTGTGTGTGTGTGTGTGTGTGTGTGTGTGTGTGTGTGTGTGTGTGTGTGTGTGTGCGCGCGCGAGTGAGTGAGTGTGAGAGAGAAAGAGAGAGACAGAGAGAGAGAGAGAGAGGGAGAGAGAGAGAGAGTGAGTGTGTGTGTGTGCGTGTGTGTGTGCTTGTGTGTGTGTGTGTGCACGCGTGTGGGTGTGTAAGTAATCCATCTCATCCAAAGCTTTTCCTGATGAGTGTTGCAGGTCTCCCGTTCAGACGCCCCTCACGTCGTCCCAGACGGCGCCTCGCATCTCTGACCCGCATTACGGAGAGTAATTGAGCGTCCGGGACGGCGCGTCCCTGCGCGGGAGTCGCTCGCGTGCTCCGCTATCTCTGCAAGCGGCCGCTATTCTCCGACACGCACACCGCTATTGCCAGATCATATTTATCCGCTAAAATATTCATTGGCCCAAACTGCTTGGCAGAGGAGTCCTCGCATGCACCGATATGCAGACTAAATTGCTTTTCGATAGGGGGGGGGGGGGGAGGGGGGGGGGCGTTTCTATGGCAACCTTCTC
>NC_085006.1:14707195-14977195 GCF_963854185.1 Sardina pilchardus | reverse complement strand
AGTTGCGACCGGATTCGGTTTGGCTTTGGCATCCAAAACCTGATGCCTTGTTGCCAAGCTGGCAACCACATTTAAAAGTTAACGTTGAGCCCTGAAATGGCCAAGGGCCTTTCTTGGAATTCCGAGAGGGAAAGCTGGAGAGGAAATAACTGCACACACGCAGCATCACAGAGGCAGTGGAGCAGCCCAGCACTTAAGAGCTGCCCAGCGCTCGGCTCTGTCACGGAGGATGGGTGGAGGAGAACGTCAAGAAACTCGCTTATGTAAGTTTGACACAAATCTGAGCCAATTGCAAAGGTTAGCTACACATTTTTCTCTCTCCTCTCTCTCCCTCTCTTACACACACACAAACACACACACACACACACAAACACACACACAGAGAGAGAGAGAGAGACAGAGACACACACACAGAGAGAAGAGTGAAAGAGACACACACACACACACACACACTGTCTCTCTTTCCAAGCATCACCCCCCTCTAATGTTCTTTCATAAGTCCTCAGTTGACTCGCTGGCCTCATTCACAGTAAATCAACCTCTGGTCTGAATTCATAGCAGCAGCCCAACGTTTTCCCTACCACCGCAATGATCTGGCCCTTTGGCAACAGCATCATGTTCTCGGACACGGCTAACTTCCCCTCGCTCTGATTCCGAGCTATGACATCAGAACTGTTACCGTGTAGTGGATCACAGACATGCCATTTGATACGGACCTCCGGGGAGGCAAAGGCTCTGTTTTCCCCTTTGTCCGGTGGATTTGAATAAGTTGCTGACTGTTAAAGGTGAGTGAGTATTAATACCACGGCAGAACGTGATCCGGCTGGGTAATTATGCCTCCCTCAGAGCCAGCCAATCAGCAACTGGTGCTGACAGAAACGCTCATTTCAAAAATAAATAAATGAACAAATAAATAAATGAATAAATAAATAGAAGAGACACGGAACAGTGTTAACAGAGAACCAGATGTACTTTTGTCAGGAAACCGTGCGTTTGCACGCACCTTATTGATTTCCATCGGAGCTTGAACTCTTCTCTCCACCTTTCTTTCTCTCTCTCTCTTTCTCAGTCACTCGCTCCATCTCTCTCGCTCTCTCTCGGCATTGTTTCAATGAGAATGCAGAGGCGGATAAACACCGCTCAAAGCCCCGTGGCTTCCATGTTCCATGCCTCTGCCAGTGCCAGAGATTCCCGTCCTCTCCTGCCTGCAGAAGAGGAGCCTTGTTCGGGGGGGAAGAAAGCTGAGACTCTGTGTTGCAGCAGCTGGAGCGGCTCCAGCAAGCATCTCCACGTAGGGCCAGTGCTACAGGAAACTTATGCACAACCGGAGCCAAAAAGCAGGGGGAAAGAAGAGCACAGCTCGAGCTCTGGCAAACTCCATTTACTCAGCTTGTACATAAATTACAAAACGGATAATATCCCTTGACTGGTTGATAGACATGCCCCCCTGGCTAAACACACTGAAAAGCCCAGTATGGAAGATGTGGGTAGGTCAGTATTTAGACTTTATAATTGCCGTACGGTATGTGTGAGTGCTGTTTTGTAAACAGTGCCATTAGGAAAAACAAAATATGTGGGACGGAGCGGTGGAAAGTTTTTGCAGACATGCTGTTTCTGTGCAAGTGCAATCAGCGAATCCGTGATTAAAGTTTTCCATAGCTCAAGTGCTCGGGGAAAAAACACAAGTGAGAGATGCAGCCATCATGTCAGCCATGAATCTTAACGCCCCGATTCCGAGCACCGACATATTACCGCCAAAATGACTGAGCACGAGTCACAAATCATGACAAAAAAAGACCACAAGTACACATCACGAACACATAACTAGACATTAAAACGGGAAGAAAAACTAGTGGAGATTATGTGGTGACCCTTTAATTTAGCTAAATGGGCTTATATTACAGGGTGCAGCTCTTGATTGATTTTATTAATAGTAATGTCTTACCCAGCGAGCCACATTTCACCTAAAGCTTCACACACTGTAGCGCGGACAATATTATTATCGATGAACTCTGCCAGACAGGCGAACGGTCCGCCCTCCTCTTAAAGAGAGGAATGCGAGTGTCAAACAAAGGCTCACACACAGCGGCGAGGTACGCGCTCTGTCAGCGGAGACGCGCTGGAATGCGCTGCGGCTTTACGCGTTTTATAAATAACCGGCAGGAACGGGGGCCAGACACAAAAGGCAGCGCTGTTTCGGAGCGGAGTGGGCCTGGCGCACTCGCTCGCTCGCTGGCTCGCTCGCTCTCTCTCTCTCTCCCCCGACACCCCCGCAGCCCCTGCGGCCCACTCCGCCACGCTCTCCCCCTTGGGGACGACGACGGCACTTCTCAGCCTGCCTCCGCCGGAACCCTCCCCTGCACCGCAACATTCCCAACACACACACACACACACACACACACACACACACACACGCACGCTCAACGGCAAGGCGAAGGGGAAAAAAAAGGCTCTGCTTGCTCTGAGGTGTAACACTACCATGATGTGTGCGTTTTAGTGGAAGCAGACCTCGTGAGCCATGGGCTCTCAGTGCAGCTGTGTGAGCTCAGCTACAACAAGAGAGACAAAAAAAGAGGTTAATGAGAAACCCTGGGGTTTAAGCATGACTGCGTGGAGCTCCACTTTGTTAAAAAATAAATAAATAAATAACTGAAGAGGGGGGAAAAAGACAGATGATGTCCTAATCACCCTCTACTTTGCCCACGAGGGCGCTCACAGCCATAGAGTGGTATAGTGAGCTGTAGCGCTGCAAATGGAAACCAGCACAGCCAAACTCACTGCAGCAGCAGCAGCAGCAATAGCGACAGCAATAGCGACAGCAGCAGCGCACACCAGCCTGCAGACAGCACACACTGCCACGCTTCTCCCAGCTGGCCCACATGGGCATGAAAAGCAATCTGTATCGCCACATTACAGGCCCGATGCTGCAACACACTCACACACATTCACACACATGAATCTAACGCCCTCCTCTAAGCTGACATACACCCACACATACACACACACACACACACACACACACACACACACACGCCTGCACACACATACAATGAATAGTGGAGGGGGAGGGTGGGAGCATGAGAGGGACATAGAGAACATCCCATCCAGCTGAAGCCAGAGAGAGGCGAATCAGCCCAGCCGCTATTAGACACACTTCCACCGCCTCCATCTCTCGGCAGTGTGCAATTTCAGGGAGGTGGAGAGAGACAGGCAGAGCGTGTTGTGCGCTGCTTCGCCCAGTGAAAATGGGGAGCACAATGGCCAGTGACACTGCATTCAGCAGGGGGCCGCTTGCTCAGCCTCTCCAGGAGGAGAGTGGTGGGCAGGGTGGGGAGGCAGGGGAGGGGAGGGTGTGTGTGTGTGTTTGTGTGTGTGTGTGTGTTGCAGGGGGGTTGATGAGAATTCATCCACTGTTCCATGTGGTGATGGCAAAATTGGGTTGTGATGCTGGATTGACAAAATGGCCGATCTTCATGTTAATAGGACAAAAAATAAAAACAGGACTCTGATTCTTACGCTGCAGCTCCTGCAGTGTCAGCGAACTGCATACCCCATACCTATCGTACAAGATTAAAACGGAGACCAATATATCTTTTGTCCTAAATGATTTAAAATCATTGAATCATGCCTGTAATAACAGCCTCCTCATTTTTCCCCCAGACAAAAGAACAAAATCGTATTATTAAGGTTAACAATGAATATTAGATCACAGATCACATCCTGCGGTGAATAAAAATAATTACCCTAATCATAACCACGCACGCCACAAAAAACCCCACACGGACACATCTCCCAGGAAAGGCCCTCACCAGCAGAGGAAGCAGGAAGGGGAAGGAGCTACCATAGACACCGAGACCCCGTTCGCATCAAGCGGATCTAATTAAATACTGTTCCACATTAACAGGATTGAGTGAACTTACCATTTCCTGCTGGCTTTTATCCGGCTTTTGAGTGGCAGTCCGACTAATGCTCGCGAGCAGCCTCGCCACGTAACGTTTCCCTGAATACACACGTTTCCGCCAGACACGAGCGAAACTGACATCGGCACACAAGGCTGGCCAGGCTCCACATTGTTGCTGCAGGTTGCGGAGCGTGTTGAGGTGGAAGCTGCATCGCTCAAACAATAGCCATAGGCGAAGGGGGAAGGAGCAGGTCATTGCAAATGAACTTGTCTTAGGAGTGGAGATATCCACCTGCTCAGGAGTCTTACACCAGAAAATAGGCCTGTGTGAAATGGATATTTCTACACGCTTTTTTTTTTTTTTCCATGAGAGGGATTTGTGTAGAACAAGTGGAGGCAAATCCTTGTTTTCAAAGCATTCTTAAATCCATCAAAAGACAACTGCCCAGTGCATGCAAACACACAGCTTAATACACCCCCAGCGTGAAGTGCTACTGAAACCATGGTGTGACGGGGCTAGCATGCCTGCTGTGTCGGCTGGGCCTGGTTCCATCGTGCCAGGCTAGGGATGCCAGCTGGACCCAGCCACCCTCGCCACCTCCCTGCCAATGGTCAACCAGGAGACGGCAGCCAGCCAGCCGAATGGTGAGTTACCACACAGGTACCGTACCGCTAATATTTTAGAATCTCAACCACATTTGAAATATTTTTTATGTCTTAGACTTACAGACTCATTATACTACCTTCAGCATTCCTGTGATTCCTGGATATCACGGTATCAAATTCATCATATGATTTTTAGGCTGATAAAACCAAGTGCAATCCATCCTTCTGTTTTGCTGGGATAATTGCTTTAGTTCACAAAGGTCGGCAGAGTTATGCAGATGCAGACTCAGTGGTCTAGAAATATCTGAGAAGGCAGCTGACTTGTTAGGAAATAACCACGCAGCTCCTGCACTCACTTAAGAAGGTATACAAAAACAAAGTTGAGTGAACTTCTGATTCTCTGTTATGGTTTTGCGCAAGACTAAAAGTAAATCCTGACAATTCATTCCACACAAAAGAGGAAAAGAGGAAAAAACAATGACACATAACAGAGGTCAGGACTCAGGGCTATACGTCTGCTCTAACTCAGCTTGTGTTTACATCCCAACTGAAGCGCAGCGGCGAAGGGATGTCAGGGATGTTCAACATCCCTTTCCTGTGCACTGTACTCGTGGCGTGCGGCCGTGCGCACTGAAGTTTTGGCCAGATTACTACTGATAAATAATATTTACACATTCAAAAATACAGACCACACAGACTCCAAATATGCTCCAGAGAGTTACTTCTGTTATTATTCTTTTTGTTCCATGTATACGCCAGATTACAACAATCCTAATGAATGCACAATCAATAACTTCTGATACAAGTAGCAGTCCCAAACATAGTGACATAGTAGCGCTATGCTGTTCAATTGTACTCCAAATACAGAGAGAAAATAGTGTTGCAAAATGTGAGTGTATACGATGTGAACTATAGCAGTGAATACACTGAATAGGATTGTGGAAAGTGTATAGAACAGCAGTTGCTTCAGTCTCACAGAGTCTCACGGGAACAGGCTGATCTCTTGTGAAAGCCTGCTGTCAATCATCTTGGGCCATTCCACAAATCTCCCAATTCATGCGTCCACCTTCGCAGACTTAGTGCGTCAATGGGATCAGGGGGGCAGTTGGGTATCAGAACGTCACTCTCCCTTCTGAGGAGGGTGCCCTCCATTGTTTGCCTGATAGGCAACAGCAGAGACTGTTTTTGCTTCTTGTGTACCCCAGGAAACCTCTCTGGGTGGTCCAACTCGAACTGGGCCAATGTCAGGTTGGATGTCTGTCCCAAAGACTCTGACACATATCTCTTTACCTTTTCTCATCCTGTTTAGCTGATACAAAACAGCCTGTGTGTCATTCTCTTCTATTAGCCTTGCCAGAAGAACATGAATGAACTGGGTTGGACTGCAGATTGTGGAAATGAATCAAATTAATCACACAACATAAATCACCAAACAAACACAAAAAGCACGAATGTGGTGAAACACCATTAAAGTCCCAAGTGTATTTACTTGGCCGGATTGAATCTTTCGCTCATCTGGAAGTTGTCCTTGAACAAAGATGTTTCAGTCCTGCTGGCTCACAGCCATTCACTGTTGCTCACACACATTTAGTGAGAATGGGTTTAGTATTATCCATTACCAATGTATTATCTACTTTTCTCTGCTATAGAGAAATATCTTTAACAACAGCTCTAATACATAATTCAATTGTTCAACAAGACTGCAAGACACTCATTTGTGCTGGATCAGTTGAAGATGAAGGAATAACAGCTATGGTTTCAGTTTATTTTAGCTCAACTCTCATGGCAAAATGCTACCCTTCTCTCAGTAGGACATTCAGTGCTAAGCCCTCTCATTTTGCTGAGGGCCTGTGGCTTGAACAGTGAACCACAGGATTTCCTTTGTGTTCTGTGGCATCACTGGGCCCGTAAACATCTCTTTCTCTCACAGGACCCCGAGCTAAATCTTCATTCTGACCATACCAGGCCGGTCATCAAGTTCATCTGCTGCTAAGGGCCTCATATACCACCTGAATGACACTTCAAAGGGGTGTGAAAAAGTCCACATTGTTATCCTCTGTTAGAATGAGGGTGTTACATCAAACACAAACACCAGCAAGACAAGCACTGGATTAAGTTCTAATGACCACCTCTGGGAGGATGCCTGTGAAAGGTGAAAAGTAGAAAAAAAAATTCACCGCTATTTCAACTAAGAGCTGGACACGGTTTCTTTACGAGAGACGTGTGCAGTTTTAAAAAAAAACACTCTGGCTGTATCCTCTTCCCGGTCTCTCATTCCACTCTCCAGATTTGACATGCTGCCTGCACACTTGAAGAAGACTACCAAATGCATCTTTAAAGTTTTACTTTACTTCTTTATTTTATATTGACAGTTCAAGTGATCAGCCCTGTAAATCTCCATCTTAGTTATCTGTCCATTTGGGAAAGTAAAACATGGCTGCAGTAAGAAGACATTTGGATGATACTAGTGCATTTCCTCTCTACATCTTTTCCAGTGCAGCTCAGCAATCCTCTGACCCATTTAGAGTTGCAATTACTCATTATGGCTCCACGCGGGGCTGTAACGGCGCTTGGTCCCCGGTGTTGCCTTGCATGTTTAGGGGCCTTGTTGCCATCAAACTCCAGCAGCCCTTGCAGCAGAGCAGAAACAGCGAATGGCAATAAAACTTTAATTTCCTCCTCGGCCAATCAGCCGCTCCCTTTGCTCTCCCTCATAAAGTGCTCCTTTTGGCCCTGATCCCCTCCCCAATCCCTGCAGCTGATGACAGAAATCAGGGAGCTGTCCGCTGCACTCTCATTGTCTCATATTCAGAGTGGAGGCTCTTGAAACTGCACCAGAGTGAACAGAGCAAGAGTGAGCAAGCTCTTTTAAGGAGACATGCATTAGCCTCTACAAACGAGCAAAGTATAAAACTAGGTTAGGCTTGTAACGAGGACGGATGGATCTAAGTGCACGGCCATCACCTGACATTACTTTGACCCCTTAAACTCGTAAAGAACATACCAAAGAAACCAGGCGGAATTCCCACAAATGAGAAACAAATGATGCGGCCTGTGAGGGGTTCTGCTGTATGTGACATGGGGGGAGAGGGGGACAGCGCGGCGTGGCCTGCAGGCTTGTTGAGCAAGTATGCGTTCAGGGGCAGAACACAGAGCCTTCGTAAAACCTATCATTTACTATAATATTAAATTGAGGGGTGGATCAAGGGAACAGCTGTGGGATATTTGCTTTTTTTTTGTCGAGCAGAATTTATTTTGTTACGATTCTCTGCAATGATTTTACAATATGCAAACGCTTATGGTGGGAAACTATGCTGCTGACACAGAGAGGGCCCAGGGTTTTTGGGGTGAGTCTAAATGACGCCCAGTGGAACAATAGACGGCACAATATGTTATGTCTCCAATCAGAACGTCTGCATAACCTATGAATAACATAATGGAAAATCTGCAGAACCATACTGGTTTTCTCCAACACTAAAGTCCCTTTCCTTACACTGTCCATTTACCCATCGGCACATGATCAGTGAGAGAAATGGCATTTGTTGTTGATTTGATTAATTCCAAATAGTTGTGCTTAATTGCCACAGTGCTGGGCCAAATTAAGCCACTAGCAAGAGCCACCGCAATCTTCAGTGGGGATAAAAATAAGAGACCGAAATCCTACACTTGCATCCTGAAGCCTGCTACTTGGCTAATTATTTAACTGGCCTCCGACTCACTGGCGGCCTGGGGCAAAGCCTGGGAGTGTTTGCCAGGTAAGCGTGTGCGCAGCATATTTTACAGGAGTGGGAGAGGGAGGGTTTGAGGAATTTATTTATTTCACAGCATCGAACAGGACTATTTGGAGTGTCGACTTGTTTGGTTTATGCAGCTATGACTGGGTAAACAAGCACGCGGTGATGGACGATCTGAATCCGCCCTTTTTCCCTGAAACGGGCAGAGAATCGGTTGCGTACCTCATGAATCAAAACAACTCGATCTCCCCTCCGCTCCGCTCCGCTCCACTCCACTCCACTCCTCTCTTCTCTGCTCCTCTGCTCTCTACATCCCCTCCTCCTGATCCTGAGCCAAGGCACAATCTTTTTCAAATTAAAACCCTGGCTAGTTACTCAGAGGTCCAGCAGGGTTGCCTCATCACACCAGAGATCGCCTTTCTCTCCAGAAGATCCTTAGCACTGAGGGGAAGATTTGTGTCGATGATTCATAACAAAGACAGGAAGAATGAGAGAAAGAGAAAAAAAAGAAAGGGAGAACAAAAGGAAGAGAGAGAAAGAGAAAAGAGAGAGAAAGAAAAGAAGAAAAAAACTAGAAAGGGAGAAAAGGAAAGGAGAAGTGGACATAATTAAATTAAAGGATCTGTCCTCAAATAAAACGCATTCCTCCGGATCGGAGTAAGGAGGGGATTGTGTTTTCATTAGACTGTGGGCTCTAGGCCTCAGCCACACAAGCAGACGTCCAGCAGACAATAAACGGCTGCTTTAAAATGGCCGCCCGGAGGAGGAAAGCCCAGGGGGGCGAGGGGACACTTTATTAGCACTAATGCTCTCTCCGCTCAAACACACGCACAGCAGTCACAGCCTCCACAGCCCCCTCAGAGAAACAAACAGCCTTTACCCAGAAAGTCCTCTGTGACATTCCTCGATATCATTATACTGACACACACACACACACACACACACATACACACACACACACAGAAAACAAATAAAACAATACACTTGCCTACCAGCACAACAAGGCACTGCTATGCCAGCATATTCATGAAGTACTGACATGAACTCATCTCATAAATCCATGTGTCTGTGTAACCAGAGGCTCTGTGCTGCCTTAGCCATCCTCGGCTCAGTGTATACACAGTGAGTGTTATAATGGATTTGTTTGATGTGGGTACATCACTCAGCAGTCTCTCTCTATCCCACCCACCCCCCCCCCACCCTCGCCCTCTCTTCAGACTTCATCACCACTCACTGACTCGACGCGCAGTGACACGGACACATGTTGCGTTGCCACTGTGCTGAGGGCAGCCGCTCCCTCAGCAGTTCCTCTCTCTTGAGCCGCAATGGTGGGGCGGCTAGTCGGCAGCACAAGGGGCAGACTTTCTGTTTAAGTATTGACGCTAAAATAATTATTATTGTTGGCTTTTAGCATTAGCGCAATAACCCTCAGTTTAGCACCCGCCAGGACAGGCTGAGCTCCCCGACGACCCCCCCGTCCACCCCCTGCCGTCCAGCCTAGCAGAGGCCCCCCTTCATCTGCAATTACCAGCTCACTCTCATCACTTCACCAAAGGAGAAGAAAGGAGCCAATTTAATGCTTAAACGGATAAATGTGTGAATAATTACATTTTTAATCGACCCGTAAGCATCTACAACAGCGACCCCAAAAGAAATGGCAGAGAGAAAAAAAGAATAATTGGAAAGAGAGAAAGACAGAGAGCGAGAGAGACAGAGAGAAAAAGAGCGAGAGAGAGAGAGACAAAGGCGATTTGCTTGCATCCAAAAAGGCGGGTTTAATCCTTGACACCTGTCAGGCGGCCCACACTTCACAGACCCCCTCGTGGCCATGAAAGCGCCGTGGCCGAGCTCGCAGGCTTAACCCCCACTGCCCACCCCCCCACCCCCCCCCCCGCACCCCTCCAGCCCCCACGGCCCCCTTCTCGCATTCAAAGAGCCCGCTGGCTGGAGTGGGCCCAGCAGGACCTAATCCAGACACGCTCGCCTGCTCTCCCCGACACATACCGCTCACGCTACGCACGCCGCTGCCGCCGCCGCCGCGCAAAGATATCTGGGTTCCATCTCCGTTCTCGATCGGCAGACGCATTTAGCACTAATCACGGCGAAATAGCACCTGGAGTAGGCGCACATACTAGACCAGGGGTATTCAATTAAAATTCAAAGAGGTCCAGTTACTAAAATGTCCTCCCGGCAAAGGTCCGAATCTTAAATTGTCACTGAAAATAGTGTAGGCTACCCTGAAGTTAATAAAATCAATAACGCATGTACATTTCTAGGCCTATTTAATTTATTGTTACATTTCAAGTGTTTTCAAAGTAATATGCTTGTAACATACCAAAAAGTCTTAACTTGAATGGTACTTGAATGCAAAACAATACTGTAGGCTAGTTGTCTTTAGGCTACTAGGCCTACATTTCAAGAAAGACAGACAACAGACACTATATTTATTCTATTCAGAATAAATTCAAAGTGCAAAATAACTTTGAGCAGCCTGAACTTAGGGCCTATTTCAAGCAGCCTAGGCCTAATGTAAAACATTCCGAATCTTTTGAATAAAATAAAAGTGGATCTTTAAGAAAAGAAAAAAAGACCTTTGCATACTGCGTTCTAGTATCCTCTGCTAATAGTTCAGATGTTCTTGAATCTTGTTGTTGAAGCTGACAATGGGATCTGTAAAGTTTCTGCAGCCGCATTAAGCACTCATTCACAGCTGCTGTCCCATCGCTAAATGCTCTCTTGTGTTGCATCAAAATCCACGCAATCTTTAACGAACACTAATTTGCCTGTACATGCATGCGTGATCACACGAGTAGACCTGTCATAGTGTGCTTTCAATTTGATAATTATTATCCTACCTCCGCCGAGGAAAGTAATGTTTTCATCGGGGTTTGCGTTTGTTTGTCTGTTTGTTAGCTCTCGGAGTGCTGTTCAAGTTTTACTTGCCCTCACTGCGGACTTCTGCGTGTACCTTTCCTCTAACGACCCGTGTTTGATCTCAGTGACGCACGCTAACGTCGCCAGTTTCACAGCGCATATTTACAGCATTTTTGAGCAAGCCATTTTCTCTCATCTCCTCTCTCTCCCGCTAGGCCTATTCTCTGTTGCTGAAAGGTAAACAATCGAGTTGATTGGCTTGGCTACGGACGATGCTCTTTGATGATATTAGGCCGACAATTTCAACGGGTCCGGACAGCACCGTCACTGGGTCCGGACCCGGACCGCGGTCCGCCATTTGGTGATGCCTGTACTAGACGCACGTCCGTACTATTTGAACTGTTTGATCGGCACGTGTGCACTTGCGCTTTAACTGTTTGATATGCTCTGAACACTTAGTCAACACGAGGCAGTTGGATATTCACTATGCAAAGGCAGGAAGGGAGCTAGTCACACAATTGTCAAAAGCACATGTTGAATCTGTAATGAGCTTGGAGTGAGCGGGGAGCAAAAGAGAGAGGAGAGAAAGATGACTGGAATGAAATGCAGATAAAAAGAAGTGAGCACATGACCTCGTTCCTTAGAACAGAGAGGGTGTTATTTTTAGGAGGTGCCTCCCTGGCTCTCTCTCTCTCTCTTTCCCTGTCTCTCTCTCGCTTTCCCTCCCTCTCTCTCTCTCTCTCTCTCTCTCTCCCTCTCCCTCTCTCTCTCCCTCTCTCTGTCTCTCTGCAGGCCTCGGCTCTGCTTCGGTTTCTGTCTTTGCTTTAAGAGACCTCTGTCCGTCTCACCCTACCTCCTATCAGCATGGCTGTCCATCAACCTGCCTGCGTGCCGTGTCTATGGGTGTGCACCCGTCAGGGAGCGCCTATAAATCTGTCCGTGTCCATTTATCAGACCCTCGGAATATCTGCGCACACATCCGTGCGTCAATCCATCTGCCACTTTGTCTCTCGGTCTCATTCTGTTCAGCTCTTCCTGTGTGTGTGTCTGTATGTGTGTGTGTGTGTCCTCATATGTGTGTGTGTGTGTATGTCCTTGTGTGTGTGTGCGTCTGTGTGTGTGTGTGTGTTTGTGTGTGTGTCTGTATGTGTGTGTGCGTGTGTGTGCGTGTGTGTGTGTCAGTGTGTGTCCTTGTGTGTGTGTGTCTGTGTGAGTGTGTGTGTGTGTCTGTGTGTGTGTGTGTGTGTGTCTGTGTCTCTTCCTGTATAGTTCACTTCTCTGTGATCCTACTGGTCGCTTCAAGGCAGACTGTGTATGCCTGTGCCTGTCCGTGCACCCCCCGCCACCACCCGACTGATAATGTGTCTCTATGTGCGTCTGCCTCTGTGTCTCTGTGTGTCGCTGTCCTGCCTGCGTCCCGGCGGGAATTCTATCGGTCTCCCTATCCGGCTCTCCGTCTGCTCGTCCACTCGATCCATCTCCCTTCCGCCTGAAATCAAAGCAGGCTGACCGAGCCATGGCAACTGTGCCACACACACACACACACACACACACACACACACAAACGTTACAGGAGGAACCTGAAAAGCCCCAGGGATGAGCAAAGGATTCTGAAAACGTGGCACTCGGCTCAGCATGTGCCTACGTTCGTTGGCCGTTGCCGTGGTGAAGGCACGGGCTTGCGATGGCTTGGCAGGGTGCCCACCCCCCTGTGCAGCAGCGTGGGGGGGTTGTGGGGTGTGTGTGTGTGTGTGTGTGTGTGGGGGGGGGGGGGGTGTTTAACTTGAGTCGTCCACAGCTCCTTAACCGGCCGAGCCCCACACCATCTGACAGCAAAAAACAAGCCATCTCCTTCACGGCGCTGGACAAATGTACACACTCTCACCCTAACAAGCCTCTCGCTATACTTCTAATCCTAACACAGACAACACGGCTATTCTGGAAGGGGGGCTGCTCGAAGTGCTCCTTGGCGAACTAATTGATATCAGATTTCAGTATTTGTGGAATGAATCACGCTGTGTCGCATGGCAGCTACTACTGTATATTTGCTTCCAATAAGCCAACCGAGCCCTCTAGCCACAATGTGCTCCAGTCTCAATCAAAAGTGCAGAATGTGGCTTTAATTCCCTGTATGGCAGTAGATCGGTCTTCAAATTCAGTGTTAAAGGGGAAATCGGGTGTTAAATGGGCTTTAGATATGTTAAGTATAACCATAAGCTAGAGTCATGGACTACAAGTGATCCTATCCAGGCCCGAAGCATTCCCAGCGTAGCCAGTTTTAACCGATTCTCCCACAGCGCTATTACCACTGGCAACCAGGCATATCTCATACTGCACATAAATCGTGTCTTTTAACCCATCTACAAGGTTGACGAAGTGTGGAGCTCTCGTTAGCCTTGTAGATTGGTTAAAAGAAGTGATTTAAGGGCCGTATGAGACATGCCCGGTTGCTGGCACTACGGAAGAATTGGCAAGATATGGCTAAGTTCGGAATGCTTTGGGTCTGGATAGGGTCACCCCTTGTCCATGACTCTAGCTTATGGTCATACCTAACATATCTAAAACCCATATAACACTGGATTTCCCCTTTAATGGAGAAGTTTGTATGGAGTGGGTGGGTGAGAAATGAAATATAGGCCTCTCTGTACTCCCACGTTTAGTCATATTGAGTGCAGACTCTGGGACAGCAGGGGGCATGGCCTTTGGTGGAGGCCTAGTACAGCATACAGAATGCTGAATGGAGAGAGCGAGAGAGGAACATTTGGTGGTGGGGGCAGTCTGAGAGCAGAGGGGCTATTGTTACAGCCTGAGAAAGTGCACAGGAAGAGAGGCCAACACACTCTCTCTACCTCTCTCTCTCTCTCTCACACACACACACACACACACACACACACACACACACACACACACACACACACACACACACAGACACACACACAGACACACACACACACACACAGGCTGAGGGACAGGGGGGTTCTGCAGAATAACAGGAAACTCTACAAGACTCCATACAGTGGAGTGACGGCACACCACTCGGCCTGCATCCTGTTCCAAACCTGGCGGCCCCACAGGCCTGGAGACCGTCCGACCGACCGACCGACCGACCGACCGACCGACCGGGCAGTCAGTCACTCTCAACGTTTGGGTTACCTAGCCCTGCCCAACACAATCCACATGCCCCAGTTAGCGCTCAATTCTAACGACAACGTGGCTCAGGTTTTGGACCTGCTCTTGCCTTTGGTGGTGTAGTGGACGGTAAGTCTCTCTACAGCAGAGCCCCGATGAGCTGGAGGTAGAGGGATGATGTACTGTTCCACACTGGGGAAAAGCACAGACAGGAGTAGCGCGAGGAGCGATCCTGCTCCCCAAGCCTGTGAATGCAATTACCCAGCCGAGGGCCTTGAGCGAGGGCCATGTCAAACAAACACGCTGTTGTCCTTATAACACCATTTTTACATGCAAGTGTAATTCATCGCGTGTTGTATAAGGAGTGGAGCAGGGGGGGGGGGGGAGAGAAGAAAAACGCCCTCTCTTTCTCTTTCTCTGATAGCGCTGACATGTTTTTCTAAAGTTCCCACCTTTCATGGAAAAAGACACAGGCTTGAGGGAGGAGAAGATCAACAGTTGGCTCTTCCTGTGGTCATGAGGATCTGAGGTGGAAGGGGAGGCGAGGATAGGATAGGACAGGAGTGAAAATGACAGAGACAAAGAGAGAGAAAGAGACAGAGAGAGAAAGAAAAAGAGAAAGAGAAAGAGAAAAAGAGACAAGGTTTTCTCCACGCTCTGGTCCTCCATTTTGCTTTCCTCTATGTGACCCACTCGGCCTCCATAAATCTTTAAGCGCAGCCCTTTCCGCTCTTGTGCGTCTGTTCTCACTCTCACACTGTCACCCCCAACAGGCCACTAAACTACGATTATATTTATGTTTCAAATGGCACGGACCCTAAGAAAACCACTGCACAGTCAAGGCTGTACCCAAAGTCATAGGGAGCTAAAAACACTTAAATCAGTGGACGGCTATAGAATGTCACCACAGCATGCCGTGCATCACACAATCAGTGTTGGCTTGGTCTGATGGAATGGAATGAGTACTAGTGGAGCGGACTGATTTTTTCACCTGGCATCCACATTGATCCACGTCAACAAAAACTAGCAGGGAAGGATTTCACATTACATAAGAATCCTACCCAGAATCCCTCCAAGATATCACCAGATAAATCACCGGCCTTCGCCACACTTGTAAATGTAATCTATACAAAAATAGCTTAATCCAGAAAACATGAGTTTTCTCTGTTTGTCTGGATACGGGCAACAGCCCTGGCGTGAGTTCACACACCTCGTCATTCCAGATTCCACAGTAATGTGTGTCAGCAAGGACTTGCATGCATGCATACAGGCTTACACACACACACACACACACACACACACACACACACACACACCCGCTGCCTGTGCAATACCACATGTGAAAGCAGCTCTGTGAGGGGTGGGAGCACTACAGCAGAGGGAGGGAGAGTGGCCGAGGAACAAGAGTCTGGACTGTTGGGTCGCTGCTCAAAATCTCATTTAAGGAAAACAACCCACCTCTTTGCAGTTGACCACATGCAAACATTTCCTTTCACTCAGCAAATACATCAGAAGCCATAACAAAGGACTGCTTCTAGCTACAGGAAACCCTTACGGTTTTTTTTTTTAAGAAATTACACAATTTTTATACGATGTTCAGTTGTGTACTTACATATTGTGCATTTGGAAGTAATCCAGCTGTGGTGGAGAGGAAAAACATGGAAAACGTCTTAACCCACTTGTGCAAATACAAGGCAATGAATCTGAACCGTGCGCTGTAAGTGTAACCCATCTCTACAATAATACCACTCAGGAAACTGTCATATGCGAGGGGTAACGGTCCCGGGCGTCTTGCACTGCGTAACCTATACAGCTCCTGCTCTCCCTCCCTGCGCTAATGCAATGCCAACGCTAACCATAATGACCCTCGCCTGCAACCCCATCTCCACCACAAGAGTAGACCCCAAACCCAAAGCCAATCTATTCATTTCAGTGTGGCACCCTCCATGTTCAGAGTTAGCTGCTGGGCTTTTTCCTCCACTGCTGCTGGTTCGTCTGAGTAGCCCTGGAACGATTCGGCGCGGGCTTGTTCGCGTCAGCCCGGGATGATTGCGGAGGACATGAGAGAGCGAAGACGATGGATACATGTTCACTCGGCTAATGATAGTGATGGCAATCAAAGAATGTTAATTTGAGGAATTAACATGCTATATTATGACATGTAATGACTGCAATTTGGGAGATCAAAGTATGGATGGGTCCTTGTAGAAATTATTTCTTTAATTTCTTTTCCTTCTCTTCTCCCTCTTCCCTATTATTGGCGGTTTCAAGGAGAACAGAGGGATGGCATGATATTGCCTCTCCTTCTGATTTTAATTTCCCATGGGCGCCGCCGCAGAAAAACTGGAGCTACAAGGGGGAATGGCAGACCAATTAAGAGAATGTTCCAGAAGGGCCAGTTGGTTCTCTCAAGGCCAGAGCCACTCGCGAGGATCACTGCTCGAAAAGGAAGCTGAATAGGAAGGGGAAGAGAGGGATTGGGAACACCCAAAAAACGCTGCAGTCAGGAAATCAAAACACAGCCGGGGCTCAAATCCTTTGCGCTCAACCTCAGGGCCATGGAAAACAGATGAGTCACACCTGCGGGGTGCAAATGTCACTCGGCATCTAGACACCTACCTGCTTTTAACTCAAGCAAGTGCAAGAGCAAGAGCTTCGATTTATTTCATATGCAATGCATTTATTTCAGCCGAATGTTCTGTAGAATAAAATCATCTTCAAGACAAATCAAGACAATGGGACAATAAGTAGCTCAGTGACTTAGTGATCTGAGAGGAGGGAGAAATGTTTTTAGTACGGTCCAACGCGTCAGTGTGGCGATAAAACACAGTAAGTTATGGCATGCTTTTGCAGAGAAGTGTGTGGTTAGTGTTATCATCCTTAATAGCGGCCAACTGACAGACAACAAAAGACAGCTGATCTGTTATCTCAATCCCTGAACTTACATAAACTGCTTTGCTTATTCCCTTTAAAGTATTCCATGCTTTGAGGCCAGGCCAGATATTTAGCTTGGCTGTGCTCACTGCAGCATAGAAAAAGAGAGGAAAGAGAGAATAAAATGGTGGCAAGAGAGAGGGAGAGAGAGAGAGAGAGGAGGGGGAGGCCTGTCGGCAACAGAAGGGGGGCTGGCTGAGAATCCCTGCAACATGCTGCCTTCTAGAACGCTCTACCTCAACGCCAAGGCTTGGCCACAGCACACTGCCTCTTGTACCTGAGCTTGGCACACCACTGTGCGTTAGGGCTGCAAGCAAGAACGGACAAGAATTCTATTTCATGGTGCAAGAATATGGCTTGTGCGCCCACGTCTGGAGGAGGACGTCTGGCTAGTGTATTCAGCTCCGCACAGTTGGGGCGTGACACATACCGCACATGAACTACGTCGATAATAGCCCCGAATAATGGGTGTCAGACAAAACACGTCTCTTAACACGTGCAAAACACCTTCAACAGGCTCAAGAGTGAGGAAAGGCCAAAACAAGGGGCTTCTGGAAGCAATAATATTTTTTTTTAAAAATCCTTCAATAAATGATCTCCAGAACGTTGGACTGAGCACCACAGTATTGGAGTCAGCAGCACAATCAGTGACCCGGTCAGTATGCTGTAAAATGTAAAACACCAGTTAATGTAATACCATAAACACTTAGAGAGGAACGTAACGCTACAGATGTCTTTTGCCAGTGGTCCCTCCGACTGGAAATTGGTAGAGAGAGAGAACAGTGATTACTCACACGGTGACAGTAATGGCAGTAATTGGAGAGGGTAATGATGGGCCCGCTGATCAATGCAGCCCAGCGCTGCCGAGGCGTATGCCTTCCACGTGGTGGAGAGCGCCATGCTGCTCTTAACTCTGATCTGTATTACACCAATTACAACCACAGGAGTTCTCATGTACTGTACAGTCCAACCATGAATTATTGCGCTCTTCAACAAAGCAATGAAAACAAGCATGTCGTTTCATTTATTTATTTATTTATACATCTATCTATGTATCTGTTTATCCATTATCCACGCATTGCACACTGCAAGGAAATAAATGTCTAAGTCAGATAATGCAAACATATCTCTTGAAAGCTGATCTAAAAAAAGCACCCAGTCCGACATCCTGATTCCACAGGAAAGAACACCTGGGGCTCGGCTACACAGGGAGATGATCTCAGCCCTGCTGGAGTTTGTTACCCTCTCGGCCCCAAAGCGAGACAAGTCGGAGATAATATAGAAACAAGAGGAGCTCCGCCGAGCAAACAAATGCTGCTATTGATAGTCAGATTTACTTCCTGGCTCAGAACACATTATCCCCTGATCTTGTGCTGAGCTCTTTCCCATAAACATCAAGTAACGCCATTAGTCTTTCATGTGTTCTCCCCCCCCCTCTCTTTACACTCACGTTCCCTGCCGCTCCTCCTACTCTCTCTTTTTCGGCTTCACTTGCAGCCTTTGCTTGTTTTGTACGACATGCTTCCTGCTCCTACCACAACCCTTAATTACCTGAAAAAGGAGGGTTTGGTGGTGGTGGTGATGGCAGTGGGGGGCACTTGGCAAGTCACACTGACATTCCAATCCACCCCTCCAACACACACACACACACACAGACACACAGACACACAGACACACAGACACACAGACACACAGACACACAGACACACAGACACACAGACACACACACACACACACACACACACACACACACACACACACACACACACACACACCTCAATCAAGTCAACCTTTATCCAGCTCCTATGAAGCAACCAACCACACACTCTAAGCCCTCCATACCACTGAGAGCCTATTCTTCTGGACGTGCAGTAGCCTTCGCTTGGGCTGTAGGGGGTTAGGGGCCCATCAAGTCAGGCCCTCCACCCCTTTGTCAGGGCACAGGTGTGCAGGGGGCTTCTCCACAGGTGTGCAGGGGGCTTCTCCATGGCCTCCTCTGCCGCAGACAAATGAACAGGTGGCGACGGACATACTTGCACTGCAGCGGGGATGGCTGGGGGGCTAATGACTGCTCTGCGGACGGCCTCCTCCCCACCAGTAAAAACTCTCCGCTGCGGACTTAACACCTCCACGGGGCCGGAATACTCCTCTACAGCTAGAGGCATTTAGCGGAGCGTCAACCGAATTACTACAACTGCCCTCAAAGCAAACGGCAAACGACACACACAAAAAAGCAGCGGAAAAATACAAGGACGCTCTTTGGACGTTCGCTGCATTTCTTCGCATTGCGGCGGAAATCCCCCTTTGGCGACGGTACTAGCGTGGGGCAGCCGAACTTATTAGATCAACTTCCATCGCGTTGAGAAATTCAGCGCGCGGTATCAGGATTAAGAATAAGCCCCATTCATGTGGGCGACGCAAGGTCAAGCCAGAGTGTTGCCTGTGGTCTTTGAGGCAGACCGTTGCGCTGGCAGCGAAATACTCAACCATGACAAACTGGACTTCCTTCCTCTTTCAGGTTATCGTGTCGTCCGCTCCACTTGGACAACAGAAGGCACCGTCATGAGGCTTAATGTTTAGCCCAGCAATGTGGCAAGGAGGAGGTGAGGCAGACAAAGAGACAGAGAGAGAGAGAGAGGGAGAGGGAGAAAGAGAGAGAGAGGGAGCTGAGGTTTTCTGTGCCAGTAATCTCTCCGTGGGAATGTGGCGTCTCTAATTGACTGGACACTTCTACCCAAGAGGCTGCATTCTTCCTTTCTCCCCCCCCCTTCTCTCTCTTTTGCCCCCGTAAAAAGATGGGACCCCTTTTGCTCCGACGACCAGCTTAAGCAGATAAACCCCTTTCATTTGGACATGGGCGTGGGATCAGCTCCCCCTCGGTTCCAAAAAGACAGAGCCTGAGTTAAAAAAAGAACGGCTAATCAAAACAGCGATTAGCCCGCGACGCAGAGTCACAGGCACCCCACAGCTCCGGACGTGGCGGGAGGCCTCAGTCAAGCACCAACGCCAACTTCTAAGGGTGATCGTCAGCCCGGAGCTAGAATTCACTCTGTTAAAGCAATTGCAGCATTCAAGTAAGATATCCCTTAGCCAGGAATGATGAGCCATGCAGTTCCACGCAAGGAAAAAAAAGAGAGCCGTAACAGTCACAGTAAATACAGAACAAAAAAATTTGTGGAATTTCAGAAGAGACTATAAAATCAGATTTTCCACACAACACACTGGAATACCATTCATGTCCTTCCCGTCGAGGGAACATATTTGCTTAGGGTTACAGGTACATCTATCAACAAATCCACAAGCTACGATGACCAACACTTAGAGGCCTGTGTGTTTTGGTTATTTGTTTATTTGGTCGAGAATTTTGGTGGTCACTTCACAGACTTCTCCCACTCTCTCACTCAATGCCAGCAGGATCTGAGACAGTGGCTTGAGACGATGCCATAACACACAAACTCACTGGCACAGAAAATAGAGCCTTCACATCATCCTGGGGCCCAATGTTCAGTCAGGTGGAAAGGAGGCCACACTCCTGATGACGCAGGAACTGACATCACCTGGTGCTTTTACAGCATCAAGTCTCCCAGTGGAGGACTCACTCCACATAGTGCATCTCATATCTGCAGTAGACAACCTCAGATATTTTGGATGAGTTCAGGCTGGTCCTTCATAACACTAAGAAAATGGAGCTTGTCAGCGTTGGCTCTTTTAGCCCAAATTGGCTGAATGCTCTTTTAATGCATTTTCTTAGAATTCCTCCCTCACACACTGTATACAGCATTGTGCACAGCGCAGCACACATTCCTTGTCCCTTTTCAGCAATGTAATCACAGGATACTCATTCCCTTAACACACTGAAGGCATAAAGGTCTCACAGCTGTGAGACCCACTGTGCCATGTGTCTGTAATTAGCCCTACACAACCAGGCCCGGCATTATTGCCAAGGCTGGAGGAAAACAGCCATGAATGAGAGAATGATGATGCAATACTAGCCATTTTGGTGCCACAATGGCAATCTCCTGCAAGCTAGCAAGCATCGCAAGCCAAGGTTAGCCCACTGAAGGGTTCTGTCAAACTCAATTCTGAATTAAATGGCTCAACTACTAATGAACAGCTACGCTATACAGTATGTCACTCTGTCTGCTAAGGATCTCAGAATACAAGGAAAGCATCTCTCAAATGATCAAGCAAATACTCACAGGATTTACAGGGAGCGCCTGAAGGGAACAGGCCATGTGTGTAGACCGCAGCCACAAAGCATGACAACACAACAGAATTTATATCACATTCAAGAGCAAGCAAATAGAATTAGCATGGACACACAACAAGAGCTGCCAGATAGAAGTTATCAACAAAGTTATGTGGCCACAGTAAAGAAGGTTGTTTGTTAAGATAATGGCGCGCTAGCAATCAAAATATACAGCACACAGACAGGGCTGACAACACTGTCGGAACACAGAGAGACACAGAACAGAGACAACAAAGTAGCAAGTCACTGTCACTATCAACCCACCAAGTGGAATCTGTGAACGGCACGTGGCCAACTATGTATCAGTGCTTTCACAGGACCGAAATGAAATGAAGAAAACAGCATGGCTGATGATTGGAGAGTTGCCTTCCATCTGATATGGAATAGCATGCAGAGATTTAGATTTTTGATTTTCACAGATGTTAGCATACAAACTATCTGAAAGAGGCATTCTGTTAAACTCCACTCTTAATTGGCTTGACTGTGTGGAAGATTGGTTCCCATTTCATGGGATTTTATAGTCTGTTTTTCCATAAATCAATACACACAAGACAGAATGGCAATTCTTTTCAATCAATTAAAGTGTATACATACACTAATGACTAGTAATTCAATGATAACCGATGAGCCAACATAAAGGAAGACACACAAAAAAGTAATATACTCACCTTGATTAACTGGCATGAAATAAACTGAATTCCAAAGAAAATGTTGTTTCAATGTTAAAAAAAAGTGCTTTCGAATGGAGGCAGGTTTCATCGTTATCTCAACCCATCAATGCACTCTACTGGTCATTTAGTTGAGAAAGCAGACAGCCAGGCAAACCACACATCTGTCTTTAAGGAGACAGAGCCTCTGAACCCAACTCAAAAGGTCAGCGAGGTCAGAAGACACTTGTCGAGCACCATGTCCGGCACCGGAAACTGCTCTGGTGATTCTGGAGGTGCTAATTGACTGTGAGCTCTCGGAGATGAAGCAATTAGGCTACTTGGCCTGCACCCAAACGGACCAGGCTCTGTTGGTGAAATGGGCACCTTTTTTTCTTTCTTTTTTTAATCACCAGGGAAGGAGTGAGGCCATGAGGAGTGAGCGTATCATGGGCCACAGGGGACTTCATCACTGTCTGGAGCTCATTATGTCAGCAAGGCTGCTCTATTGATTTGGTAGCTGAGGGTTCTTCCCACTTTCCACAAGAAATTGAAAAAAAAGAATCAAATTGGCAGACAATATGAAGTATGCAGAAAACGTACTTGCGGGAAACGGACTTAATTAAAAACCTGACCAACATATTTCAGTAGGGGTGTTTATTCAATAACTCAGCCAGAAAATGGAGGTCGCCATCCAAGATTATCAATCGTCCCCTCAAGAAGTTTGTGGTTTTTGAACCGCCTCCCGCTCTCTCTTGGCTTAGGGAGTAGCTCTCTTCCCTCGCCGTCACTGAGTTTTAAAAGTCACGGATGGAGTGGCAGTCTGACTGTCTCCTCCAGCATTATGACCAAAAGTTCCATTGACATCACTGACTCCCCATCTTTCATCTCCATCCAGCGTGCTTCACTCTGTTTGGTTTGGTCTAACCAGAAACTTCATCTAAGCAGCTAACTAAGTGTGTGCCATGTCTTAGCATCCACAGCAGTCAGTGCTAGCAATGGTTGCGCTAGTGCATTAGCCTGGCAGATTTCTTCCTTGAACAAAAAGCAGTCAAAGGACAGATTACTTCCCAGTTTTTCAGAGAGCTCGCCATCAACAGCAACACAAGGCTCTTTCAGATCCCGCCACATCTGTTTCTCCCATACAGAGATGCAATATGGGAAGGAGGGAGGAGAGGATCAGAGGGAGTACAGTTTCGCCACGGTGGATGACCTTTCATAAAAGGTGAGAGCTCTTTTCAATCTCCAGAGACGCTCGAATGACACCGGCGCGTAGCAAAAAACGACACATCTCCAGCGGGCCCAGAGTAAGCACACACAATACAGTGTGAAAGATACCAGGCGAGATAAGAGACTTAGGGGTCTGAGCTGGGGCTCAGGAACTTTCCACTTGGCCCAGCGTGCTCTCCTTCCTCCCGTCCAACTCTGCATTCTTCCATCCCTCCTGCTACTTATCTCCGCAACCATCTCGCCACCGCTCCACAGATCCCCCCCCCCCTCCACCACCCACCACCCCCCACCCCGCACTCCATCTCCCCATCCGTCTTTCCTCTTTTCTTTTCCGGCTCAGACCAAAATGCAATTAATGCCCATTGATAGAGCAAACCAAAGGAACCAGAAGAGTGCCATTCAATTATGAGCAAAAACAGGGAGGGGAAAAAGAAAAGAAAGCAAATAAAACAACAGCAGAGGAAAATGTGAAAAGACAGAAAAAAAAAAAAAAAACCTGGGCAGTATGTGGCGCAGAGCCCCTTGGGTCCAGGGTTATTACGGAGTTATTATGCGGGAAATGGCAGCTGAACAGCAGTGGGGAGCAATTAGAGACTGCAGAGGGAGGGGGGAGCAAGAACAACAGCGACCCCCCCACCACCTCCACCACCACTACTCCCCAACTCACCCCCCCCCCCCACACACACACACACTCCTCCCTCCCATCTCCCTCTTTGCTGCTTCCTCGCCGTTTCCAAGATGGAGGTGCTGCAAGGAAACACATAAACAGCCCCATCTCCGCCTGCACTCGGCCATGGCGAACACAAGGGACGGCCGGCGTACTGTATACGGCGCTCTATGGACGGGCTGGAATCTCATTTGGGTTTCCTTGCATCTGTTTTTCTCGGAGTCAGGCTACACATCACCATTTCCCCTGTCTCAATCCTGCTCCACCCATTCTGAGCTGGAGTTTCAAAATAGAACTCGACAGTGTCTTATATAAATGGTTTATTTGTCCATTCGTAGTCATAACAGGACAGGTCTCCACTAACCTATAGGATTGGTTTTGACGGAGTATTTTTGTGAGCTATTGACCATCCTACCTTCAGTGCTACTGCAGACTGAGGACGTTCTGCATGAAAAGAAGACCATTTCCCTTGACTTATCATTCAAAGAAAAATCATAGTGAGAAACTCCACTTGCAACTACAATGACAGTGCCACGGTATTGTGTTCCAAAATGGCTTTCCTCTATTCACTTTGTGTAATGCCTTCCTGAGGCAGCAATTTGTCTAGGGTCACAACCCACTAGACCATTGTTTCCTTGACTCGAAAGATAAAACGCAGAGGGGGGGCCGCTTATGTTGCCGGGGGAAAAGAGGGGGCTTCGACTCGGAGTGCTGCCTGTGCCTTCGGTGCCTCTGTGTTTTCGTCGGTCCTCAAAAGGTAACTCGACCTCCCGCCCATCCCTGCCCAGCCCACCCCACCCCACCAAGAGAGAGTATCCATCTGGAGGAATCTCGGTGCCCACACTTCCATTGTGCCTCCATGTCATTACAGCACTCTCCGTTGAGAGCGCCACAATGGGGCCTGAAAAGGCCGCTGTAAATCTAGCCTGGTGTGAGCCGAAGCCCCAACCTCCTCCACCAAGGATGAGTGTCCACAAAGCCCTGCTGCTGAGCAGGCTCTTGCTCTTTCCCCACTGCCAGCCAAGGGGAAGGTGCTCTGGAGCAGGTGTCAGTCTGCATTCCTGACATCATCTCTAGACAAACATCCTAAGACCAACACATACACCTAACATGTAGCAGCATGACACCCCCCCCCCTCCCTCGCCCCAATAAATCTTGTCTTATTACTTCATCATCCAGGCATTGTCATTAAATCACATGGAAGTCTCTAGGCAACACAGCCACCCAGCACTCCACCCTGTCGATTCACTGTTACAGGCATTCCTATGCTGGAAGTTGCTGAGCCAAGCATCTGGGAGAAATTCCTGCGAGGCCTCTGGCCTGGTGGGCCACGCCAGCCTTTTGTCACCACGCAGTTTGCAGGTGTCCACCTCCATGTGTCTAATCACAGGCTCTCCCTTGCTTTCCACTTAGCCTTGTTATCAGTGCAAACTGTCCGTTGACATGACAAATGACAAAAGAAAGGTGCTTTCCCTCCCTATTGGTCTCGGGCCTCTCCCTCTCTCCTTCTTTCACTCGGCCTTCTCTCCCTCTCCGTTTGAGAACTGACCTCGAGCCAAACTCGCCGTTCGCCCGATAAGAGACCCTCCCCTCCGCGGCACAGTAAGATAACACAGGTCTCGTCTCCAGCCACCTCGGCCTGAAATCGAAGCTGCCCCGCGGCCAGGGCCCGGAGATATGTGATGAGCTGGCCTCGGTCGCAGTTTTCATCAGATCAGTGACACCTTGATGACAGCCGCCTTTTAGACCCATGCAGAAGACTCCAGCAGCTGTAACCAAGCCCAGGCCCTCGCCGTCCTGCCAGAGCTGGGCGCAGAAAGAGGGGGAGAGCGAGGGAGAGAGAGAGAGAGAGAGAGAGAGAGAGAGAGAGAGAGAGAGAGAGAGAGAGAGAGAGAGAGAGAGGGAGAGAGGGAGAGAGAGAGGGAGAGAGAGAGGCCAAACAAGGTGTCTTTCTCTCACACCAGTGCTATCGCTGCCTCAGCACAGAGGCTCTGCAGTTTACTTTTCACCCTGAGCAGAAGAGGAGGGGGCTTTTGCAGGGTCTTGGCCAGGGCCTTAATTGATTTATGAGGACTAAGAGCACCCCTTTTCAACCCACTCACACAACCCCCACCCCCACCAACACACACACACACACACACACACACACACACACACACACACACACACACACACACACACACACACACACACACACACACACACACACACACACACACACACACACACACACACACACACACACACACACACACACACACACACACACACACACACACACACACACACCACTCTTTCTAGTGTGTCTCCTTGTAAGGCAACACCAGCCAAGTCACTAGAGTCTTTGCTCACCGGAGGTCCCTGATGCCATGCAGTGCCCATCGGTTTAAAACCCGCCACTCCAGTAGCCTCTTTCACAGGCATAGCCGAGGGGAGGAAAACCTACATGCCAAACGCCACAGAATGAGAATGCTACAGCAGTGCCGTCATCCCACAGACTTTGGTGACCTTTTCCGCCAAGCCAAAGCGGCCCTGGAAAAATACTGGTGTGTGCGATGAAATGGCTTGTGAACCAAACATTTTATGGGTTTTGGGAGGTCAGTGATGTTGATGTGACATAAGTAAAGACCGCAACTGAAGTCACTCATGGGTGAAAGCTCGACATGCTCGCATGAAACCAAACACTTAACAAACTGCTTGTTTAATTGAAACTTTAAAAAAAAGTATAGAATGGAAATGATATCTCATGGCTTAGGGAAAGAGGAAAGACAGCAGCCTTCTACAACATTCTATGATTTGGGACTATTTATTGCCATCAACTTTATGGCTTCAACAGATGCATATTAATAGCACTGAAATATACAGCGTAATCATGACTGAACCACACAGCAGAAGAGGATCTTTATTGCAGAGCATATTTTCCTTTTCGCTTTTGGCAGAATAGCATATAGATGAACTCTGAAGTAGTTGCTGAGCCTCCACAAAAAAGGATGAGTGATGGTGCTTTGCAAGATATAACTGAAATGACTAAAGACGCTTCATTTCTGAATTTCTTGCCAGGATGACACACAACCTGCCTTCCGACAACCAGTTCTCCTCATCTCTAGGCTAAGCATGCGCGCACACACACACACACACACACAGAAGTGGGGCACTTAATACCTGCAGCCCCAATCACACTGGCTTAGCTTCCAGTGGGCTAACATCATGCAGCAATTAAGGCTCCTCAATGCACACCCACCCACACTCTCCCCAGCACCCACAACAATCACGCGGACCCTGCCTGCAGAGAAACAAAGCCATGCACCAGCCACAGACTCCTGCTCTTCAAAGGATGCCTCGCAGCATGATGTAGCCAGCCTGAGACATGGAGACAAACCTGTTGAGGTGCTTAGAAAGGGCCTTAGAAGACATGGAGACAGACAGTCATGCCACTTTGTCAGAAGAAGGATGCTACTGTATATTTCAAGTCCATTTTCATCTATGGATTTTATTTTAAGAAGTAGCGGAATTTAGACAAAAATTAAAATGTTTTTAACTAAATATTTGAATGCTGATGTGAACCTATCAAAAAATGTTGTTATGGATTGCATACACTATTCATTTGAAAAATATTTGTAAAAAAATACAAGCCAATATTTTTATGATTAGTTACTATAGTCCCATACAAAATACTTAAAAGACAAATTTTGGATAATAAAACAGAAAATACAATCAAATACAATCAAATAAAGCACATACACAGAGGAATTATAACACAATATTTAAATATCCTTCGACATATTTAACAGTCTCCATTTGGATATCATTAAAATTCAGCCAAACAAAATCTTTTCCGTTTGGACATCATTAAAATGGCTGTATGTGAAAGATCCCTCTGCCAGGTGCATTGTTTGACAGGCTGCACACAATGGGCTCGTTGAGCTGTTCTTGCAGCAGTATTGGATTTTTTTTCCCCCTCCTACATTTTTCTTGTAAGGCCTTGAGCTGTCTAAATGAACTTCCCAGTCATTCAGAGGACAAAATGTGCCACTCTGGCCTCCGCTAAAGACCCAGAGCACAGCACTGGACCATAGAATCAGAGGAAGAGACTGGTACCACGGCCTGAGAATTACACCAGTGTAATCATCCCCCATCCAACACTACATAAACCCCTCACTTGGACAAGGCGCTGGCGTTTAATCACAAGCTATTTGCATGTGTTGCTTGTCCATTCTCTCGCTCTCTCTCTCTCTCTCCTTCTCTGTCAGCCAGCAAAAGCAAAACACAGTTTCATGCATGTCTGCAACCTTTCTTTATGTCCCACAACACGTATAATATTGAGATGAGACATATTTACTGCATACTATTAAAAGAAAACAGGTTCAGCATCATTATGACATACTCCTTAATAATGTTATTAGTACTGTGGGCAGACTAGTGTGTTGGTGCTCGCTGAAGGCGGCTGAGTTGGTGCAGTGGAACAAAATGGTTACCCACGAAGACAGCAAACACAAGCCTGATGCCAGCTGCCTGCTCCGTTTGTGTCCAGGGTCTCCCCTGTCTCAAATGAAACATGACCAGCCAACTGCCACACAGATATTCAACCAAATTTCAAACATCCAAGCGCTCTCAATTCATTACTTCAATGAATACATATGGATGTGGTACATACTGAATGAATGCATATTGTTACGTACAGTATAAGGTTTAAATTTGATAGCTGTTCTATTAATGGCCTACTCTGTTGCCTATATGTAAACATTAAGAATAAAAGCACTTCCTATTTTGCATGACCATGAGAAGCCAGGTGACAGCAGCCTATGGTTAAATGAGGTATTTTATGATAGCGTAGAATTAGCCCCTCCCTTATTATAGTCCATTATTTCCTCATCAAGGACAGCGATCTGGTTTCATTACATTCCTAAAACGTATTTTATATAAGAGTGGGCCACATCAGGATTATTAGCTATCGAATTGCATTGCTTCCCCTTCTTTCCTTTCTCAAAATCCATGCATTTTGACCTTTCATAATTTAACATCCTCCCACTGTTACTCTAAATGTCTCAGTGATTCAGGGGACTATGTGATTTAAATGCTCCAATCATATTTTTACCATAATTCTCCTTTTGCTACCAATATTATTTACCAGGGTCTCAAAATAACACCTTACGATACAGAAGGAATGATTGAAAAGAAAATGGTTCTGTTTCCATCTGTTTTTAGTTACAGGCAGCATCAATACTAGAGGCCTATTAATGGTCTGATATTGCATTATCATTGTTCTCACAAGCAGGCCTAGGGCTTCTATATGAGCTGACATCTGAACGCTGTCATTAAATCCTTTGCGGACAATAAATCTGAGACAATTTTCTACAAATATTTTTTCCTAAAATTGACTAGACCACATTTGTTTAGAATGGCCAATATCTTTATTCAGATTTTTTGCTATTCCTACCAGCAAACTAATTTATGGAAGCTAAATTTCGCAAAAGTATAACTGTATTGCTTCATAAATCAACAACGAAAAACAGGTGAGTATATTGCTGATCACAAATGTCATGCACTTGCAACATCTAATGCCTGGATGTTAGGCCCTACACCAAGACAACAGAAATCATGTTAATAACAAATAGCCTAACAAAATGAAATAGCCTATAAATTGAAAATGAGTGGAGACATTTTTACAATAAAAAATAAAAAGGCCTATCCAGCATTTATAGAACTAATGGAAGCCTAAAGCCCTTGTAAAAGCTGTTTAATCTGGATTTAGTTTATGATGAAAAGCATAGTCTATCCTGCTTTGCTGTTTCCAGTCACGCCATTAGTGAATCTTTTGAACAGTATAGCTAGCCCAGTGGGCTGTAAGCCTAGTACAACTATAGCTGAAATGGGTCAGATGTAGTTTTTCATATGACAGTTACGGTTAGTAGTTCAACGGGACTATTGCTTTTCCAACTTAAATGCAAAAGTACACCTGTACAGGGTGAACTATGCAATATGTCAGAGTTAAACTCATGCATTTATTAATAATAGCCTATAAAACAGCCGTCTAAAATGGTCATGCTGCTGTGGGTTCATTATTTTACAGTGTCAGGTTGTGAATGACCTATGTTCAGCAGTTCAGATAAAAAAAAATGTTTTGAAGTGTCTAAGTCCAAATAGCTTGGGATGTGTCTTACCTTTTTGTGTCGGTCTTTAAAAGGCAACGCCAGCCACTGCATCTCTTGTAAGAAGTCCTGCCAGTGTTTCTGGTCCTGATCAGACGAGATGAAGACGATTTCCAATTTGTCTTTGTGTTCCGATGTTTTCTTGAACTTACTGTAAAACTCACACAGGCTGGTGTTGAATTGCTTGCAAGGGCCATTTAAACTGCAACCGAAGTACAGCCCGACCAGAGACAGCTTGCTGCCCAGTGCTTGCACATCTACCTCGGCTTTCTCACTGTTGACGAGCCGCTCTCCGAGTAGATTCACCAGAAACTCCGACATCGCAGCTCTCGCCTTGAAACACGCCCAAAATACAAGCCGTTCTTTAATCCAGATTACGATGAAAATGAAGAAATCAGAGACTCATTAAGGAACAACACGCCGCCGTCGTCCTCCTCCTTCGCCCCTTTGGAGTGCACCAAAAGCGTGGAGTGGGCTGTGTGCATGGGAGAAACCGCCGCCTCCACTGTGACTGGTGTTGAGGAATGCTCTCTCCAGTTATAGCCTAGTTGTCAGCAAATGTGCCTCCGCTGCTTCCAAGCAACACCTAGCACTTCAATGACATCTAGTTATAAAATTGTGACATTGCATCTCGTAATTTGAAGATTCGATTATTAAATTGATAATCGTGATAGAAATAGCCCTATCATAGTAGAGCCTATACCTTATCAGGCTAGCTTGTAAAATAGTCTAGACAATCTGATCCCAATCAAGTGGGTGGTGGAAAGTGAACCAACCTATTAAGGCCCAGTCTTTTTTGTTATAAAAATAGCACTGAAAAAAAAACCTTTTAAATAATCTAGCACTTATATTAACACTATAGCCTTTAATGACTTGATCAGGCCTGTGGAAACATGGGAACAGACGCCACTGGTTATTTTTGTAATTTACAGCTAGATGGATTGTCTTGCAGATAAGTTTGCGTCCTGCAAAAATAGATTCCAATGTAAACATGTCACCAGGTAGCCCAAACTGCTTGCTTGATTAAGAGAGCGCTTTAGCCACGAGAAAAATTATCCGATAATGCCATCTACTGGTCATTATGAAGACTGCATTCTGGACTAGTGAAATGACAAACAGAAGCCTATCATTTTACATACATTAACTTATTTATCAGACGCTTATTCCAAAACGCTTCCTACTTAAATATCAATCATGACAATGGCCATACAGTGTTCAGTTTCCCTTATTGAGTTAAGTTAAGCCTACATTACACTGACAGACTTTGACCAGATTTGAGAAAGATTCTTGAAAGATTGTCTTTTAACTAATGCCTCATTCAAGCTTTATTCAAAACACCACAATCTTTCAAGAATCTTTCCCAAATCTTCTCAAAGTCTGACAGTGTAGGCTTTACATGTAAATGATGGTGACTGAAAGTCCCACTGAAACAAATGTGTATGGGAGAGGAAACTCATGAAACAACCTGTTTTGGTGCTTTCAGTTTCAGTCTTTGCTTTAATCATATTCTGTATTTTTTTTGTTTTGTCAATTGGACAGGACAAAATTCACTTCAATTCAAGGACAAAAACAAGCCATCAAGACGTCTACTGTCTATACTTTTTTTTGATACAAGACATAAATCGTATAGTTATTCAGAAATGTAATTCAGGATTTATGACCCTGTGAGAGTAAACATAGTTCTATCAGTCATACTTAAGAAAGTATACCACATAAAAGTATTTGTAAGGCAATTACAATGAAATGAATCACAACGATGTTTTATTATCCATGTGGATGTCATCTAATCTTCAGTGAACATCATCCGCACCAAATCCGCCTTGAAACACTCCTCCTCCACAAGCTTCTGGGGCTAAAATGGAAAACAGACAAAGTAAGTCCACTTCAACAGATGCATGATATAAGCATACAACCACCACTTTTAAACGAATTATCTGTAGACCTAAGTTAAAATAGTCAAACAGGTCATTATGGACAGCGACTGAGAATCTACAAGAATTCAGACTCCCAACAAAATGTATATAGCCTATTGAAAGACAATGTTTTAGGCTGAATTGTTACAATGTGTCTTTCAGAGGTACTGTAAGTCATGGACTACAGTGTCTAGACTTCAAGGTTTTTCAGACCAAGGACAACATAACTGTTGTAAACAAGGTGGAGGTACCCTATTAGGTTAGGTAAACCCGGCCTGATCTGAAGGCAATTTGGATTTCGCCCTGCAGCTCAGGCTGGAAACCTGCGCATCTATCCCTCCTGTTTCCTATCCACATCTTCTGAATCATTGGTCAGATTGGTTGAAGGACTATCCAAAAGCGTGCAGAATCATTTGAACAATGCCCATTGATCACACATCTGGAGTATAAATAAAGTGCAGACTCCCCAGACTAATGTAATTGTATAGGCTATATACTGAAATAAAGCACAGACTCCCCAGACTAATGTTACATTTTAAAAGATTGAGTTTAGTATGGCAATAGCCAGACAGTATCCTATGGTAAATACAGTAAAATCATGTTTCTTAAAGCTTATCAAACTGATTGACCAATAATGTGTAGGCCTAGGTCATTCCATGTGCACATTGGAGAAGAGAAATTAGGCAATAGGCCTACTTAGGCTATAGAAAGCTAAAAACAATTGTAGTAATAATTTGGTGGGGCCCCTGTTGAAGATGGTCTAGGCTAGTCTGCAACTTCCCAAAAGGCATGACTCCTTACAGTTCCATATCTTAGCAATGTGGGAACGCCAGTCAGCTTCAAGGTCTTCTTGAACTCATTGTTGGGATCCTTCCAGCTAAAAGAATGAGGGGAAAACATGAATGGTCGTTTAATAAGAGTTAACTGAGCAAGAGCTAACCTACATATTGTAAATTGTGAGAGAAATAAAGAGGAAAAATAGCAAAGGCTTACTAAGGTCTCTCTCCAACTTGGCAGTAAATAAAGACAGAATCTTCTGGCAGGTGAGACATCTCCCCTCTGACAACAGGCTCAGCTAAAGAGAAAAATCACCCAACGATTCAGCATAGACCATCATGTCATTCTGAATATGGGCTACCATATTCACATGCGACTGAGTAAAGGTGAACGTTGATATTCAAAATTAATGATTTACCTGTGGATATCAAAGAAACTCGAGAAATAACTGCATGCAATTTGTATGGGGAAGTCCCAATTTTGCGTAATGGTAATGTGCAAGTCACCAAATAACCGCCTCGCTGCATTTTTTTGCAAAGGCAATCTCATCATTGTGTGATTCTACTACTCACCTTTTACACAATCCGGACACCAACTCACTCCCTGATCGTCTTTATTGCCGGAGAAATAGGCGAATATGTCTTTTCCCTTCCTCTCGGATACAGCTTTGGAAAATTCTTCATAGCCACGAACTTTGACTTCTTCGTAATTTGTCATACTGTAGGCCTATGTCTGAATTAAAAGACACTAACGTCGATAGATTTTTCGGCAGACGTAGAAGACCACAGGGAGTTTACAGTGACAAGAAATGAGATGAAACTTGATTGTCTCAGGTGTACATCTTTACCAGGGTGAAGCCTGCTACCATACTAAGCAAGGTACCTTGACTATTTGTGAAGCCAGCGGCAAAGAAAACACTTCCGGTTAAGGAGTAATCGGCACTTACTGTAGTTAAAAGTCCTTCGCTAAAAACTCAAAATCGTTAGGTCCAATTTAACTATTTACCAAGTTTAATGATTTATTAATCAAAATGTTTATTATTTCATTTATACGGCTATGTATTCATTACTTATGTGTTTTATCTTTAGTTCCTGTATTTCTTTTATTTTCCTTTAAAAAAAAAAAAAAAAAAAAAAGAGAGAGAAAAGTCTCCTTGCCATAACCTAATGTGGCCATCATTGGCACACTTAGGCCTCCTCTTGGCTGACAGCTGGAAAGCATGATATTTATATTAGCTGATTGAGTCTATATACTTTTTCATATATGAGCATATGAGCTTAATATTTGTCAAAAGTCTTGGAACAGATTTGCCCGACTTTATCTTCAGGAGCTATACCCAACTGTTCCTTCCATTAAGTTTGATTACGATTAGGCTAACCTGATCTTTTAGGTGGCTATTTTGTTAAATGGACTAAAATGGCCTCTAATCTGAACAGTGGATTGGGGGGTTAGTCCTACTCTTTAGTGTGTTCTGGACACCCTGGCAAGAAGATTGATCACCCAGCAGTAGGGGTGAGATAAGAGCTGCATGAAGACTGCTTTAATGAGCAGAAGTTCGAGAGGTGCCCAGGGCAGGTGGCCTCCCTGTGAGGAAGAAGAATACTCCTGCTGAGATAATAACAGGAGCTACATATGAGAAGGCTCTCCCTGCTCCCTAGAAACCTCACTATGTAAAAACACCATTATGGATTTGCTGAGCTCTCAGACTCCCTGGACCTAATTTCAGGTACACACAGCAAGATTAAATAGGCCAATTTGTGCCATTGGTTGAGAAATTCCCACAGCGGCCAACAACACGACGCAGCATTCATCGGCAATGCACATTTGGCTGAGAGCCTACAGCCACTACCCGATCAGTAAAGGCACTCTAGGCACTATTTAATAGAATTCTGAAGTTTGCCTACAAAAAGTAACCAAAGCTGCCATATTTGCCCATAAAAGGAGATCCGGGTGTTAATTGAAGCTATGGTAAGTTGCTTTGCAAGTTAGCTCTGGGGTAACAAAACTCAAAGTGTGTCTGTATTGACCTACTGGAGATCACATTATCCACTCAAAGGCAGAGGACAAAAATGTGTAGAAGAAACGTTTGCATTTACGATAATTCAAAATTCTCATGTTATTTTCTCTGAAAAATCTCAAGATACCAGATCCCCTTACAGTATATGGTGGTTTCTCTTTTTTGTTGGTCTACTGTATGGCACAACATGCCCCGGCGGTCTGCAGCCAATGAACAAGCAGCACTAAAGACTTGTTCTCTCGTTCCCCTACAATTGAGAAGTGCAATAATAAACAAACTAATAAATATGCATATTTAATTATATTCGGGCTGCGCGCTCCTGCTGATGAAAGAAGTAGGGTGTGTGCACGCACTGTGCACTCTTCCATATCCCCAAGCCTCATGCGCTCATAAAATAGCCTTTCAGCTACAGTATGCGCGAGTGATTTCCGACTAGGTTTTTCCTGGTCAGTGGCGCACTTACTTTCTGCATCCATATATTAGCGACTGGCGAGCTTTGCGCCGGACCACACCTCTTCTCTTCACTGACACGCCCGTTAAGGCGCAATATCATCTCCTATTTAGAGAATTTGCGCTGGAAAAATGAAGGATGCGCTTGCAGAGAATAGTAATTATAGGTTGCGCAAGTCGCGAAAGCTCATTGCGCGGTCGGCAAAATCGGGCCCATGAAGTCTGTTTCTGACAGTGTGGTCAGAGACAGTCAAACCAGTGGCCTGCAGGTCATTTTGTTGGACTCTGGCAGGGCTCCTGTCTCTGTGGTGTTTTTTCTTCGCTTTTTCTTAAAGGAACACTCCACAGTTTTTTCATATTAAACTATGTAAATAACATAACAATTGGGAGCACTTAGACTCAGTGCAAGAGTGAGGATATTACTGCGACGAGTCTACGTGCTCCCAGACGAAGACCTAGTGTCGAAATGCGTCGGTCAGTTTGTTTGCCTTGCAACAAGTAAATAATCTATAACGGAGTCTCTTCTCTTTTTTGCTCCCAATTGTTATTCCGCCACACAATAGTTATCCCTCTTACCATCTTAGAAATGCACCACAATTTTGTCTCACCATACTTGGTCATGTGACTACTCGTTTAACTGTATTTTGATAGGGAAAACATGGAGGTGTTTGGTCGCTTCTAACTTCATCTCTGTTTGGATCCTAATGAATTAACTGGGCTAGCTGCTGTCAAAGAAGCACCGCACGCCAGAGCCAGTGAGTGCACGCATTGAAACGTGAGAGGTATGTATCAACTCGTCTTAGTTAAGGGAATAACATAGTTTAATATGAAAATACGGTGAAGTGTTCCTTTAAGCTTTTTTTTTATTTCACTTGTTTATTGTGAGCAGACGAACTCAGAGCAAGGGAACTGAAACCAGTGTAAAATTAGATTAGATTAGATTAAATTTTATTGTCATTGTCTAGTACAAGTACAATGACAACAAAATTGGGTTAGACAATGAAATGCAGTTCCAGAAAGGTGAAGTTAAAAGAGGAAGTAGTGACACCAGCTGGTCGGGACAACAGTTATGAGGAATGGCTTGTGCAGGGACCCTTTTTACAAGAGATGGTCAGGGTGAAACCAAAGATCCTTAAGACGGAGCAAGATAAGATTGCAGGTAAAATACCGTTACAATGGAGTCAATAGGGAATGAACCGGCTCTCCCTAAATGGGCTCTGGCTGGGTCCAATCACAAACCTGCTTACCCACCAGGTTCAACTGGACCGTTGGTCTAATTGGTTGAAGGACTATCCAAGCGTATATTTGAACTATGCCCATTGATTACTCCTCTTGTGCAGAGGAAATAAAGCGCAGACTCCCCAGACTAATGTTCAATCTTAAAAGATTGAGCTAGTATAGTGATAACCAGACTGCATTTTTCCAACATACGGAATCAATTATGATGTTATATTGGGAAACAGTCCTATTTTCTACAAATAATGGTATATGTAAATCAAAAACCCAAGAAAATTGGAGTTTACCTCTCTGTAGTAGGTAAGTTATACTGTAAGTTAAACTGATAGCATCTTAAGGCCAGTTCAAACAATTCACACCTGGATCAATGTCTGAGGAATAGTCCATTTTTTCCAAAGCTAGCTGCCAAATTATCTACCTTTAGGCCACTGGAGAGCCTGCAAGCAGCAATCATCTAGCCTACAGTTGTTCCAATAAGAACTAGAAAAGCACTCAGAGAGCGCAGCTACCTCTGCTACCTTCGCCTGCATTGTTTTTCTTAGGCTGTCATACATTTGAACCTAAACTATTCAGATCGCCACCACGTGGCCATACCATGCCATTACACCACTAAGCTAAATACATAAAAGCCTCCGGAATCTCAAAGGAATTACGGATCACTCCCAAAATGTCGTTCTTCCTTGGGTCCGACCTTCCCTGAAAATTTCATCAAATTCCATCCATTACTTTTTGAGTTATCTTGCTAACAAACAGACAGACAAACAGACAGACAGACAAACAAACAAACGCCGGTCCCCGATGAAAACATATACCAATTGGCGGAGATAAATTAGCCCTTTTTTTGCACTGAACATTCTACTATCTATATCCACACACAGTTATAGGTCATGCACCGTGCAGCGGCAGGGGATTTGTTTTGGTGCAGTAGTTGACGAACCTTGAGCCCATGCACCTTATTTCAGGAGGGCTCGCACAAAGGGAGGGGCAGCCACCTAGGGTCAAGTACCTTATCAGTTATCCCAACACGGTCTATATTCTAGCCTATTATACTGTATATTCCCTCACCACAGGAAATATGCTTTGTTGCTTACTTTACAATGCCATGGTAGGCAATTTACACACAGTAATTTAAAATCTAGGCCTACAAGATAAGCTATCAGCAGGCATGTGTGTGTGTGTGTGTGTGTGTGTGTGTGTGTGTGTGTGTGTGTGTGTGTGTGTGTGTGTGTGTGTGTGTGTGTGTGTGTGTGTGTGTGTGTGTGTGTGTGTCATGTATACTCTGTTATCTAGCAACCTATAGGCCACATGGGCAAATCCGTCTCATGGCCACGGTCTCTGGCAGCAGCCAAGGCTAGTTTACTTTCTGCTTCTCTGCAGCCTACTTAGAACATGTCACTTATTTGGGAAATCACATTTTGACTTCTTGATAAATAGACACCTGTATATTTTCAGAAAATAATGCTGCATATCGCAAATCCCTTTCTGATTCAAAGTAGCCCATCTGATTGTCAGCTCAGGTTGCAGTTATAGGCTACAGTTAAACTGTTTATCTGGTTTTATTGATTGTGATCTTGACTCTTTTTGCAAACCATGATATTGAATTCTGCTATAGGCTACAGCACAAAGATACTAGCCTGAGTGCCAGCCGAACTTTTGGGGTCGGGAAGTTCGGTCTGGAGTCTGGCATTGCTCTGTTGTGGTGCAACAATGCTCGAACCAGAGCTATTCGGACCAATGAAATTGTCAGAGCGGGCTTTATGATGATGGACAAATAATCAACGGACAAATAATCAGCAGACTCCCCAGACTAATATTCAATCTTAAAAGATTGTGCGTAGTCAGGTGATAGCCAGGCTAAAGATGCCAATAAAGACAGAATAATGAAGCAGAAAAACGAGCTGCAGGAGGCAGCAAAAGGCAGTGGTACACTAAGGACCTAACAAGTCAATCTGCATGTTCATACTACTTATTATTATGTCAAATAAAATTAATATAATTCTATGCTGATTCCATATGCCCTTTTTTGAATTTGAGCTTCTCTAAAGGTCTCTGCCTGGTTCACTGTTATGTGACGCGTTCAATTGCCCGCACACTTTCGCTTCATAACCACTTCGGAGACATGTGAAATTTACGAGGTCAGTCGGTTAGGCTACTCGTTAATGAGTGTACTTACACACGGTGGGACTCATACAGACGGAGCAGTTTGCTTATTTCACTTATACCTTTATTTGGTGTGGGCATCGCCCACAGAAGCCAACATTAACCTATTCCATTCCCATCGTCTGAGAATGGGGATGTCAACATTTAAGAATGGTTTTCTCTCTGCGTTTGATTATAAAACGGCAAAGTATGTTGTTGCGGAAAATAAGAGAGTTGGCGTATTATTTAGAGTTGTTCAGTTGTCTATAATCGGATACTTAATCGGGTAAGTCTGCCTACTTCATAGACGATTTTGTTTGACCTAACATCTAGCCTATTTTTATTTTATTTTATTTTGTGAAGTAATAGCCTACCTCAAACCTTAAAAATTATTTAACAACTGTATCTGTATCACTCGTACCGACTTGTATTAGGCATGGAAGATGTTGACATTCACATGGGCGTTTTTGTGCGTCTTGGCTTTTCTCACTCCTGACTTTTTGGATTTATCCCAACGGACCTGACGTTCAGAATATCACCTTTGCTTGGTGATACGAAGTGATATTTCTCGTTGTTCATATTTGTACATTTGTCCACTATTGTCTTTTGCTTAGTTGGGTTTTTGTAACAAAGAAGGGTTATCAAGCTACAGAGGAGTCCATACAGAGCTCTGTAATCACCAAAGTGAAAGGGGTTGTACTAACCAACTCCAGCGACTCGGGACTCGGTCTGTGGGGACCAGAGGACTATGTTATCCCACCTCATGTGAGTCTACGCTTAGGTTATGACAGTGATGTAGTTCACAAGCCTATTGGTGGCTGTAGTTAGATATTTTCCCCATTTCTGTCTTTTCAGGGAGAAGCAAGTCTTTTCATCACAACTAATTTCATAGAAACACCAAATCAGACATTAGGAAACTGTGCAGAGGTAAGTGCCTCTCTTACAGTGAATACAATCAGACAGTTGTCATACATTTTTACATTCCCAGTTTATCTCTGAATTCTGATAATATATCTGAACAGATGTGTTCCATGTGAATTAGTCACAGCAACTGCAGCACTATTTTTAGGAAAGGTATCAGTGTTTGTCAAGCACGTCTGTTCACATTCTTACCCTGAAATGTCATGACAGACAGGCTTTAATCTTAACAACAACTTTTAACACATAAGTAGCCCTTACAATACATCTTTTGTGACGGAAAATGGTATATTTAATGCCTGCTGAGGCAGTAAGACAAACATCATCTGCGCCAATGGTGTATTTCTATCCCAATGATTTCATACCACAGGGAACGCGAACATTTTATACTGAGACAAAGTGGTTTACGATTTAGCAGGTCTGGTTTGTGTATGTCCTCCTGAGTGTCTAAGCCACTTTAAGTTCTGTCATAGTCACACACCAAACCATACACCTCATAAGGCAAACCAGTAAGGCCCTGGTTGACTTGACTCAACCATTTTTCAGGCACATCACTGTGCCTGTGACCTGGTATGTAAACATCCCAACTGTATACACAGAGCCTCTCAGTCATAAGTGGCATGGCCTGCATTTTGTTCACGGTGTTCTGAAACCACAGTCCTGACGAGACAATATAAAGTGTGGATGCATCCTTTCAATGTTCTATTGTTTTGTTATTCTTGTAGAGCTTTAAAGTTCCTGACGGCCTCTGTCGTGACGATGGTGACTGCCAACCTGGAGAGGCAGTTACAGCTGGTCATGGTATGACTTAGTAAGCATCACATAATGAGTGCATTTCTAACTAGCTAGGTCACCATGGGGTGCAAACAACAGGACACATACATGTAGATGCTCTGCTGCTTATAAACAGGAAATGAGCGTTATACCTTTGGGATGTTTGGGATATGTGCCTGGGCGGGCTTTAGTGTCATTTGTTGTACTGTCACTCAATGTCCAGGAGGCTTTTCTTTAGGTGATTATCGCAAACATAAAAGCATACTGAGTTTTGGTAAAAGTGTGATTTTGTTTATTTACCTGTGATCTGTACACTGTAGGGATAAAGACTGGTCGGTGCTTGAAGGATGGAAATGACACAGGAAATGGGACATGTGAAATATATGGCTGGTGTCCAACCGAAAGGAGTCAGGAACCCCAGTGAGAGCCCACTCTTTACTACCGCAACACTTGCTTTCACTGAACACTTACACATAAGCAAACATCACTGACATTTCCCTTTGTAAATATATAAAAACCTGTGAGGTACACATCCCTGAATTTGATTTTGTTATAAATAAACAATGCTACAAAGACCACTCCATAAAACAGTAATATTTACACAAAATGATTGCAAGAAAACAGACCATGTTTTCATGTCCATGAATAGGTGAATAACAGATGCTTAGTAGGTAGCCTACAAGAGTAAAACTGTATAGAAATGAACCTCTCAACCTCTTTATTGCAGTGTGCCTCTCTTAGGAAAAGTTGAAAACTTTACCATCTATATCAAGAACTTCATCAGATTTCCAAAATTCAGCTTCTCAAAGTAAGTTTGGTCATCTCGGAGGAGAGAAGGCAGTAATGTTATCTTGTTAGGGAAATGATGCAGTAACTCAGAACTACAAGAAAAATGAGGATGCAGCTTGTTTTGAGGCTAATCGTAGCCCTTCGCTGATTCCAGATCAAATGTCCTTGAGACAAACGACGGCAATTATTTAAAGAAGTGCATCTACGATGAGGCAGCCCATCCCTACTGTCCCATCTTTCGTGTGGGCGGGATTATCAACAAAACTGGACACAAGTTTCAGGACATGGCTCAAAAAGTGAGTATACCATATTTTAATGTTTGGCAAGTGATCCATACTTACCCTGATCATTTACTGACCCTAACCCTATAAGCTTAACTATATACAGTGACTAGATTGGAACTTTAAAGGATTATAAAAAATCATGCTTGACCATACATGACTTGGCATTCATGGTATTTGAAGGCTCCCTCCAACCTTGGACTGTGCTTAATCAGTCACTATCTTGTCATTGGAAGCTGTTAAAGTCCAACTTCAACTAGCTTCTGTTCACAGGTCATCAAAGAACGAACTGAAACAGATAAAGGAGATCACAATTATGTCTAGACTCTTAAATTACAGTTTCGTTCAGATTTGAAATATGAGATTTTACATTTTAGCTGAGATCATTGCCAAAATCTTGCCTACTTAGACTTTATATTTTATGGTAATAGCCAAACAACTCAATGTTTTGAATAACTCTAAATTGAATTTTGAATTGGAAATTGACTTGAGAGAATTATCTTTATAAACTGTAATTGAAAAAAAAAAAAAACATCTGAAACAACTAAAACTATGAGTAAACCATATAGCATTAGGTTGAGGCCAGCTCTACAGTAATCTGTGTGTAGGTTTTAGAGTATAGGGTAATGTTTTAAATAGGCCTCTTCAGTTAGAACACGAGAAAAACACCTTCCTTCTGGATCAGTTTGATGTCATTTAGGGCAGTGAATGAGTCTTCAAGTCTGCCATTGTTCACAGTTTTTTCCCTTATAAAACCATGTCACATGAGGATGGAACCTTTGCCAGTGACTACAACTGAAAGGGGGATCCTTGTACATGTCTCTCAGCTGATTTTATACTAGGCCTGAATTAATTCATTCTTGACTGTTATCAAAATGCTATTTTAAATATGTTTGCTCATTGTAATTAACAGGGATGGACTGGGGCAGAAAAAAGGCCCTGGACTTTCTCCTTTTTGAATGACAATGATAACTGATAGCTAGACACTTGGCAGATGAAACACTGAGCCAGGCCAACGCCCATTTTGGACTTGAAGTCCAGATTGCCAGTCAGCCCCTGGTAATGAACCAATAAGTCTGTAGAATAATTCAGATAAGAGACAGTATAAATCTGTTAGCCATCATGGACAACGCATGATTTAGTATTCAACACGTATTAAACAAAAATACAGATAAATGCTGTATTCTTAAATAAGCACTTCCATAAGAATACTAATAAGCATAAGACCTAACTAGATCTGATGATAAAGAAAATACTAAATAGTATCCATGGGCAATAGAACAGTCTTTTGCCATTTAAAAAAAAAAAAAAAAAAAAAAAACTAATTAAAATCAGTATAGATACTGTATAGAGTTACCACTACTTTATTATCGTTAATAATGGTGTTGTCCTTGTTACAAATGGGTCTTGTGTAATTATGTTTTCCCTCACAGTAATAACAGCTATCAACAGTATATCAACATCATAAAATAAAAATGAGGAGGAGGTCACATTTTTCACTCATCCAGAGTTGCTATAGCACTACTTCAAATTGTTGATCTGGGCAGCTTCCTTCCACACACACGTCTTACTGCTGAGCTACAGCGAGTGCACAACTGAAATGTTAAGCTTGCAGAGAGTAAAAATAATTTTAGAAGACTAGAAGTATTTTTTCTCACATCTGGTGTAACCAATTACATTGATTACAGTAATTGTGGCAGCATAGGCTCTGTTCAACATGTTCGGTGTATCCTGTCTGTTGGAGCATGCTTTAGTTGTGAAGCATCAGTATAACCTTTTGCGAAAGTGATACCAATTTATATACATGCTCCTCTGTGGTGAGTGGGTTATGTGCGGTATAGGATGTTGTTATCTGTTATATGTAAGAGGATGTCTCCTCGTGTTTTAGCTTTTATGCTGCTTGAAACATCTGAAGATTGGGACTTGACCTTGACTGGCGTATGACCTTTGTGCAGACAGGTGTAGTCAAATTCAAATTCAAATTTCAAGTTTTATTGTCACATATCCAGTACTTTGCAATACAGCGAAATTCTTATTATGCCACAGTTGCAGTATAGTGTGAGCGGACAGGTCTTTGGTATTATATGCCCTCAATGGTGCCTTCCAGGCAGCGCTGCCTCCAAGGCACTACACCCCTCAGTTTAGGGGTAGGATGAGGGTTGAGGGGGTTAAGGTTAGGAATAGGGTAAAGGTAGTGCCTTTTAGGCTGTGCTGCCTGGAAGGTGCCGTTGGGGGCAAAAAACACCATTGAGCGTAAGGACAAAAGGGGTAAATAAACAGGAGCAGTAGCGGAGACCATAAATAAAGGGAGTTGAAGTAAGAGAGACCGTACACACACATGCACATACTGTACTGTAACACAACCACTATACTTTCATGTAGGTGACTATACAAGCATAAAACTTCATGGTCATTTAGGGTCTCTGAATCGTTTCATTCAGGTGGTAATGCTCTGGTAGCACTTGCCAAAGAGGGAGCGAGCTGGATGGCTGCCATCCTTGATGATGCACTCAGCCCTCCTCTGTCTGCGTTTGGAGTAGATCATTTGAAGCTGAGGGAGGTCAGCCCCAATGATTTTGGATGCTGTCCTGACAGTCCTTGACAGTTTAAGTTTAAGACGACCTGTTGTGCTTGTATGCAAGTTGGTCCAGGAAAGCAGGGAGTTGTGTGTTGATGTAAGCTCCAACAAGTCTCTCCAGGCACTTCATCACAATGGTGGTTAGGGCCTTGGGCCGTTAGTCATTCAATCAAGAAACAGTATTCCTTGGGCACTGGTATGATTGTTGTTTTCTTGAAACACTTGAAACAAGGCACTGGGCACCAGGACAGGGACACATAGTCCAATGTATGTGCCAGATGCTTAGGTTGCTGTTTTTTTCATCTCATTAAAGGATAAAAGTGATCAATTGTGAGTGCGTAATTGTTACATAATTGCTGCTCATATTTTTTATGAATCGACCTTAAGTAGTGTCACCGTTTTTTATGTCAGCTTAACTGTATAAATATATTTAGGTAACTCTGAACTATACACAAATACAGTGTTTCCAAGCGTGTGCTAGATTAGGTGTAGATTCACCCTTATTGTCATTGTAGTGACTGTATTCATGCAAATCAGGCACTCGGCAGGGTGAGGGCTAGATTCAAAGTTTAAGTCCACAACGCATTCACAATACTCCTTAAGTGGTGTTCCCGTTTAATAGCGAAGGCAAGGTTGCAAAGTTTAAAATGCGAGGCAAACGTGAGGGCTTCTCTAGCTGTGGCGTGCCAGCAGTAAAAACTGTAGCCACTCTAACATAATTACCCACCTGCTACATCTGTGAATAAGTTACCTGGCACGCTTATGTGCCCTATGACCTGACTAACACCAACACACTGCCGCCTAGTGTAGACCACCACTACAACAAAAATAGTATGGCTCTCAGTCATTGTGCCGAGTACAAACAACCACCCATCCACTATAGTGTTCTGGCAGGCTCAGGCAAGTCATGTTCGGGCCCCAGTCAGCTGATCTCAACCAGTGGATGCCTCAGCTGATCCTCTGCTACATCTAATTGGTTAAATTCATTTAGGGCGCATTTCAAAGCTACTCCAGCCTATTTATTCTTGCCGTTGCAAGCCATTTCCACCTCAACTCCTCATTTGGATCAGGATTTGTCAGGATTTCATGTTTTTTTTTGTGAGATTTCTTCATACATGTGTTGTATTCTAACATGGTCAGATACATTGTATAACACCAGCTATATAGTTAACATATTCATAGCAGTTAAAGTTGCAATGAAATGTCAGTAGAAAGGAAATTAGGAAATGTAATTGGAGCACACAGATGTTTAGATTGCTTTTTTAATTTTTTTATTTCTGAACGGTGCAGCAAATGACTTACATTTCGATGTAATAACTTCTTCATCAGTGTCCATCAAAGGAAATATAATTTTCCTGATGTTACCACACACCAACCAGCCACATGCATTTTAGTAACATCAGAACATCTGTGTCCTTTCAGGGTGGGGCAATTGGGATCCTGATCAACTGGAACTGTGATTTGGACAAAGGATCGTCGCACTGCCATCCCAGATACAGCTTCACCCGTCTGGATGTGGGCACCTCTGTCAGCTCCATCACGTCAGGCTACAACTTCAGGTAGAGCCTCCAGCCAGTCTCCAGGCCAGGCTCAGGCCACTGTGTTTGTATCCATTCAAAATAAATTGGCAAAAAAACATCAAAATGTATTTTAAAATGACATATCAAATACCCTAATTTTAGGTGTATTAAAATAAACTACAAAATACAGGCACTGCATGTATCAAAATAATATACTGTATAACTCATTAACTCTTTCATATTTGTCTATCTATTCCTTCATCAGTACTCTTTTTCTCACTTTGGTCTATTCTCGAATCATCATGAACATTTGCTCAAGAGTTAGTACATTTCTCAAAACAATTAGTGCAAACTGCACCACATAGTGGATTACCTGTACAAATATGCATCTTGCTCAAAATGCTTTGTTTATGTCTCAAAAGCAAGTATTTATGCCAATGAAGCCGTCAGTGCAATTTTGTTGGAGGGGGGGGGATTGATTGCAAGAGACATTTTCAACATTTATAGTGTACTGTAGTCTTTTACTAGCCTGGGTTTCCCATACTGCCTTGCGCGGTGATTTCTTTCACGCTGCTAAGGCAGTCTGGAAACTAACGCCCCCATGTTCGCCTGATGTTGGAGGCCAATCACAGAACAGGGGAGAAAGCAAGACCATGAAGAGCTATGCAGAGACGCATTTGATTGACATCCGTGGCGCCCAATGAACGGATCTGGGCATTTTTTCAAATACGAGAAAATGAACGTCTGGTTGCCAGACCACGTCTCATTTGAGAAGTGGGAGGCGTTAGCCAGGCTAGTCTTTTAAAGGATTGTCATTGTGCAAAAGAAAAACTAGTCATCATGTAATGATTCAGACTCAAGAGATTAAATAAGGCCTAATTGTTTTAGTAGGACTACTATTACTAAACAGTGAATTTTGACCAACATGACAGTAGTACTTGAAAAGAAAAAGTTTTTCTCTGCCTATGAGACATGTCATAAACCTACAAACAGTCAACAGATCAACTATACTGACCTGCCTGTTACATCGCCTAAATAATGAATGCCATTTTCTTCAACCAAATAAAACAAAATTACAAAATGCTATTTTGTGTTTGAAATACTGTATGCATTTTAAATACATGTATCATATACACACTGCCCATCCCTGTTACATTAACAGTAGCCCTGCTGCCTCTACAGATATGCCCACTATTACAAGAATGCTGATGGACAGACCTACAGGACTTTGTACAAGGTGTATGGAATTCGTTTTGACATCATGGTTCATGGAAAGGTATGACAAAAATGGTTGTTGTTTTTCTGTCGTGACGCAGGGAATTCTGATGGAAATTGATCACACTGGTTTACTTGTTTCCATAGGCAGGGAAATTCAGTATCATCCCCACCATAATTAATATTGGATCAGGACTTGCACTGATGGGAGCTGTAAGTAAGAAATTATCCTGCCGTCACTGTTGACTTTTTCATCAGTTTCAAGATGTAACTTGGCTGGATAACCAGCAGAGGCCAGTAATACCACCATTGAACTGACTCACTGCCTTCACACAGTATCTACTGTACAGTGCCTCATTAACAGATGCACTTACATCCTTGATTTCCCCTAGGGTACTGTCCTCTGTGATATGGTCTTGCTTTACATAATGAAAAACAGGACCCTCTACAGAGAGAAAAAGTTTGAACCTGCGAAGGGTGGCCCATCAGACAGGTACCACCTCATTTTCCCAGTGCTTTCAAACGGCAATCATAGACCAGAACATTCTTTCTTCATTCAGTCCAGTGTCTCAGTCATCTGCATTAATATGCTACATAATGATGTGAATATTCCGGTTCCGGTAAAACAGAGCTTTGACTGTGGAAAGTATCATTTATTTTACAATTTATTTATAATGCGGCACAAAATTAACCAGTGTCGGTCAATCTGCCAATGTCAGCAAATCCACAGCAATAGTTTTTCATTAATATAATTACACTGGCATTAACCTGTATTTGTAGCTGTTGTGTTGTAGCCTATATTAAATTGAAAGAAATCAATATGCTGTGTTTTCCCTAGCAATGGCACTAGCACAAGAGATGGAACTCCAGAGGGACGGAGACGGGATTCAGATGAGATGCATTGTGAGATGCTCAGGAGGGAAGATGTTACAAATGACGCAGAGACCTCAGCCTGATTGCGAGTCCACTTATCTGGGGTGTTTCCTGAAAAGGGTGGTTAGATGGTTAGCACTACGTTAGCAACTTACATGGTTGGAACTATGCAGCCCGGTTTCCGAACCTTAGTTCATGGTGCAACCTACGTTGTCCAATGCATCGTCAAGCCATAGTTTCAACAAATGTTCAAAAACACTGTTGTTGTTATATACTGTAGCTCAAACTACAGCTCAACAGCCAAAGAGACATTTTAGAAACCTGAAAATGGCTGGACGTTATACTGATGGTTTTTTTGTTCATTTTTCACATTGTTATTTTGGGAAATAAATAAATAAATAAATGAGTGAGTGAACTTGTGAATGTTGGGAGTGGGAGATCTTGGGAAATCCGCTTTTGGGTAAACTATGCTAGTAGCCATGAGGCCACTTTACAGGAGGAAGCATAAATCAAAGAAACATGTCCCCAGTGAGGAGCTGTCCAGGTCTCCTATACTGGAGTTTATTCCAATGCTTGCCAACCTCCGAAACATAAACAGTATCCTAATCTCCCCCTCTCCAACCCTTTCCTCTCTCACACACACTGTACAGTATGTTATTGGTCATTTCGTGTCAAATCAGATTTGTTGTTAAACCATCACAGATATTGTTCAAATGTTGTTTAGGTATATCAGTGGGCAGCCTATTATAAAGTTCCCACTCATAGGACTAAACTTTGAATGTACAGCCATTGCCAACGTGCTGAATCACCCGCTAAATGATGTCACAAGCCTATTGCACTTTCTGCTCCTCTTGCACACTGGACTTCTGGACTGTTGCTTATCTTGGCCTCTCCGTGGAGTGATCTTGCGCTGTATTTTATTTCATATAGGCCTACTGGTCCTTGTCTCTCTGTGTTGTATGCTGTCTTCATCGTTATTTATTAACTTTTGCGTTGTGTCTTTGGTTGTGTGTTCTTAATACGCCTATCCCCGCCCCCGTGGGATAGTAACTTTGACTTGACAGGTTTTAGGTCAATGATCTGAACGAAGACGGTGGAATATAAACAACTGATTGATACTGTACCTGTGCTGTTCTTCATGTAGACTATTTTAGTTGCTCTTTCACTTGAGTTCAGCCTACACTTTAGTGCTTTATTTGGTGTATGACGATCTTCATCATTTGAGATGTCAACGTTAAAGATTAAGAAATGTCTCTCTGCTGCATTAACTTACGACACCGGAAAGTTTGCTGTTGCAAAAAATAAGACAGTTGGCGTATTATATAGAGTGTTTATGCTGTCTGTCATCGGCTACTTAATTGGGTAAGTCACATTCTGCCCACTGCAGTTGATAGATTTGTATTTAACATCTAATTTTTGCTCATTAGTCAAACATACCACTAGCCTATAGACCATCAATCAAATGTACAGTATATCTGTATGATGGATGGCTATCTGTAGACATTCAGAAATTGATCTAGGGCATGGTGGCACATAATCTCACATAACATATTTTTTTTCTGTACAACAGACTTAGCATAAACAAATATACTAGATATCAAGGCTTGTATCAGGCAGATAATGAGGTGTCCTGAGTTCTCTCATTCCTCTCTTTTTTGAGGTTTATAGTTTGGGCTACATTTTGTACATTTGTCTTCTGTTGTCTTTTGCATAGGTGGGTTTTTGTAATGAAGAAGGGTTATCAAACTCGAGAGGAGTCCATACAGAGCTCTGTGATGACCAAAGTGAAAGGGGTTGTATTGATCAATTCCAGCGACACAGGACTCAGTCTGTGGGGCCCAGAGGACTACGTTATCCCACCTCATGTGAGTCCAAGCTTGTGGTGTACAGTGGCGTGTAGTTCTGTTGAGATGTAGCCCGTTGGACCCATTACAAACTGCTGTTTACAACATCTAGGTATCGCAATGTATAATAGTGAGAGACATTTTATTATTATTTTTGTCTTTGCAGGGAAAAGCAAGTCTTTTCATCACAACTAATTTCATGGAAACACCCAATCAGAAACTAGGAAACTGTGCAGAGGTAAGTGCCTCTCCTACAGTGTATACAAGACCAGAGATGGGCAAACTACGCATCCGGCCCGCCACACACTTTAATTAATCATCTAATTAAGCTATCATAGTCTGATAGCTATTTCCTGGGATGACATTGTGGTTAGCTTTGCTGCTTTTCACTCTGCTTAGAGAATGCTTACAATATCAGTGTCAAAACAGTATGTTACATAAGGATGATAGGCTACATGCTGTGTCCTCTCTATCTCCGTTGCAGCAGATCTAACTTCAACGTTATAGCCTACTCCATTTAATTGGAACATGTCTGACAGGAGAGGAAGAGAGACAGCGGCAGGTTCCAGCTGGCTTGTGATTGTTAATTGATACTGTATATCCTTTTTAATATCAGAAACTTTCAAAAGGAAATCATGTGGGTAACAGTAGTTTCCAATAGTTCCTTTGTAAACTGTGAGAGGGCACAGCACTAGCCATAGGCTATATATTTGAATGGAGTTGGCAAAAGATCAGCAGTATTAGTCCTGAAATTAGTGTTTGAAAACAAAATTACTTTGTAATTATTATAAATTAGTGTTTCAAAACAAAATTACTTTGTAATTATTATAATGTCCATTGCCCTGCCCAGACTGAGACCCCGTTTACACATAGAGAAATCTCATATTTTCATGCGTTTTCATTTACACGAAAATTGAGGTTTTATCACTGAAAACGAACAGAGTTTTTACATTGCGAGGTGCTGCCCACCTGTTTGCTTGATGTGTTTGCAACACCCCTCCCCAGCTGCTTTTAGCATTTGTGGGAATGGAATTATTTTGAAAAACTATGGAGAGGAAAATTAGCCTGGAGACCATGACTCTCTTCACAGAGGAGACGTAGGGCGCTTGACACCTGTCTGAAGTTTGAAATCATTGGAGTTCAATCACTAATGTTTGGTAATGACGGTGGACACAACGATAACGATAGGCATGCAACTTAAATGTAATCGCTGTCAGGTATGCCCTCAGTTCGATGGTTGGACAGAGATGCTCTTGCCGGAGTAAACAAAGGCGGATCAAGCTATTCCAGACGGATTACTGTATGGAAAAGAAATTGAGCGGAAGTACATAGACAGACGGAGTCAGGCTAGAGGAAAATATCCATTTTTCAGAATACCCTGCTATGTATACACATGGCCAGAGAGATTAAAGAGAGATTTTACTTCTTGAAATAAATTACAGGAAAAAAATAGCTTTTCCATTTGAGCTGCACCCGTAGATGTCATAACCGGCATGGCCTGCATTTTGTTCATGTCTTCTATCACAGTCCTCCTAAGATGTAAAGTTTGGATGCATACTTCCAATGTTCTATGTTTTTGTTATTCTTTTAGAGCTTTAAAGTTCCTGATGGCCTCTGTCGTGATAATGATGCCTGCCAACTTGGAGAGGCCGTTACGGCTGGTCATGGTATGACTTAGTAAGCACCACATACAGTAGGCTAATGAGTGCAGTTCATCAGTTCAGTCTAAATTTACTACCCAAGAGATATTCAAGGGACATGAACATCGACTTCTTACATAAAAAGAAAATGAGTATTACACTTTAGGGATGTTTGGTGTGTGTGTGTGACTGGGCGGCTTTTGTGCTATTTCTTGTAGTTTGACTGAAAGTGATTACAGCAAGAATGGAGAAGCATGCAATTGTCAACTGAATTGCTGTCTACTTTAGTGGAAGTGTGATTTGCATTTTCTGTACACTGTAGGGATAAAGACTGGTCAGTGCTTGAAGAGTGGAAATGACCCGGGAAATGGAACATGTGAAATATATGGCTGGTGTCCAACCGAAAGGAGTCAGGAACCCCAGTGAGAGCCCACTCTTTACTACCGCAACACTTGCTTTCAAGTACACATCAATGATGTTTTCTTTGTAACTAGATGTACCGCACAGCGGTACAAAATATGACCGCCACTCAGTGGCCTCTTTATGTTCAGTGTGCCTCTCTTAGGAAAAGCTGAAAACTTTACCATCTATATCAAGAACTTCATCAGATTTCCAAAATTCAGCTTCTCAAAGTAAGTATGGTCATCTTGGTGGAGAGAATGCAGTATTGTAATGTTGTTAGGGAAATGATGCAGTAATTCAGAACTACTAGAAAAATGAGGATGCATTGTTTTGAGGCTAATCGTAGCCCTTTGCTGATTCCAGATCAAATATTCTTGAGACAAACGACGAAAATTATTTAAAGAAGTGCATCTACGATGAGGCAGCCCATCCCTACTGTCCCATCTTCCGTGTGGGGGACATAATCAACAAAACTGGACACAGGTTTCAAGACATAGCTCAAACAGTGAGTATAATATTTTGTGTTAGTTTTATACACCAAGTTACCTCTAACTGCCTTTTGATGAGGCGGCTGGACTCATCCCTACCCCAAATAGTCTACCCTGTCTCTGAAATGCTGACACACAAACACAGGCGCCACAGCCAAGTCTTGGTGGACCATTTCTGGTAACATTTCATTAGGAAGTACCTGCCTAGTCTTCAGCCCAGAAGCAAGTGGATCAAGGACACAGACATCTTCCAGGCAGGAGCTGTGGTAATGATTGTCGACGAGCACCTCGGGCCCTGAGGCCAGTGGGTGTGATGAGCCATGTGGCCGCGGGAGTTGATGGGAGGATCAGATCAGTGACAGTGCAAGTGGAGGGACGGACCTACAGTACACTAGCCTGTCTCTGGATTTATCCGGTTGCCAGCCCTGCCTGAGGATGATAAGACTGACTAATCTTTATTCCCCACAGGTCTGACTAGAGTGTTAGGTCATTTTTCTGTAGCCAAATTTACCGGACAAATTTGGGGTGGCAATTGTTATTAGGCGCATTCAAGATGGCTGCGCAGCACAAAAACTGCGCAGCACAAGATGCACGTGGTTAAAAATCTGTCCACGATGGTCTAGATGGGTGTGTTTTCGACTCGGCAGTCGGTATCACATGGCCTCAACTTATCGCGGGAGCAAGGCGTGACCAGGCAGCTGCGGAGCAGCAGAGCAGCCGCTCTGGAGGTACTGCGGAGAGCAGCGGAGCCTAGACCCTGCCTTCATGACGTCAGGTCTTTGCCCTAATTGGCTTTTACATCCCTGACGTATGTGCAGGTGTTTAGATGCCTCCTCATATCCACAAGGGTCCGTGCGGGTCCGTGCCTCGTGATTCGTCACATGGTCAAGTCTAGCCAAGTCTACACTACGGGAAGTAGAGAGTGTACAACTTCATAGCAGCGTTTGCATCCCCGCCCCTGCTGCCACCGGCAGCTCTCGTTGCTGCAAAAGGTCATTTGGAGTTGAACTTGAACACGGCTAATGTTAAAAAGGCCAGGCCTTATATGATATTAGAATGGGTCATGTGACTTGTGCCACTTAAGCTGCGTTTAGACTGCAGATCGGATATGCTCAATTCCGATTTTGTGCTCATATCCGATTTTTTTGATTGCATGTTTACATCTACTTTCGCCAGCTACCCAAATCCGATCATGTGTGTTTACATTGGCCAGACACTTCAAATGGCCCGCATGCACTTGGACTAAAAGTTTCTTGGAAAACATTATTTTTAGCCAACAGGCACTGCATCAGTTAACACAGAAAAGACATTCACACATTTTATTTCAACACTGGTTAATAATTTCAGTCATAAGACCTTTAATGCATGTCTATGTCGACTAATTAACTAACTGGCTGCATCTGAAAACAAACACTTTCCAGAATGGAAGCGACAGACGTCTGCTCTTCGCATTCAAAACCCTGCGACGTCCTCTTGATATTACCAAAATTCTAAAACAGAGAAGGAAGAAACGGGAAATCATATCAGCATACGCTTACGCTGCAATTATTGCGCACCCACTCTGAATTGTAACTGTTCAGACTGCAGACGAATCTGATTCAAATCTGATTCCTCCTCATGTCCGATTTTTAGGGCTGACTGTTCACACTGCCTTTAGCAAGTGTCCAAATCGAAAAAAGAAAATCATGTGCACCTATGTTAACAAGGTTTGTGCTAAGATCAATACTTTCCAAGTTACAGACAGTTTTACGGGGGGAGGGGGGTGTCAATTTTTTTCTGCCTCTTTTTTTTGTCAAAGTTTACAAGTTCATTGCTCAAGAACTAGAATTTGTAGGAGGCTCAAATTTTGCAGGCTGATGCATAAATAGGAATAGTATGTAGGAGTAGTAAAATCACCACGAGTGGTCTGGATGATCCTGCATGGTCATAGCAGTCCCTCAAAGTTGATAGAAAAAATTCATCGGAGTTCTTGACTGGGCTCTGTTTAGGCTTACAGACATATTTTTACTCAACATATGTTCTTGATTTTTTTCCCTTGAGGAAAAATCTTGAGAGAAAAAGCAACAAAGAGAAATAAAAAATTCCATCAGGGACTGAACAGCAGACCTCACAAGTTTGAAAAATAATTTTGGATCTCATATTCAGAGCACCCTAACACCTTGTGCGAATATACAAAGATTTTTAAAATATGTTTTCTTTAATCTGCATTACCTCCAATTTATCTTGTCTTATGCGAACCTTTCTTTTTCATTTTCCACCCTAATAATGAACAAATTGAGATCAATGGCCCTCATTTATGAAACGTGCGTACGACCAAAAACAGACGTAAAACACACACTTGTTTCCACGCAAAGTATGGCATTTATCAATGTGAAGTGATCGGTGCTATACGCTCAAATCTCACGTCTAGTCTGAACTCGCGTACGCAAGTTTTTCAGGCGGCATAGCACTGTGCAGCAGTAAATCGCCGGTGGATTACCTAAATTGATGAGTTGAATTTATGGACTATCTCGGACATAACACCTTTCCTGTACATGCGCAGCCTATTTGCTGTAGGCCTAATGTTGCATATTAAAGTGACACATTTGATGGCTTAGAATAGCCATAGGAGATGATTATACTTTATCTTTGGCAAACGCAACATTTATGAATTATATATTTTAAATTATTTTCAAAGGGCAAATTTCAGTGTCGTATGGTTTTGAAATGAATGTATTTATGATGCGTTCTCTCTACTAAAATAAAGTCTGTTGCGCTTAAATCGCTCTAGTTTCCCGCCTTCCTTGATGACAGCTTCTAGCTGTCAAGGTTAACAAGGTTCAGCTGGACGTCACTGTGGCTCGAAATCACTAATGATCTCTTTTGGACGTATAATGCACCTTCATGTCGTAAATTCTAGAGGCGAGGCCATTAAAACGAGCATAATATAGGGGCGTGATATTTAAATCACGCTTGTTTCCAGCCGCCACATTTATCAACACACGTTTATTCTTACGCTGGAATTGGAGTGATACGAAAGTTTGATGAATCACGTGTGAGCCCCGTCGTAAGATATACGCTGGTTTCTACGCTCTGTTGATAAATGTACTTAACAATGATAATAACAATAATGTCTTTAACAAGGGCCAATATGTTTTGTCCCCACCCCTGCAATTTTGGTGATTCAGTGATTTTAGTGCCACCTGTGGTTACTCTATACAAAACATATCTCAATAGATCTCAATGGTGCATTTTGCCCACGTTCAGGGTGGGAAATGAAAAAGAAAGATTTGTGTGGAGATGGAAGATGGAAGATTATGGTGGAAGCATGTGTGGAAGTTTATGGTGGAAGGATGTGTGGACGTCAAAGATCATTAAGGGCGGAGCAAGATACTTCATGAGAAGCCACTTCCTGGAATCCGAATCGCAAGGGGGGGGGGTCAAAATCATGGAGGTATTATAAGAACTGGAGAAAGTGAACAAGTCCCGCCCCATTCATTTCAATGGGAATGCTAGGCTAGTGAAAAGTGCCAAAATTGAATGATTTTTTCAGGCTTCAACATGGCGTTTCAAGGGACTTGTTTCCGGTGCCGTTTTACTTAGCCAATTAAGTGCCAGGTTACTGATTGACGTACGGTACAGAAGGAGAGCTCGTGCCCACACTAAGCTCGTGCATGAGCTGAGAGTGGAACAGCCACCAATCAGCATGAGGAAAACGCAGGGAAAACGGCACCGGACGTGATGTATTTCTGGAAAATGGCGACGAGGAAGTGCTTTGCTAATCGGCGAAGCTAATCAGTCAAATCCTGACCCCCTGGTCAAAATCCCCCTTTATGCAGAGCAGAGGCAGCAACTGTTCCATTGAAGTCTATGGGCATAGATCATTTCATGTACAGTACTGTATATGCTAAGATCTTGGTTCTGAATGTGAATTTTGGGCAGTTTTCATGACCCTCAACCCCTTCTGACCACTTCAGGTATACATTTTTAGCATTTTTGACCATTCCAGTCTGGAGAAAATCTACTTTATATCAGGTGTGCCCCTCTTGTTTATTCTGCTGATGTTGGCCGGTTGCTAAACGCTCTACCTTGACAACACATTAGCCAGCCAGCTGAACCAAATCCTGATTTGTGCTAACGACGATCAGATGGCGCTGGGGTAACTTGATGAGAGCAGCGAAATATTTCCATTATTCCATTGATGGTTTTATTCAATTCCTTGAAAGTGTACATGCTTTGTGTGTGTTATTTTCCATATTAGAATTAATAAATGTAGAAGGCTTGAAAGATCAGCAAGATTATTTTGGAACATCATCAAGCAACTGATAGCAATTTCATTGATAATCGAGTGCTTGATTTTATACACCTGTGGAAAGGGACGCAATGACACACTTCTTTAAGCAGAGGAAGTGAACCCCATTTTGCGCCCATAGACACGAGGTGCCTCTCATGTAAAGTTTATACGTCCTCCCTCGCTCTTCGGGCCTCGATCCTCACTGATCTACATAAAGAATGATGGGGCGGCAACAACGATAGTCTATTCCTTTGTCTATCTTTCTTTATGTAGATCAGTGAGGATCGAGGCCCAAGGAGCGAGGGAGGACGTATAAACTTTACATGAGAGGCACCCATGGACTACGACAAAATATCTTGCTCCGCCCTTAATGATCTTTGGTGGAAGCATGTGTGGAAGTTTATGGTGGAGGCATGTGTGGAAGTTTGGGTGGAGGCATGGGTGGAAGCATGTGTGGAAGCAGGGGTGAAAGCATGTGTAGAAAAATGAGTGGAAGCATGTGTGGAAATATGGGTGGAAGCAGTTTAATTAAGTTACTTTCTTTGTTCTGAAGGAAATTTGTCCACACACACACACACACACATAGCCTACACTATTCATGGGTTTCACGAGGTCCCTTTCCACAGGTGAATAAAATCAAGCACCTTGATTATCAATGCAGACTGCATGGTGCTTGATTAATACACCTGTGGAAAGGGACCTGATGAAACCCATGAATAACATTTTGATGTAATGATGAGGTTGTGTTGCAGATTTAGGTCATGTGTTCATATTATGATTGTGTTCATTGGCAGTGATTTGTTAAATACACAGCAGCCTTTTTCTGTACCACTGACCAACACAACTGCGTGTCATCGCAGGGTGGGGTAATTGGGATCCTGATTGACTGGAACTGCGATCTGGACAAAGGATCGTCACACTGCCAACCTAGATACACCTTCACCCGTCTGGATGTGAACAGCACTGTCAGCTCCGTCACGTCAGGCTACAACTTCAGGTAGAGCCTCCAGCCTGACTCAGGCCACTGTGTTTGTGTCCATTCAGTCAGTCCTGAGTTATTGCCTTGTGTCCTGTAGATATTAACAGTATCCTTGATTGGCTCTACAGATATTCCCGCCACTACAAGAATGCTGATGGACAGAGCTACAGGACTTTGTTTAAGGTGTATGGAATTCGTTTTGATATCATGGTCAATGGAAAGGTATGACAAAAATGTTTGTTGTTTCTGTGTTGTGATGTAGGCCTAGTTAACACTGATCCAGATTGATCACACTGGTTTACTTGTTCCCATAGGCAGGGAAGTTCAGCATCATCCCCACCTTAATTAATATTGGATCAGTAACAGGTCTACTGACACTTGTAAGTATGAAATGTTGTTACTGGTGATATTTTCAGGATGTCAAATGTAATTTGTCTGAATAGCCAGTAGAGGCCAGTAGTAGGCCTACCAGCAGTTACACTTTTTCGACTGACTCACTGCCCTCAGAATTTATGTCCTTAGAAGTGGATTATATTTATGTTTATGGTTCTTAGTAGTAGTCAAAAGTTACTTACAATGCCATCAATAAACATTACATTATAAGTTTATAGTGAGTTAAGTTACAGCCTAGACAAAAAAGACTAAAAATTAAGAGAATAAAAATAATACATACAAACCTGTATGGAAAGAAACATTTATTAGAGAGAAGGAAACGACAAATTCTTTAAACTATCATTAGAACAAAGAACATTAGGTAAATTATTCCACCAATGAGGAATCACAGAAGAAAAGAGTCCTGACTGACTTTCTAGAGCTCATCAGAGGACCGCAGTGGGTGAGAGAGGGCGTAGAGATCACTGTGGATTATGGAATTAAGATAGCAAGGTGTAGATCCAGGAAGTGTTGTATAGGCCAGAGTGAGACATTTGCTGCTATGAAGTCAATGAAGAGCAACTAACAAAGGAGTTACCGGTATATGTGTCTTCTTTCGCTGATGAAAGACCAGACGCACCTCTGCATTCTGAATTATCTGTAATTGTCTCACTACACAAGCAGGAAGGCCACCTTATATAGTCCAATTTGGAAAGAATAGCCTGCACAAGAACTTGTATGGTATATTGTAGATAAGGTCTTATCTTCCAAATATTATTATTCCAAAAGTAGGATAAACTGACTATATGACTGAGGCTACATGCTCTGAGCAATTCAGTCTGTAATCAATTACGACAACCAATGTCCCATTTTGGATATTACTTCAACCAATCAGACCAACAATCCGAGTGCGCCAGGCTGATAAGCTAGTTTGTGATTGGTCCCCGCAAATTTGTAATGGAAGCAGGAGAGATAAATGTGCAAGTTTCCAGCTTGAGTTGCAGGGCGAAATCCAATCGCCGACAGATCGGACAGGGTTTACCCAGTCTAGAGATTAAGGCTGGTCTACAAAAAAGATTTTTGAAAGACTACAGTAGTCACAGACCCCCTCACATCTAAAGACAATTCATCGAGTTAATCAGTCTAATCACAGGCCAGTCTCAGATTAGGATTTTGCAAAGACTGTTGATCATGCAGGGTCACTATTTACAAGACTGCTACTCGATTCCTTCAAATCTATTTCCAATTATACCCATTAGAGGATCTTCACTTCTAAAAACAGCAGTTGGTCATTAATTGAACTCGTATCTCGAACACCCACACCACTTCACTGTTCAGGAGCATATTGTATTTTGTAAAAGAAGGCTACCACAGACACTTGTACTTTCAACATGTTTAATGTGAAACAAATATTCACAAATTATTTCTGCATGTAATTAAAGACATGGTTATTGACATTGCACCACAAAAAAGAGAAGAAAAATGAAAGGATTGAGCATTTACAGAAGTGAGTATTCAGAGGGCACATGGTGAACTATGTAAACCATACAACATACAAAACATTCAGTGTATTTTTATACAAGCCCTGCTCCGGCTCATCCAGATGAGGATCTGGCCCTGGCAGCTCTTCAGCAGGATATGCATCCAGCTCACCAGAGGACTCCAGTAGATAGTCATGAGCTAGCTGGTCTGGACCCTGCTCCGGCTCGTCCACCAGATGAGGATCTGGCCCTGGCCGCTCTTCAGCAGGATATACAGTATATCCAGTTCATCAGATGACTCCAGCCTATCCATGTCATCCATAGGCTGGTATGATGGACCTGGCCTAGGCTCATCAGTTGGGGAGGTTGCGCCAATCCTACGGGGCAATTTGTGGGGTATCCGGGCCTCTGGCTCATTATAGGGGGCAAGCTGATCAATTGATTTCCCTTTGTGGGAAACGAGGTCAGCGCTCTTGCCTTCCAGGACAACAATGGTGTAAGGGCCCAGCATACCACACACCATTTTGCTCCGCTTCCTCTGCTCTTCCCTGATATTTTTCTTGAGAACCTTATCCCCTATGGCAAAGGGGTCCTCTCTCCCTACCTTCATCCTCCTCTTCCGCACCTTGTCCTGCACCTTCCTCATATTAGTCAAGGCCTTCTTGTGAAAGTTAGACAGGACTTGCAGAGCAGCTGCTGGAGACTCAATAGAGACCAGTGACTCACTTCAAGCTTCTCCAAAACCTGGCTAGGGTAACGTGCCTCTCTTCCAAACATCAAGAGGAATGGGGAGAACTGCGTTGAAAAGTGCGGTTTTGTTCGCAGTGCAAAAAGTGTGGACTTCAGGTGGAGGTCCCATGTGTGAGGCTTGTTGCCCACCAGCTTAGTAAGAGCTCTCCGAGGGGGGGGGGGGAGAGAATCACCACAAATGTAATGCCACCAATACCTCTGTATAGTCCCATTCATCCTTTCTACCAGACCATTTGTCTGGGGATGGTATGGGGAACAGAAGTTTCTTTTTATATCAAGCTTCTCACACAGTGAAAAGTTCATCTGTCATGACTAAAATAATTTAAAAAAACACCAGTAAGGAGCAGCATTATAAAGGAAAGCTTGATGACATTTGCTGAATTTGATAAGAAACACATGTGCAGGAGTTTGCACACTGTCATAACTAAGCAATGGTGACAAGCTGCTGCACAAACCTTCCCCGATCTGTTAGGAGCCTTTTGGGTGCCCCAAAGGTATAAAACCAGTCCAAAATGCAGGCCGTCACATCCTTTGCACTTTTGGACATAAGTAGAGATCACGATATATCGGCGGCCGATATACAGCGCTCTCCACAATTATTGGCACCCCTGGTTAAGATGTGTTCTTTAGCTTCTAATAAATTCATTTTTTTTCCAAATAATATTGGACCACACTGAAAAAAAAGCGTAAAATCCAACCTTTAATACAAGAGCATTTATTTAGAAGGAAAAAAATCCCACATTAAGAAATAATTATTCTTCATAAAATCACCTGTTCCACAATTATTGGCACCCCTAACAATTCCTAGGAAATAAATGTAATTAAAGTATTTCTGTCATTTCTGTCATTTCTACAGTAGTTTACAAAGTCAGAGTATGTAGGAACATTTAATTAGTAATTCTTAACATCCTGTTTCCCTGGGCTATCAATATGACGTGACACAGAGGCCATTTCTCTTCAACATGGGAAAGACAAAGGAACACACTGTTCAAGTAAGGCAGATGTGTGTCGACCTTCACAAGTAAGGCAATGGCTATAAGAAAATAGCCACTCGCACACCTGCCCATATCTATGGTCAGAGGAATCGTTAAGAAGTTTAAAACAACTGGAACAGTGGTAAACAAGCCTGGAAGAGGACGCATGTTTATTTTGCCACCACGCACAGTGAGGAGGATGGTAAGAGAAATAAAAAAATCTCCAAAACTCACTGTTACAGAATTGCATCAAATGGTTGCATCTTGGGGTCACAAAGTCTCCAAAACAACCATCAGGCACTATCTACATGCCAACAAGTTGTTTGGGAGGCATGCAGGGAAAACAACCTTTCTCACTCAAAATCATGAGCACAAACGTCTGGAGCGGTACTGGGCCTTCAACTGGGACCGTGTGCTTTGGTCAGATGAGACAAAGTTAGAGCTTTTTGGCAACAAACACTCTAAGTGGGTCTGGCGTAACAAAAAGATGAGTATGCAGAACAGCACCTCATGCCCACTGTGAAGTATGGGGGAGGATCGGTGATGCTGTGGGCCTGTTTCTCTTCCAAAGGGCCTGGGAACCTTGTTAGGGTGCATGGCATCATGAATGCTTTGAAATACCAGGACATTTTAAATCAAAATCTGGTGGCCTCTGCCCGAAAGCTGAAGATGGATCGTCACTGGGTCTTTCAGCAAGATAATGACCCTAAACATATGGCCAAGTCTACACAGAAATGGTTCACCAGACACCGTATCAAGCTCCTACCATGGCCATCTCAGTTCCCAGACCTCAATCCCATTGAAAACCTGTGTGGTGAGTTGAAGAGGAGATTTTGTGCAAAGAGGAATGGTCGAAGATCCCTCTTTCTGTTTTCTCTAATCTTGTGAAACATTATAAGACAAGATTAGGTGCTGTTTTATTAGCAAAAGGGGGTTGTACAAAGCATTTACATCAGGGGTGCCAATAATTGTGGCACACCTGATTTGATGTAAAATAATTATGTCTTTATGTGGGATTTTTTTCCTTCTAAATAAATGCACTTGTATTAAAGGTTGGAATTTACGCTTTTTTTCATTGTGGTCCTATATTATTTGGAAAAAAAATGAATTTATCAGAAGCTAAAGAACACATCTTAACCAGGGGTGCCAATAATTGTGGAGGGCGCTGTATATACTGTATTATTGCCACTGCTGTTGTTGACTGCTGTACCACTGAGGACTTATGTCTGTCATTGGTGGTATACAATTACTGCAATTAAGTGATGCCTATTAAATGTTGTCCCCTATTCATTTTTGACATTTTTTTTCTCCAACAGTAATATCGGTTATCGTATCGGTATCGGCCACGACAAACCGATAAATATCGGTTATCGTTATCGTTACTAAAATTCCATATCGGTGCATCTCTAGACATAAGTGGGTAGGCTTGGGCCCACTTGGTGAAGTAGTCCACCATCACACACATGTATGTGTGCCCACTCTTAGTGGGCCTCAGTTTTCCAAGTCCATGCCCACTAACTCAAAAGGCTCTGAAACCGAACTGAAACAGAAAACAAAATGAACAAGCGCATGAATCCCATTGTTGGGCCAAAGTTGGATTAATTGTTCAACTGCACTTACTTCAATGGGAATATAGGCTTTTTTCTCCTTTAGAGTATTCCGCCTGGCCTGGCACTCTGGACACTCAGAAACCGAAGAAAATCCAAATGTCTTGAAACATTTGTGAGGATATTATCTTATGAGTGACATTTGATTTTGTTCAGACATTAGTCAGATAGGCTATAATGGTCCATTGCTCTATCAACTCACCCATTTCCGGATGTCGCTCTCCATGCCAGGCCAGTAGAAACGGCTGATGATGGCAGAGTGTGTCCTCTGCATGCCGCCATGAGCCCCCTGCGAACTAGCGTGGACGTCTTTGAACACCTCTTCAGCCTCCCTTGGACTTGTGACAGTCAGGGTTGGCGATCACACCCAGACCCAAATGCGAGGCAGGACTCGAGAAGATTCTTGAAACAGACTTTTACTCAGGAAATAAACCAGGACAGACCAACCGTGACACAGTATACATACAACACAATGACGAGGCAAAGACTGAGGGAAGACAGAGGGCTTAAATACATCAGGGAACGAGACACAGGTGAATTTAACTAGGGATTAACAGACTAATAATTAGAGACAGGTAAGGGGCGGAGACCAGAACAAACCAGAGCACATGGAGGGTAAACTAAGGAGCACATGGAACAGGACACATGAAGTAAACAAAGCAAACAGGAAGACACAAGATATAAACTAAAAGTACAAAAACCCAAACCGTGACAGTGACGACCTTTGCGAGGTGCTCAATGCCTTTATGACGTTTGCATATCTAATGCAGATATCCATCTAAGCATGGAATAATCAATTCACATTCACTCATTTGATGTTTACAAACATGTTGAAACAAATATAAAGTGGGGAAATATATAAATATGGGAACTTACCCTTCAAAACAAAACTCTCCGCTCTTCTTTTCAAAGTTGAACGCTCAACCTTGGAGCACCCATGAGGAAATGTGTTTTTCTCCAAGTAAGTCGCTAATTCAGTCACCTTTTTGGGATCCATGTTCAAAGTTGATCAAATCAAACTTAACTACCAGATTCAACCGCAACATGGGGGGTCTATCTTGAATATTATATAGTGTTGTGAATTATGTCAATAATTTGACTGCAGATGTGCACAATTCTCTGGGATTGGGCACACATGGGAATCAATAAGAACACATCGGGTTTAAATAGCAATGTTGATTATTTGCACCCGGGTGCAAATAGCATCTGCCTTTTTTTGCTCGTTGACGCACATCACTATTTCAACTGACATTTCAGATGCACCTATCTGTGCTCTGGCATAGCAGAGCCTACTTCCGCTTTTCAAGAGAATGACATGAATGACAGAGCAGGAGAACCGCAAAGACAAGTTATAGTAATAGTCAAAATAAAAGTAATAGTTTGTTTTATGTACAACAAAGAAGACCCATTTTCACCTTGGGGATCTACATGATACCATGGCAATAAGTTGACAGATATCTGTCATAGCGAATTTTCCATGAAAATGATATTTCTTATTTTGTTAGATGGGGTGATGGGTGATGGGCAAATTTGGGGCACCGAATAATCCCACTTAAAGCAACACCATGTAAGTTTTGCTCTCGGGGTCCCCCTACAGTTGGGAAACGGTAATTTCTTATATGTCGTAAAATCTGTCACGGTTACACCAGAAGCAAGTTAGACATAGCGTACAGTATAGGCTAGACTTGAGGCTGCACATTAAATATTAAATTATGTGGTAGCCTACTACGATACCAGTTATGTGATACATTTGTAAAACTAGGCTTTCAGCTCAGGTCTGTGCACGTTCTCGGTATTGGGATGATGTTGGTCATTGTTGGTCAATTACTTATTTTTTTTAAAAAAACGATTACGATATTTATGAGCAATAGCCTAATCTAGGGTGGTCATTTTAAAAATCGATGGTCACCAGATATTGTATTCTATGGTATTCACGTCCATAGTGGCATATATTTGCACGCCCAAAATGTTTGGAGAGGCAGAGCTCTTATAATATGATGACAGAATCTTACACGTGATAACTTTGTTTTTCAAGATAATTGTTTGGTCAGTAGCCTATAGATTTACACGTTGAGCTATAACTAGCACACATAACCAGCTCCCGTGCAGTTTGGTTGGCAGCATGATGACACTAGAATCTAGTGACTACCCAGGCAGCAAAAATTGTGCGGGCCGAACGCGGCCCGATTAAAACGAAAACACTCGGCCAATCCTCGGCATGAATCTAGGACCGATTGCTCTGCGAGCGCTCGGCTGTAACGCGGCCCGATTAAGGCGAAAACACTCGGCCAATCCTCGGCATGAATCTAGGTCCGATTGCTCTCCGAGCGCTCGGCTGTAATGAGGCCCTATTGCGGAACCCCGATGTAAAGCCCCCCGTCCAGTTCATTGTCTGGGTTTTATTGATTTCCATTCGTGTCAAGTTAATACTAGAATTGCTAAGCAGGTCTACAAGATATGCCTAATCTGCATATAAATCATAGACAGTTTTCAAGTTTAAAGCATTTTTATTGGACTATATCACAGCATTCATGTAAAACCAACAGTTCAAATACTTTGAAACATTTAACTAGTCCACTGCATTTGAGTTTGAAACTTATCTACGATGTCTACCGGTTTGCTCTGGCTTCTCCATCTCTGTCGGAGGTCAGCTATATCCACCTGGTGCTGAAGAGCTTTTCTGTGGAGTCTTTAGTCAGGGAATTCCGGCGGACTGCATCTGAGAAAAAAAAGACGGCAGCATGTTAGCTAGTTGATTCAGTGTAGCACGTCTCTGTAACCGTAATAGGCCGGGAGCCAGGTCCACCCCTCAGGATGTTTTTTGCTACCTTTTTTTCACTATTATTTCCTATTATCTTATACCTTGAGCCATCACAAGATGGTAATGACCACCCCCAACTCGGCCCCGTTTGGTCTCAGGAGCCAAAAAACACCCTTTTTGGGAAAAGCTTTTGGCGGAATGACATAATTGTGAATATTAAGGTACTGGAGCTACATAAATGGTCATATAACCCTATAATTTAGCATGGTGTATCCTGACACATAGGGGAAACTACCAAAAAAAGATTTTGGGGATTGCTGCCTTTTTGCTGTCAAATATCACCCTCAACATACCCCAAAAGACAAAAAAAATATCTGTCCGCCTGACAATTGTCATCAAAAGTGATCATTTTCAAGCATTTTATTATACATATCACTGCCTCAAATGTATATGAAAAACTTCCCAAGTTTATAAGCTTCAATTTAAGTCCAAGATGACCTTTCTATCCAGAGGAGTTTAGCTGGTATGATCAAAGTTCTCCACTATACATCAAATCGCAGAAAAAAGAACTTTCAAGCATTACCATTCCAAATGGGATTAAGCATATTTTTTTGCATATAAACAATAAACAACCTTTCTAACTAGAGGATTACAGCTGGTATAACCAAAGTTCTTCATTATAGCATAAGTCAAGAAGTCTAATTGCTCCGTTTTGAAACGGACTGGCAGAAAAGACTACAGGCACCCAGAGCCGGCCATAATAAATCTGACCTGGACTAAATGTCGTCCTGAGCTAGGTATTACAGTAGGTGCACTAAAGTGTAGGCCTAGTTTATAGCTACATATCAACACAACTTGTATGCTTAAATAGTGTAACCACCATTTTAAAACTGTTTTGTTAAACTATTCAACCTTAATACTTGCCTATAGTCATCACGCATGCACCTTCCTGTGGTGGATTTATCAGGTCAGACAGGAAAATTCTCTTCATAGATTTTATTGAAGTTTTCACAAGTTCGTTAGAGAACAATTGTTATAGTCCATTTGAATGAAGGCGCTGAAGGCGTGACGTTGGTCTCGTGCTGAGTATGAGCAGTCTCACACACCGCTGTCTCAAGCACTTTCGCCCATTTGCGCAGGTCCGTTCAGAGAGTTCAGATGAGTCAGAGGAGTCAGAGAGGTCAGAGAATGACGCGCAGGTTGGAGGCCGCTTTTATGCGCAGCTTGGGTTGCCGGGAATTGCAGTCCTGCGCGACGTCTATCAGGCAATTAGTGTCCGGGCCTGCTTAAAGCGACAACACAGTAAAAAGACACAACACACTCCGGCCCGATGAACCAGGTCGGAGAGCTATGTTCATCATTTACAGCTCCAGGTTATACAATAACTGTATGGGTCTTCTTAAAACATTTGTTGAAGTTCTTACTTGACATGATCTTACATGACCGTCTCTTCCAATAAACAACTCTTCAACTTTTCCTAACTTCCACATGTGTCTTGGGATTTTATCCTCTTGAATTAATACAATGTCTCCAACTTTGAATTGAGATGTATTAACTTGTTTCACTGTATGTGCTGACCTTAGTTGTAGTAGATATTCATTTCTCCAGCGTTTCCAAAACGATTCAATGATCCGCTGTCTGTATCTCCACCTTTTGGTCAGTGCTTCGGCGTTCGCTCCTTGCACATCTGTCGGACTTGGCTGCGGGGGTAATGTTGTCAGTCTCTTTCCTACTAAAAAGTGTGCAGGGGTTAGAGGCAACAATTCTTCACTGTCTGGGTACAGATAGGTTAATGGACGTGAATTAATTACTGCTTCCACTTCAATGATTATTGTTTGCAGTTCTTCAAACGTCAGGCATGCTCTACCCAGTATTTTGCGAACACAGGCCTTCACAGTGCGTACCAATCGTTCCCAAAATCCTCCCCACCAGGCCGCTCTCTCAACGATGTATCTCCATGTTATTTGTTTTCCTGCGAACAAAACTTGCAAATCTTTGCTCTTCATTACTTGCCACATCTCTTTAAGATCTTTGTCAGCTCTTTTAAAAGTCTTCGCATTATCAGAATAAATTGTGTTACATATTCCTCTTCTAGCGATAAATCGCTTAAATGCCATTAAAAAAGCTTCTGTGGTCAAGTCTGAAACTAGTTCCAAATGCACAGCTCTTGTTACAGCACATGTAAATAAGGCTATGTATGTCTTCTTGTGATTAGGTTTGATATATAATGGACCAGCAAAGTCAATACCCGTTACCTCAAATGGTTGAGCTTCTGTAATTCGTTCTTTGGGTAGCGGAGCTTCGCGCTGTTGGCTCGGCTTGACTTTTGACTTGCGGCACACCAAACATCTCAGCACCACTTTCTTGCACAGTTGACGTCCGCGTAATATCCAGCTTGCTTCTCTTACTTGCGTAAGCGTGTCTCTTACTCCAGAATGCAGTACCTCTTCGTGCGCTTTTCTCACAATCAATTCTGAGAATCTGTGGTTAGTTGGAAGAATCCATGGGTGTTTCACCTCATGCGGCAAAGCGCTCTTCTGCAAGCGTCCTCCAACTCGCAAGATTCCTGCATCGTCAAGAAAGGGGTTAAGATTTAACAGTTTAGATGTTCGTGTAAGTTCCTTTCCAGCACGCAAGTTTTCCATATCTGCAGGGAAGCTTTGATTTTGCGTGTTTAAAATCCAATATAATTGAGCATTTCTTATTTCTTCTGCACTCAATTCTCCGTTCAACTTTTCTGAATGTCTCGCATTATGAATGAATCTTTTAATCCATGAAGTTATTCTCAATACCTTTTGCAAATCACTATACTTGTTCAAATCAAACATTGGTTCTTTAATGTCGTTTTCGTTTACCTTGTTTGCTGTGACTTGATTTTGAGAAATACCTTCAGCTATCTCCGTTGGTTCTGTTGACTCCATCTCCAGCTCCGGCGCTTCGAGCTCATGTAGCCACTGCGGCCCTTGCCACCATAGGTCGGCTTCAATCATGGAATCTACAGATATCCCTCTTGTACCGAGATCTGCTGGGTTGTCCTGGCCTTTACAATGTTTCCAATTTTCTGGCATTGTCAACTTTTGGATTTCTGACACACGGTTGGCTACAAATGGTTTCCATTCTTTTGCGTTGCTCTTTATCCAATGTAGCGTTATCATGGAATCTGTCCAAAGTTTCAGATTGCTTTTATCCAACTTCAAATGTGTGACGATATACGTCCCTAGTCTTGCTCCAATCACTGCTCCTAAGAGCTCAAGTCTGGGTAAAGTAGTTGGCTTTAATGGGGCTACTCTTGTTTTTGCTGCGATTAAACTACTGCTGCAATAACCGTCTGCATTGGCTATGCGCATATACGCTGCTGCGCAATATGCATTTGGACTAGCATCGCAGAACACATGCACTTCTTTAACTTGAATGGGCTCACCTTCTGGCAGTGAATCATATCTTCGTTGCACAGATAGCTGTTGTAAAGTTGGTATCTCTGTACACCACTGTTCCCATTTTTCACTCAGATCTTCTGGAAGTTCTTCATCCCACTCGATTCCTCTTTGCCATAACTCCTGAAAAAGGCATTTTATCCTGATAGTGAATGGGGATAAAAATCCGATTGGATCAAATAGTCTAGCAGCTGATTGTAACACTCCACGTTTTGAATTGACTTTCTTTGCCAAAAACTGTACTAAGTCGTCCACTTCAAATGTAAATTCATCGTTGTCTGTTTTCCATGTGATTCCAAGCACTTTCAATGTTGATTGGCCTTTGATTTCTGCTTTTTCTATGAACTCTGTATGCAGCCATTTTTCTTGCAATTCTTTTGCGTTCGTTTTCCACTTGCAAAGCACCATTCCGGCGGTAGACATTATTTCCTTCGCTTTTAGCGCTAGGTTTTCCGCTGATTTTACGTCTGCAGCTCCAGTAATCAAATCATCAACATAAAGACTTTCTCTCATAATGTTGACCACTTCTGGATAGATGGTTTCGTACCTTTCAAGATGATGTCTGATTGTCGCTGCCAGCAGAAAAGGGCTTGATGTCACTCCGAATGGGACTCGAGTCATTCTCAAGGTTATGAGATTGGCTTCTACACTGTTACCTGGCTTGTCTTTAGTCCATAAAAACCTCAAAGCATCTCGATCTTGTTCATTTAATAAAATTTGTAAAAATGCCTTGGTAATATCTGCCATCAGTGCCACTTTGTGTTCACGGAATCTTAAAAGTATACTCAAAAGTTCAGGATTCAGATTTGGGCCTGCGAATAGACATTGATTTAGAGATGGACTATTATTATCATGAGAAGACGCATCAAACACTACACGCACTTTGGTTGTAGCTCTGTCTTCCTTCACCACAGCATGATGGGGCATATAGTAAATAGGACTCACTGTGTTGGCTGAATTCTCACTGGTCACTTCTTCAATTATTCCTTCCCGCAAGTAGTCTTGCATCACTGCGTCATACCTCTCGTAAAGAGACTGTTCCTTGCTAAATTTCTTGGTCAGATTGGTGAATCTGCGTTTAGCTACAGTCCAATTTGATGCCAATTCACAGTGATTTTCCTTCCAAGGCAAACTCACTTCGTATCTGCCTCCCTTATTGATCACTGTTCTTTTAAACTTCTGAATGGCCTCGTTTTCAATGACATGTGATTCCTTTTCTGGGTATATTCCTATGGACTCAGTTTCCCAAAAACAGCGCAGCTGATTGGATAGTGAAACGTCTTCGGCTACACTGACATGTAGCACGTCAATGTCCACAGGTTCTGTAGTGACTTTCAGCACTGTCGCTGTCCCTTGTAGCAACCATCCAAACTTGCTTTCTATTGCTACCAGCGAGTCACTCAAGCGCTCCATTTTTCCAGTCACAATTTTCCAGTAATAGTCCCCTCCAATGAGAATTCCAAGCTCCTCGTTCTCCATGCCTCGAATCGGCACGTCCGCCACTTGACGTCCTTTTTCTTCCAGTTTCTTTCGGATGTTCTGATCTGCAATTTGCAATTTAGAAGTACAAACATGCGGGGTTTCTAGCAACTCTAGAATTACATTTTGCTCTGTTTTAATATTTCTCAGTCGTACTTGAACCTTTCTGCATTTAATCAATTTTGAAGTCGCTGATGCAAATGTGTGCAAATTGAGTGTTTCTTCACCAATAACTGGCAGATTGAGTGCCCTTGATATGTTCTCCTGTATGAAACTTCTTTGACTTCCTCCATCCAGTAGACATCTGACAAGCTGGTCTTGCATTGGCGTTTCAATCCAGACTATTGCTGTCTGCAAGAATGTTGTGCTACTTTGATTTGACTGCACTGGGGATACTGACACTACTGTATCTGATAAGCCTACTTCAGGTGTATGTGAAGTTACAGTGCTTAAGGCATGTTGGAAGCAAACAGTTTTGTGATGTCTTCTGCCGCAACCTTCGCATTGTATTCCTTGCGCTCTACAGTTGCGCGCGATATGTTTCGCACCTAAGCATACAAAACATCGGCCTTGTTTGCGCAGCTTGTCTCTCCTCGCTTCCACACTGTGCACATTGCATTCTCTTGACTTATGTGTTTTTTCGTTGCAGAATAAACAGTGTGATTCTTCTCTAGCAGACACATGAAACGTAGCTGATGTTGGCGCATAACTCTTTCTTCTCTCAAACACTCTTTTATCGCGGTCTCGTAAGGAGTCTTTTTCTAACACAGGGCCAGTTTGTCGCTGGGCTACACAGGCAGTTCGTTCTCTACTGACAACTTCTTTCTGTAAGAAATCCATTAAGTCTTTTACATTCAGAGCTTCTTCTTCTTGCAGTTGTTTCGTGAATTCGAGGGTTATTTCTTCAGGAATCATTTTCATCAAGATAGGGCAGAGTAAACAGCCGTAGGCATCTGATACTACTCCCATTGCGTCTAAGCTACGTACTTGAACTTCGCATTCATCGTATAAGTTGCGTAGCGCTACAATGTCTGTTGCTTTTCTAACTGGAGTCAAATTGAGCAACTTGTTCATATGAGCATTAATAACCAAATCTTTTCTTCCAAATCTATTCAGCAGCATTTTGATTGCATGATCATAATTTGCTTCGGTCAATGATAAGCCTGCTACAACTTTCGCTGCATTACCAGTAAGAAATGATTTTAGATAATTAAACTTATCAACTTTTCTTAAATGCTCGTTGTCATGAATTGCACTCGTAAACTGGCTCCAAAAGTTTTGCCACTTACTTATGTCTCCACTGAAGTGTTCAATCGACAGCTTTGGTAGTTTCATCACTGGAATTCTATTCGTCTGGTTTGTCGTCTGCGAAGATGTATCGCTTTCATCATCTCTGATTTTTTCCAAAAACTTCTTTGTGCGCAGATAAGCAATTTTTATTTCATCCACGTATTGCATGGCTCCATTTACCTCATCTTCCAACTCATCCGTTGGCGTATTTCTCTCTATTTCTAGATCCAATTCTTGCAGTGAACTTTCTCTATGACTTAATTGCTCGTTCCATTCTTCAAGAGTCTCTGGATTTGGCTCTTCTTTCCGTAATTCTTCGGCAATTCTATTAACTAACTTTGTCACTGCTGTTCTAATTGTTCCTCGCACTTTCTTCAATCTTGGAAGCTTATCCATTGTTCTCTTCTTCGGTGCTCACCTGTCCACACCTGTAGTCACTCACGTAATCCACGTCTCAGGTAGGGAATCTTCTTCTCGTCTTTTTCCCTCCAGATCCTTCTTCTCCCTCTGCTCCCGGGTTTCGGCACCAAAAATGTGGTGGATTTATCAGGTCAGACAGGAAAATTCTCTTCATAGATTTTATTGAAGTTTTCACAAGTTCGTTAGAGAACAATTGTTATAGTCCATTTGAATGAAGGCGCTGAAGGCGTGACGTTGGTCTCGTGCTGAGTATGAGCAGTCTCACACACCGCTGTCTCAAGCACTTTCGCCCATTTGCGCAGGTCCGTTCAGAGAGTTCAGATGAGTCAGAGGAGTCAGAGAGGTCAGAGAATGACGCGCAGGTTGGAGGCCGCTTTTATGCGCAGCTTGGGTTGCCGGGAATTGCAGTCCTGCGCGACGTCTATCAGGCAATTAGTGTCCGGGCCTGCTTAAAGCGACAACACAGTAAAAAGACACAACACTTCCTCTCCCTCTCTCATGCACTCACATGCACAATGGCAAAGCATCCACTTTGTGACAACAACAACACAGCCCATTGTGTAATCTATGAAAATAATTGCGGGCCACAGCTCACTCAGCTTTTGGATTAACATGATACATGCAAGTTAATTGACAATTGTGTAACAAAAGAAGAGAGAAATGTTTGCATAATTAAATGCAAAAAAGAAAATGTGTGCTGCATATCACCTTCACTATCTACCTCCCTTTTTTGACAACTGACATATCAGTTGTTCATATCAGTTATTGGACTCTTTTTGTGGTAATAATTGATATTGGTATCGACCCTGAAAAAAACATATCGGTCGAGCCCTAGTGAAGAGGCCATGGAGTCTCTTACAGTGGCTCTTTGGAGCAGCGTGCAATCAAAGGCACCACACACTGATGCATGTGGTCAGGACACTCTCTATAGTTCCCCTATAAAAGGAAAAGAGAATGGTGTTGGGAGATGGACCTTCTTCAGCCGTCGGAGAAAGTGCAGACGCTGCTGGGCTTTTTTTGGCCAGGTAGTTGTTGGTGGACCAGGATAGATTGTCTTCAGTGTGGACACCAAGGAACTTGGTGGCCTTCACCTGTTCCTGTTTCCAGTAGTCAACGAGCACCTCTTTGGTCTTTTGGACGTTGAGAAAGAGATTGTTGCCCAGCCGTATATCATCATGGTTGCTGTTACGTTGTTACCCACTACTGTGGTATCGTCTGCAAACTTGATGATGTGATTTGAGAGAGAGCTGGAAGTTGTGTGTCAGGAGAGTAAAGAGGACTGAGCACGCACCAGGGTTCAGTGTGATGGTTCTGGAGCTGGTGCTGACAATCTGAACTGAACTGTCTGGGGCCTCTCCATCAGGACATCCAGGATGCAGTTGCAAATGGAGGTGTTGAGACCCAGCAAGCCAAGCTGCCCAATCAGCTTCATCGGGATGATTGTGTTAAACGCAGAGCCAAAGTCAATGAACAGCATCCTCACATGGGTGTTGCATTCAGTGCCGCTGCTGGCCATTTTGGTGCCTATGTGAGTTGCTTTGTGTTTCAAATTAAAAGTGAAGCCTGGTAGCCACCTAGCTATTTGAATGGATGTGCGAAACTCATCAATTCCATTCTACAAAGGAAAAGTAGTAGACTAGTCTTTATATTCTTGTCCATGTCCCAAATCACATTGATTGCAGCTTATGTTAAAGAGCCCTTTCACCGATCTGAGTTTAAAAATGATCAGTAGGCCTATCAGTAGGACCTATAGGACCCAGATAACCTCACAAACAACAGTCTCTCTTTGTTGACTTCATGATTTCCTTATTTAAAAGGAGATACACAATGATAATTCAGCTGGAGTCTGCCACTCTCGTTGCCTCTCTCCTGCATTTAAGTGAAGTAAGTAAAGTTAGATCTGCTATATGTGGTGGAGATTGAGAGAACCCCAAAAGTACAGTATCATCCTTGAATGTACCATGGTGTTGGTGTATTTTGACATTGTAAACGTTATCGAGGAGGAGAGAAGCACAGTTTGCAGTAAAGCTAGGCTACTATTTATTGGCTATATTTGGGTGGCCCCTCTGTGTTTTGGTGCCTTAAGCACAGTGCATGATGCGCGTGGTGGGAGTGACGGCACTGGTTGCATTGTTCCAGGTGTTTAGGGGCAAAGTGGAGGGCAGATGAAATTGCATCACCCATGGACCTGTTCTTGTAATAGGCACACTGGTAGGGAGGGTGGTGGGGAGCCGGTGTCTGATTAGGACTAGCTTAGGACTGCCCGCTCCAAGCACTTCATGATGACTGAAGTGAGTGCCAACGGTCGGTAGTTGTTGAGCTCCATCACTGTTGGCTTCTTATGTAGCTTAGGACTGCCCGCTACAAGCACTTGAATCTAAAAAGTTATTTTGGTTTCATTTCTACTCAGAAACTCTAAGAGACTGCTTTATAGAATCCCTGAATTTTGCTTACTTGCCCTGACTGTGCTTGTTTGTGACTTTCAGCTAAATGACCCTTTAACTTTTAAGACCACCACAGGATTCTGCAAGGAGTACAGTATAAGGATTCTACAAGGAAAGTAAATTTACTGAAACGTTCATTAATAAGCCTTTATGCATAGGGAAACCTACTCATTCATACTTATATACTATTATTTACACTTTTACTGTACATATTATTACAAGGGATAGTCTCCCCAGAGCAACTAATAAGTGCCCTGCTCAAGGGCACAATGGTGGCAGGCCTGATTTTAACCCACAACTTGTCTTGCTGCTTAGCCTGACGTTGTCATACTCAAAATTCTAGTCAGAATTTGAGTCTGATACTGCTCCACTGGGCTGTTAGCCTGACGAGCCAGACCCACACCAAGATGTAGGGTCTGAACACTCACCGTAGACAGGGCTCAATCGGAGGGGTGGGATAAACAGTTGTCTTTCAAATTCCCTCCCCGCAATAGGATAACGCTAAACGAATCATCGTCTTGTTTTCAAGTAGCAGGATGCGTAACCTTCCCTCTCCACGCAATAGGATAACGCTAAACGAATCATCTTCTTGTTTTCAAATAACAGGATGCGTTACCATCGCAACTTCTGGTCGCTTGTCAGTCACCATTATGTTAAGCCCACCCACCGACTCTATACACGCTGTGATTGGCCCGCTGGTGCTTCGGGTTCTCAGCTCCCTGGCTCTATGGATCGTGCCTAGACTGCCCCGCCAGCCAAATTACATTTGCTGCCGCTAGGGGCATCTAGATTTCTAGGCTACTGGGCTGTAATTATGGGGTGTGTTTCAACTGAACCAGGAAAAAAAATGCCTCTTCACTCAATTGGATAGACCTACAACCAATCAGAGCAGCATCTTTGTTGTAAGCTAAGTCAACCAAAGCGCTCTTTGGTGAAGTGGTTGAGGACGTTACTGTTAATCATTTCTCCATTGTCATATAAAGCCCACCCTGACAATTTAATTGGTCTGCACAGCTCTGGTTCAAGCATAGTTGCGCCACAATGGAGCAATGCCAGACCGAACTTCCAAACCTTAAATGTTGTGGCCGGGGCTAAGTTCGGCTGGCACCCAGGCTACTTGCTGCTGCATGTTAGCCGATAGCCAGACAACCACCACATCAGGTTCTAAAGCTCGTAAAGCCCAATTCACACCAAAGATTCCCGACGCGACGAGACTGAGTTGCAGCGGTGTGAATTAGAGGTTGCACGTAGTTGCAAGCAGTCGCAAGCCGTCGCAGAGCATTAAACACGTTGAGTCGCAGTCGCAAGGTTTTAGAACGTCGCGGCTCGTCTCGTCGGGACGCTTTGGTCTGAACCCTACTTAAGAGGATTCTCAATTGTCTTAATCAAGCGTCACTGAACAACCATCATCATTAACTGATCACACGGCTGACTAGCGTATTGAATACTCTCTCTTTCTGACTTCCATGGTAGCTACTATACAGTGTTGTCATTTCTGGTGATCCAAAGAGGTCAGAGGTGAGCAAGCAGCCATCGGTGAAAATGGACGTGGCTGTAAACTGGTCATCAGAGATACAGCCGGACTGCATGCCCAGAGCATAACTACACTGGACACACACACACACACACACACACACACACAGATGCTCTGACCAGTGCTCATATGTACTAGAGTAGAACTCACATTTGTTGACTCTTAAAACTTTCAAAAATATGTTTAATATATGCTTAATCCCATTTGGAATGGTAATGCTTGAAAGTTCTGTTTTCTCCGATTTTATGCATAGTGGAGAACTTTGGTCATACCAGCTGTAATCCTCTAGATAGAAAGGTCAACTTGGATTTAAATTGAAGCTTAGAAACCTGGGAAGTTTTTTGTGTACATTTGAGGCAGTGATAGGTATAATAAAATGCTTGAAAATGATCAGTTTTGATGACAATTTTTCAGGCGGACAGACATATTTTTGTCTTTTGGGGTATGTTGAGGGTTATATTTGACAGCAAAAAGGCAGCAATCCCCAACATCTTTTTTTGGTAGTTTCCCCTATGTGTCAGGATACACCATGCTAAATTATAGGGTTATATGACCATTTATGTAGCTCCAGTACCTTAATATTCACAATTATGTCATTCCGCCAAAAGCTTTTCCCAAAAAGGGTGTTTTTTGGCTCCTGAGACCAAACGGGGCCGAGTTGGGGGTGGTCATTACCATCTTGTGATGGCTCAAGGTATAAGATAATAGGAAATAATAGTGAAAAAAAGGTAGCAAAAAACATCCTGAGGGGTGGACCTGGCTCCCGGCCTATAATATGCTAGCCTACTGGACCAGTACAAAAGTATGATAAAGAGACACGAGACACCAGTTTTCAGAATAAAAATGAAATAAGTCAGTAGCCTAGTTTTGTTCCAATTTATTTTCTTCCACAAGTCGAAGACTGAGCTCGTAAATAACCCATATATTGCATCCAAGCTGCAAAGAAATATGAGCGAACACCCCAGCTAGTTAGCCCCTTAGCCAATGTTTACCTTTGAGCTAAACAGCTATCGTTACACCTTATTGATCCCCACCTTTATAGCCTATACTTTAATCCGGCATGATTAAGAATTTTCGGTTGTTGTCTGATTGTTAATTGAATTACATTTCTGAATTCTTTCTTTTCGTTTCATCTGGAGGGATAGGACGAAGGAACTTCGCGGACAAAGTGGGTCAACATGTCATTAGTAATAACACGAATGTAGTAGTTTGTAAAATGTTAAGGGAACTTAGGTTAAGGTTGATGCTTTAGGAATGTTAAAACAAGACTTACCTCAAGTTCACCGTATTTCGCAGAATCAGCAGAAGTCAGGCGTCTTCTCTCATCCAAAGTTATGCACACTCCAGTGATGACTTGAGCTGACTGCGTGCTTGACGATTGCTGCAGTAGCCGTTGAAATCGGCTTCATACTGGTAAAAAGGGTCTGAGCCGAGCGCCCAGTTAACAGCTGTCGAGCAGCGGCCTGCAGGTGGCAAAATGACCTGGCCCAATTGTGGTTGCCACTACTCAGCCGAGGACGCGTCTCTGCCGACAGCGCCGCAGGTTTTACGGAAGCGGCCCGCTCCTAATTTCTAGTAGGGCGCCGATGCCGCAACTCAGCCGACAGCGCCGGAGGTTTTACGGAAGCGGCCCGCGTGTAATTGCTAGCTGGGTAGATGACAGAGTTAGGATACACATGCTTTTGTTGATAAGCCGATTTCTGCAGGAGGAGTTCTCACGTCTTGGGCAAACTCGGACTGCCTGCGTTGCGTGTGAAATGTAGGCTATAGCTATTCCAGGTAGCCTAGCCCATAGCATGCATTTCAGCATATCATCATATGAATATAATTTCATGGGTTTTATTTTTTTCAAACGCCAAAAGATCACGTAGCTCATGTTTAAAAGGCATCAACTGTCTATTCAACGCTCGCACAGAATTTGAGGAAGTGGTGGGGGAAGTGTGCCCTACCGTAAAGCAGTCGAATTTTGTAGTTCTTTGGTTCGTACCGGTTCGTACCCGAACCCCAAAAGGTTGAAAAACTCCATGGTGTTGCTTTAAGGAAATGGTCTATAGTCAATGGAGAACATAAGTGGTCCAAGTACTGATCCCTGAGGTACACCTGTGGTGATGTCATGAAATATTTGTTTCTGTCCTGACCAAGATACACTGAATGTAGTAGGTTGTAAAGAAACTTAAAGGAGTCATAGAACACATTTTTTGACCATTACAAATTGATCTTTGAGCCTAAATAATGTCATATGTAAATTTGTGGGGCTGAAAACGCCCCAGGAGCACTGCTAGATCGCCTAATACAAGGTCATAAATAAGCCTTGCAATGAAACAGTTTGTTTTTCCCGCCCACTCAGCAAGTTCATGAATATTCAAATGAGATGCGCGCTGATTGGTCTATTGGCCGATATGTCCTGAAAGTTGATTGGCTCAATCCACCGGTCTGAAGCTAGAGCAAAGTGAAACTACGTTTACTGCTGGTAAATAAAGCCAAAGACTTTGATAAAGCTATCAACAATGGATTTAAATAAGGAATACAGCCGTACATGTATAAACCGAGTCAGAAGAAGGTTCTGACGAAGATGAAGTGCAGCAGATTCCCCAACAGAATGAATGTGTTAGATTGGTAAGTTTTATCAGTACATTTCTTAGTATAGTAACTCTCCAAAGTTAGCTGTAATAACGCTAGCATTACAACGTCTCTGCCATAGACCACATATCTAGATACTAGCATCGTAAGAGCAGTTTAACAAGAATTATTAATCGAAGGTATGCAAATGAGAGGGGCCGAGGGGTGTATCTAAAGGGGGATGGGCGCCTATTACGTGTTATCTGAGCTCTGTTCAGATTGGAGCATTTCAACACGGCTGTTTCTATTTCCCAATTTGCATACGAAAGCAGGCGGGGGACGCGGTAAAGTCTTTGGTGTTGTCCTTTGGACACTGCTCGCAGCCTAAATTCAACAGTAACAAGGTGAATGTGGTTTTGAATTCTAGGACTCCTTTAAGAGCCTTTCCAGAATTCTTCGCTGAGACAATGTAGACAGGAGAATTGAATGTCACAGTTCACTGTGTCAAAGACCACCCTTGAAACTAGACGGCTTAGGATCTAGTAGGTTGCTCTGCGACAGGAAGTCAGAAACTTGCTTGAACACCATTTTCTCAATAACCTTTCACAAGAAGGGAAACAGGTATAGCTCTTTTCATCAGCTGAATTGCTTGAAACAGCCCTTGCTTGTTTGAAAGAAAAAGTAGCTTCTCCAAAACTGAGAGATGAATGACAGAGAGCTCCTAACAACTAACCGCTTACACCGATTTCCTCTAGGGTACTTTCCTCTGTGATCAAGTTTTGCTCACTATGACTGGAGAAAAAAAACTCTATAGAAAGACGAAGTATGAGCATGTGAAGCATGAAAGGTACCATCCTATTTTTTTTCCAGTGCTTTCAAACTGCAATCATACAATATAACTTGTATTCTTTTCTCACCTAAAGTATCAGTCACGCATGTAAATATAGGCTACATAATGCAGTGAACATTGAAGAAGTGAGAGATTGAAATTAATCAGAACAGAATTATTTAATTTTTCGTGTGATTTTATAGCATAAAATATCAATCGTTGACAATCTATATTAATAGCAAAGCGCAGCAGTACTAATGATTTGGCACTAATGTAATAATTTTATTGACACCAGCCTGTATTGCTGCTGTGTTGTTTGCATTCAATTGAATATAGTGAGCAGCATATGAAAAAGAAAAACAATATCCTGTGCTTTTACTAGAGATGACAGTTCACAAGATGGAGCTCCAAAAGAAGTCGGCAAAATGGAGCTACTCACCAGTCCGGAGGATATTACAAATTCTACAAAGGCTTCAGCCTGATTGAGAGTCCATTTCTTGGCCTGGTCTGTCTGCTGGTCAAGTGTTTGTGCCTGAGCCCATTCAGCAACATGTCTTTTGCTTCTCAAGGTCTATCACAGCCAAGTTACACAATTGGGCAACCTCAAAATGACAGGGTGCTATGATGTTTTTCTATTTGTTTTTAATAGTGTGTATAGTTATGGTGTTAGTGTTCAAAATTAAATAGAAAAAAAATGTGACTTTTGTGTGGCATCTATGATGGCAGACATTTAGTCTGTTTGCTGAGCCATGACATACCAAAGGTCTTTGTTTTTCCAAAATGGCTGGATGCTGATTTGTTTGTTTTCACATTGTTATTTTAGGAAAAAAAGAAATTCAAATTGTGTTGATGCTGTTAATGTTTGAAATTAAGTAAAAAGAAACAATTTTGTGAATATTGGTGAGTGTGCTGTGTCACTAGATATAGGCCAGATATTAGGCTGTTTGACATACTAAACTATTTTCAGACAGTGGAAGTAAGTAGCCCTATCACTGAGAGACCCTCTTTGCTATCTTCTAACAATGCCCTTGGTGACCCATTATCAGAGGTGGGAAGTAGCTAAGTACTTTTATTAATGTACTTAAGAGCATTTAAGAATTTGTACTTGGGTGTTAACTTTTCTGACTTTTTAACTTTTACTCCTTGGGCTATACATTTGAACAGTTTTAGTATTCTAGTTGACGACAGCTTCACTGCTGTCACTTGATAAGCGGATGTGATTAGACCTGTTTTCCGTTGTAGCCTTCTGACGTTCCGCATAACCCAATAGACCTCTGAAGTTCGCCTACAAAAAAGCCACCATCTTTGCCCAAATAAGGAGATCCGGTATCTTGAGATTTTTTCTATGGGAAAATAACATGGGGATTTTCAATTATCGCACCTGTTAAACTCTCGCGGGGATGATGACATTGGAAATGCAGACGTTTTTCACTACACAGTTTTGGCCACTGCCGTCTAGTGGATACTGTGATCTTCGGTAGGTGAAGACGGCACACTTTGATCTTTGCTACCCCAGAGCTAACTTACCATGCAACTTGCCATAGGCAGTTAGCTTCAATTAACTCCCGGATCTCCTTATATGGGCAAAGATGGCAGCTTTGGATCCTTTTTGTAGGCGAACTTCAGAGGTCTATTGGCCTATTTTGTAACACGTTATGTATCTGAAAATTAATTGCAGCGAAACACATTAATTTTTCACATTCGTTTGCAACAGTTTGCATGCGATCTGCGAATTTCCATATAATTCCATTCTTCTGCTGTCGTGAGGGGGCATTATCGCCCATGCCTGGTTACTGAAAACAAAAACAAACAGAAGATACAGAACTAAAACTGGGCATTAACAGTTCAACACCTGCCCCCCAACAAAATATGCCCTGTGTTCAGTCTGTATTGCCGCAATAAAACATCTTCATGACAATCAAACAAGTGTACTTCCCCACTCTGTATAGTCCCAGATGGTCAGCAGACACACAAGTAAAGGCTGGCTTACATTGCACGATTTTGACCTGTTTTAACAGTCGGCGACTACATTTCCAAAATCGGGCGGCCATCTTGGGAGTTGTACTAGAATCGCAGCGCGCTCCCGTCATCTAAATCGTTTAGTGTAAGGTGCCAATCTTAGCGGTTTTAAGTCCGTCGGAGGCAGTCTTTTTCTAGTTTTGCCGTTACGACAATATCAAACATGTTTGATATTATCGGAAGTCTTTTCAGTCGTGGCTTATGCAAATAGTGACGTGAACATTAAAAACCAATAGTAACCACGGTCGAACATGAAACAGGAAGGGGCAAAATAGGCGACAGCTGTAGCCTATATGATTATTTGTTATTTCATTTCTTATAATTTATTAGACGGCTGTTCTACGTGACAGAACAACTCTATATCTGTTAGTGATGTCACACATCAAACAATGCTGCAGAAACGCGAAAAAAATACTTTGATATGAGTAGGCTATCATGTGAGTTCCTGTTAATGATGACGTGTAGCCTATTGCACGATGGAAATAATTTGAAGGAATCTAGCAGCAGTCTTGTAAATAGTGACCCACAGTCTTTGCAAAATCCTAATCTGAGACTGGCCTGTGACTAGACTGTGACTAGAAACTCAATGAATTGTCTTTAGATGTGAGAGGGTCTGAGACAGTAGTCTTTCAAAAATCTTTTCCAAATCTTTGCAAAGTCTGTCAATGTAAGGTAGGCTTAAGATAGCAGACGTGCAACTAAAAATCAACTCATTTGTTTCCGTTTAAGCGTTAACTGTGTTGTAAAAGCATCTTCTATTAGGCCTATATTCTGCTCTTAACATCTTCACTTCGACACTGAATATCTTGATACACTAGGTGCGACATCCAACCAGGTTCAAACACCTCTGGCACTAGGAAACCAACAAGCGCACAGAGAGCCTTTCGTGCACACCAATTCACCTGTGCAAATCTGTACAAGGTTCCCCTTTTGAAGTAAACCATTATTCAATAAAAGTTTCACAAATGATTAGTGAGCAGTGATGCGTTCAATTGTCCCACGGTTTTACTTCCTAACCGCTCGCCAGTCTTAAACCCACTGACTCCACAAATTTATGATCAGTAGGTTTTATTATGAGGAACTGTAACCACTGCAAACTGACAGGGATACTGTCAGAGTTTCTTCAGTATATCGCCTGCCTCACCTCATATGAAAACTTTAGACCTATGCTCTGCCCCCCTTAACCCCCCTCCAACCAATGGCTGTCACTTGGTGTGAGGAGTCCTTTGGAACTAACGTGTCCAAAACCAAGGACATGGCCATTGATTTTAGAAAGTCTGCACCTACTCCCAAGCCTACAGTGATAGGCGGATTGGAATTGGAACTAGTGGGCAGCTACAGTACAAATACCTATAGGAACCAAGGCCGTGACCATGATGTCAACACATTTCATACTTAAAGAGACCCTATGCAACTTTTTCATGTCATAAAATCGCTCAGAAATTGTTGTTTTGGTTGACTGACCAGTTTAATCGAAAACAGTAATATTTCCTCCCGCCCCCAGTGTCCCTATCCGCTATTGCAACCTTGCAGTTTCTGCAGGAGACGATCGCTCATTGTTTACATCTGGAAGTCTGAGACGCGTAAGGAACAAGAAGAACCACGCTTGCAATTTATATCTTAATATATAGCCTATATATGTATAAATATACACGCTAAAGCTGTCGAGGAAGCTCTGCAGAGAAATATGCAAGCATAAAACAAGCGAAAACGAAAACCGAAACCGAAACCAGAGATGAAATCGCCAATCCTGCATAGTTCCTCTTTAACCATAATTGTTGTTCTCCTCACTCACCTCCAGGTCACCACTATGGTCAACATGCTCATGCTCCCTACCACAGAGGCCCATAACCTAGAGATCAATCATAGGCTATGTCCAGAAGTCAAGCGTGCACGCTGGATAGTACCCTCTTCCCAGTAGTGTCTTAGTTAGCTCGCTCCTCAGTATGCGTCCTTACCTACATTTGGACAGCACTAACTAGTTGGCGTCACCTGACTCGGGGAGAGGGGTGTGTTGCTTGACGATTGCATGACGTAAAATTAAATGCCCTCTTGGGGGGCGTGTTACTCATACTGCGTTCATGCAGCTCGGAACCTCGGAGGACCCGCCTTTAAAAAGTCCCGACCTCCGAAAAAATTGTGTTCATGAGATCAGTTCGGAAAATAAATACAGGAAACGCATAAATACGTTATTACAACTGCTTAGTATGGTTGAGCAAGGCGGAAATTGTCTTGGGCGAGTGTTTCTGTCTGTGTTGTTAATTTAGTGACAAATTACCTTGCCTATTCGTAATGACAGTGAAATTCACCTCTTGTGTTGTTGCAAGGGAGGCCGTCGTGGTTGGAGAATATGATAGTGACGTCAAGTCGGACACCTCGGGGCACAAAACTTCTGCACGAGTCTCCGAGCAAAAAATCCAACCCGACCTAGCGTTCATGTCATTTTTCCGCTATCGGAGGTCAGAAATTTCCGAAGGTCCGAGGTGCATGAACGCAGTATTATGCACGCATTTTCAAATCGGCCCGCCACCACTTGTTTGTTTGCATGATGGATGATCGTGAATTGGGTTTATTTTTGCTTATTCTGTTCGAAATGGAAGAGTTAATTTTCCCGGTCCCCATGCGAAACACGCAACGCCGCAGGTTTTTGTACAGCCATTTAATTAGATCCCCTGAAAGACCGGTAATTCTCATTCTTATTCCATATGCTGCAATGTGTGGATATTAAGCACATAAGTGTTTATTGTTAGTATTGATAAAACATGGCCATTACAAAACTTGACAAACGACACACCTCATACTGGACCACGGTACCAATCCTCCGTACATTCACGCACATCTTTATCTCTAGTATTTTACTGCTCCTTTAGTCATGCTGATTGTTGATTTGTTGATTTGCTTTGTATTTTCCTCTTTACATTGTAGCGTATGGTGTGGTGTGTTAAGCTGCTGGGACCTTGAATTTTCCCTTGGGGATCAATAAAGTATCTATCTATCTATCTATCTATCTATCTATCTATTATAATTAGCCTATTTGGAGTCTTGTAATCTGTTAAAGGTGCAGAAGACAGGTAAGCTATTGGGTATACATGTTCTGACATCCATCCGTATCTTAATTTGTATTACTTTTTTATTATTTATAAAGCGGGTCCACTACTGCCAGCTGAATGTAGATGTGCCTGTTCTCCGTCGGTTCTTTTGAGGGGAGGACCCCAGACCCGACCTGCGTCTGAGCCGTGCTGCCATTAATAACCTGCTGGTGCTCCTGGACCTCAATAGGCAGCATGGTTGGGGCCCAACAATGGAGTTGGTAGTCTTTTTATTCTGGCTGGCATCAGATGCCAGTTACAGAGTGGTGGCCTGTGCTTTCAGTATGCCTAGGTCAACAGTTCATCACATTATCCATCGGATTGCTGAGAGCATCAATAGCATCCTACATGGGTGGTCCACTTCCCACAGACTGACAATGAGGTTCAGGCTGTGGGAAGTGGATTTGCAAGGTTGGCGGGCCACAGGGCCTTTGAGAAGGCTGTACAGTAGGTGCCATTGACGGATGCCATGTCCGAATTAAAGCACCAACCGGTCCTGATGGTCAGTGCTACATCAACTGGAAGCTTTTTGCTTCCATCATTCTGCAGGCTGTATGTGACCATCAGGGCCGGTTCATTGACGTATTTATTGGTTACCCTGGCAGTGTACATGACTCCCGTGTGCTCCGCAACAGCCCCCTATACACCAAGGGACTGTACCCTCCCCCAGGGTATTTTCTCTTGGCGGATGGGGGCTACCCATGTCTTGAGAGACCCCTGGCCCTTGTTACACCATACAAGAGGCCACTCAGAGGCGTGGGACAGATAAGGTTCAACAGAAGTCACTCCCGCGGCCGCTGTATTCTAGAGCGAGCTTTTGGGATGATGGAAGAGCCGCTTCAGGTGCATCTATTTACAGACACTTGAAGTACACCCCACATTTGCACCCAAGGTGATTCATTTTTCTACATTATCTTCAAGTATCAGATTACAACAATAGCTTTACATATTCACTGTTTGTTACTGGAGAAATGAAGACATTACAAACCCTTGTTGTGACATTATGTAAGCATTGCATTAGAATGCAGAATAAACATAACATTGCACCATCTGAAAATATAACTTGTGCAATATGTTCTCCTTTAAGGTTGTGGCTGCATGTGTAGCGCTCCACAACATCTGTGTAGGTGTGGGTGATGTCTTGCCAGCGGAGCCTGTGGACGAGGAGAACGAGGAGGACGAGGAGCCTGACGAGCCTGACCAAGGGTTCCAGGGTCAGGTCAACAGTGGGGCAGCATGGAGGGACAGGCAGAGACGGTTTATAAAGCGAAACGATTCATATGAGGGTAAATTCTGGTTTCATTGTGACGCAACTGCCACTCCCATTTAGGAGGCAAACGGGAGGTCCGGTGTCAATGTATTTCTATGGAAAAAATAAACCTGTTATCAACGGCACCTGCTTCTGCTGCTTCTACACCGTTCTAAACCGATTATCTCGTCACTGATCATGCCCCTTTAGGAGGCGGAAGTGGTGCCATTTCACTCCATTGGAAAACCCCTTTATGATTCATCTTAGTAACTATACGATCTTTGGGACAGGCTTGCAGCCGAAGTGTCACCGCTCCTTCAACGACTGCCTGACCACGACTACTTCCTCCAGCAGCGTGAAGATGATGATGATGATAATGATGATGACGACGACGACTAATTTAGTTCACTTTTCCTTTAACCATTTAGTTTTCTTTTAGCTATCAGCAATTACATCGGTTCACTGTTTACCCCATTTGTTCTCATTTCAGTCATTAATAATTTCATTTCATAAAAAAACATTCATGACCTCTGTATGGAATGAAACACAAAACAGGTCAATTAAGTGAAATGTAGTGATTTATTAAAGTGCTATAGTGCCAGTGTGATTTATTAAAGTGCTATAGTGCCAGTGTGAGCCAGTGTAGTGTGACTGATTGTGTTTTGGAATTCAGGCTATTGTTGGTTTTGCCGATCAACCAGCCTCTCAAGAAGAACAAAGAAACGGTCGGCCCGGTCACGCGCCTCCTGCTGCCTCCTTTCTTCGACCTCCCTCTGGAAGAGCAGGTCCTCTCTGATGAGGTCAATTACCTCATCTCTCCTGTCCTGCTCCCTTTCCCTCTTCCTTCCTGGGGCCTGGGAGGGAGGAGATGGAGCCTGATTGCTGGTACCTGGCCCTGGTGTACTGTCAGGGATGGAGGCAATCAGGACAGGTGGGGTGACAGATGGCTTTTGCCCCAACACCTCATCCATAACGGTAAACCAGGGCCAGGTACCAGCAGTGGGCTTACCATCCTCTGTACCCTGCCCTGAACTTGGCGATTTACAATCCTGTAGAATACAACATATCACACACACCTCACTGACCTACACTGATAATATTCTGCATTCCTAACACTAATGCACATTAACCTACACCAAAGCGTAGATGTTCTGAGCAATACAATGGCCGTTGCCGAAATGCTCCAAGAATACAAATATAAGAAACGAATATATAGTATACATTACATACACAGACATGTATATATTATACACATATGACAAATATTTACTTTGTACTTAGACTTCAGATTGTCCCACTTTCTCTTGGCCTGCTCTGGCGTTACCCTGCCTCCCAGGCCCATCATGTCGAGAATTTGTCTAACAATAGAACAAAACACATGACACTAAATGTACAGCTGAAACAGCTGAAATACCTCTTACAACTACATAAATAAGATGCGATGGAACTCACGTGTAGCCAGCGATGGCAGTGTGCTTGGCACCTGTGAACAGGTGCTCATGCTCAGCGCGTAGCCGTATGAACTTCTCAGTTTGCTCTTTATTCCCTGGAAAAACATTCGTTGCATAAATATGTCTGATGTTGTCCACCATTGTGTTCATAACAATGTAGTACTTGACGGTTTTAGTCGCTATAAGTCGCTATTTAGTCGCAGCACTGCAAACCAGCGGATTGAATCCTGGTGGGGGATCTTGAGAAGACAGAGGGCGTATTCACACCTGCCTTGTTTAGTTTGATTGCTTGGTTCAGGCCTTTTTGACTGGTGTGAATGCAATCACTCGAACTCTGGTGCGGACCAAACAAGCGGACCGAGACAGCTGAGGAGGTGGTCTCGGAGCGGTTCCTATCGAACCCTGGTGCGGTTCCTTTATGGTGTGAAAGCAACCCGACCTTGATCTGACCCAGTGGCAGAAATCTACCTTTTTTGGATTTGACGAGCTCCCGTAGTTTTCGCGCATTATGGGAAATGTAGGACAGCTCAGTGGCACACTACAACTATGCGCAGCAGTAGGCTAACACTTTTTTGGCAACAATAATTTGCATCTCCTATCTGTTCCGTCTTCCGTAGACCTGCTGTTAGTGTATGTTGGACACACATGAGAGCTCTCCTTCTCAGCTGTTTTGCTGCACGTCTTCGTCGTTGCAAAATTACGAGCATGATATTGTTAAACTCATGTTGCATCAAACGGTCTTCCTATGATAATACTGTAACGAGTACAGTAGACTACGCAAAGTCTCCATAGAATTTACGTGGGCCAACTTTGACTTTGGCTTCCTTATTCTTTACCCCACCTACACGTTTACCGGCCAATGGTTGAACGACCTTAGCACATGTGTTTTTGTTTATAAATTCTGGTCCGGTTGCAATTAATCACAGTGTGAAAGCCAACTGCACTAAGAAAAAAAAAAGAAAAAAAACCAAAGCAAGTGAACTGACGGACCTTCCTGGTGTGAATACGCCCAGAGAGTACAGTTTTGGATCTGCCTCTTCCAAACTCTTCAGCGCGACGGGCACTTCTAGGGTGTTTTCTTGGATAAGAGTCTGATCTAATTCTGCTTCTTAAATCTAGTTCAGGTGAGCATGCGCAGACTTTTCCTTCAAACCTTTCCCATAATTTTGTGCCAATTGTTGCCACAGATATGCGTTGAACACACACGGGTAGGCCTAGGCTAACACACACAACTCAGGAGGGGTTAGCAAGGAGGGCTACACCCAGACCAGCAGACAGCACACATAATTTGCTGCCCGGGTCATAGTGGGGTACGAATTGTAATTCCGTAGGATTTTTTTGCTAAAATTGATTTTTTCGTTTTATTTGCTTTATTTGGGGTCCTACTGTTGAAAAATGACGGGGTGCAAATTTTCTGACCCCGTTTTGCCCTTCCTCTGGGGGGCGCTTTCTCACCTTGGCCAGTATACTGACTGCAATCATACATCTACTAATAATGATCACATTTTCACCATCTTGGTGTCAATTTAGGGGTTATTGAGGATGCTGAGTCCATTTATGACAGTTTCATTGTGATCAGAAGTTGTTATGACTCATTTTTACATAACATTGCAGTAATAAAGGCAAATCCAATGGGGCAAAGTCGTCAAACAGTAAGTGAGTTCATATTTTGGGAACGCTTTGATGTATGTTAACGAAACTTGGTCACATGACAACTGACCCCCTCCCAAGGGTACACAACAAATTTGGTGTAATTTGGCCAATGGGGGGCGCTATAATTAGCAAACCTGCGTTTAGAGGTTACAGTAGATCATGATGATGTTGGGTTAGCAAAAAAAATCCAATGGCTAGTCATACTCTTCATACTCATATTGATGATCATTGCAAATTTTACCCACTCATTATAAACAATTGCCCATTTTGGATTTTCCTGAAAGAGAAACTAGATCATCAGCAGTCACAACTTTGTTTGGCCCCCTCATTGCTGCTTGCCAATTTTTGTCAAAGATAACTATTTCAACACAAGATATGTCTTTTAATTCTGTCTAATGACACAAAGCTGAGAATCACATTGCTAAGATACAGACAGAAGATACAAGAAGACAAAATTATCAAATGATGCCATTTGTAATGGATGGCAGCTAAAAATAGTTATGTAAAAATGTATGAAAATCAATATCGGATGAAATGAGAAAATTATCTTTTTCTTGTAAACAACTTAAGTGTGACAAGCAGTATGACACAAAATACCCCAGAAATGTTTCACTATCAGTAAACTGAAGAGTGTGTGTTATATGAAAGTCTCTTTGGAGCAAGAAAATCTAAACCGAGAGATGAGAGGAAAAATCACATGTAAAATTCTAGCTCTTTAAATAAGGTGGTTCTTCAAATCCAAAGGATAGGAGAAACCCTATGAGCCCTAGGCTGTTTTAAGGGCATTTCCACTACCTTTAGTTAGAAGCATTTATCCTGGTTATTGTAAGTGCCATTCACACATGCTACATAATACAAGAACCATGGTGGAGGGATACTTTGGAGCTGAGCAATTTACAGAAATATGTGGTGTGTGCCTTACAGAAATAAATGGCAATTTTGATTTAGTGATGAGAAATGATTTTTTGACACTTTTTGTGCTCCATATTTGTGACACGAGCTGATCTAACCTGACTTGTTTGCGTGGCACACATTACGTGCACACATGATGATTCTCTATAATAACTTTTTACTGCATCGCAATGAACAAAGTAAAGGCAAAAAAGTGTTTATTTGTCAAACAAATTTGGATGCAAATGAATTGGATACCATACAGGAATTTGCTAGGATCTCAAAACTGGATTATGAATGTGCCTTGCCATAGAGAAACACATGATAATGTTGGATTATGAACTTAAGCTATTATGCCACAAAAAATACACAAAAACATGTAAGTGGAGCTAAATGAAGTTATTATTTTGCTGTCACTTCGTCTCTTGCATGACCTAGAAGGTTGTATGGCAGGGGTCGGCAATTAAGTTTGGCCTCGGGCCAGATATTTTCCGAGCCATTACATAGCGGGCCACAAGTTCACAACCAAAACAATGGCTAATTTAATTAATTAATATCGGAGGAGGTAAAAATGATAGGCGCTCTTGAAATGACAGAGCAGAGACATTCAAGAAGGCTGATGTAGGTTAAAATGGTCGACTGGTCATCGGGGGCGCTATTATATGCCCGTGTCTTTAAAAAATAATAACAAAAACACCAGAAAAAAACATTTCCACGCGTTGCTGTTGGCTGTCAAAAAATGGCACCATGAAAAAATCTGAAGAGAAAAGTTAACAGCGAAAACTCGATCTTTAATGATGAATGGACAGAGAACTATGCCTTCATCCTCCCTAATTGTATTAATGCAAAGCCCACATGCCTGATCTGTATGGAGCTAGATAGATCTGTAACAACTACTAACGAGGGTGTCTCTCTGCATGCAAAGAGTAGGCTACAAGACGGCGCCACGAAACTAAGCATGCTCATTTAAAGGTTGCGTTCCTAAATAACACGCACGCTATGTTTGAAACTCGTGTTTTACTTTTCACAGTTCTATGCGCGTAAATTGCCAAATTGCCAGGCCTGTTTAAAAGAACTCGTGTTTTAATTATCACCATAAGCCTGTGTCCGTTGTTTGAATGACAACATGTGTTTTAGAGACTAGCTTGGAATTTGAGAACCAGCGCTGTCCACTGACTTCATTTGTTTTTGCATGTTGTGCGTTCACGCTGCACCTCGCTGCGTGCTTCTTCACTCGTATTCAGATGAAACAAATATCTAAGCATTTAGATTGATTGAAATTCTTCTGTTCTGGAAAGTTACGTTTTAAAATAAAGAGCATGTTTGAGACTGGCAGTCCGATTTTAAATTTTTTTTTTTTTTTTTTTTTTTCATTCTCTGGTTCAAAAGATCTCACGGGCCAGATGTCTTTGCTTGCGGGCCGCATCTGGCCCGCGGGCCGCCTATTGCCGACCACTGTTGTATGGTATCTGTGGGTAGCTCTGTGTCTCCTCTTTCATCTGACATGTGTGCCATAGCTTTCTGATCTTTGGTTCAAGAGTAAATCAAACGAGAGTAATGGTAGCCTAAGCTATATGACATTATTATTTGTTTGTCACTTTGTCTATTTTTATAACACAGAAGGATGTATTTGGTATCAATGGAAAGCTCTGTTTCTCCTCTTTCATCTGATATGCGTGCATGTCGTCCCGGGTTCGTGAGTAATTCAAGCGAGAGTAATGGATGTGCGGGTGAACGCAGAGAGCAGTATAGACTATAAATATGATATACTTTGATTTAATTTAATGACAAGTGTTTAGTCTCGTTGGAAAGCCCCAGTTCTGCTCTTTCGTGTTATAAAGGCTTCATCTCGCTGCAACTAATAATTGCGGAGCAATGTAACAGAGAAGAGTGGGAGTGTTTTTTGACGCACTTGGTCAATAGGGCTCATAGGGTTAAAAGGGATCCATTACAAATGGCATCATTTGATAATTTTGTCTTCTTGTATCTTCTGTCTGTATCTTAGCAATGTGATTCTCAGCTTTGTGTCATCAGACAGAATTAAAAGACATATCTTGTGTTGAAATAGTTATCTTTGACAAAAATTGGTAAGCAGCAATGAGGGGGCCAAACAAAGTTCTGACTGCTGATGATCTAGTTTCTCTTTCAGGAAAATCCAAAATGGGCAATTGTTTATAATGAGTGGGTAAAATGTGCAATGATCATCAATATGAGTATGAAGAGTATGACTAGCCATTGGAATTTTGCTAACCAATGTCATCATGATATACTGTAACCCCTAAACGCAGGTTCGCTAATTATAGCGCCCCCTAGTGGCCAAATTACACCAAATTTGTTGTGTACCCTTGGGAGGGGGTCAGTTGTCATGTGACCAAGTTTCGTTGACATACATCAAAGCATTCCCAAGATATGATCTCACTTACTGTTTGGCGACGTTGCCCCATTGGATTTGCCTTTATTACTGCAATGTTATGTAAAAATGAGTCATAACAACTTCTGATCACAATGAAACTGTCATAAATGGACTCAGCATCCTCAATAACCCCTAAATTGACACCAAGATTGTGAAAATGTGATCATTATTAGTAGATGTATGATTGCAGTCAGTATCCTGGCCAAGGTGAGAAAGCGCCCCCCAGAGGAAGGGCAAAACGGGGTCAGAAAATTTGCACCCCGTCATTTTTCAACAGTAGGACCCCAAAAAAAATCAATTTTAGCAAAAAAATCCTACGTGACCATTATTTCATGACAATTTGTACCCCACTATCAGTATAGTAACTCTCCGTAGAGCTTGGGAGCTGGGCTTTGGCAGAATCACCGGATGAATCACATCGTGTACAGAGTCGGTGGGTGAGCTCAACATAATGGTGACTGACATGTGACCAGAAGTTGCGGCAGTTACGCATCCTGCTACTTGAAAGCAAGAAGATGATTCGTTTAGTTCCTATAGACCTCTGAAGTTCGCCTACAAAAAGGATCCAAAGCTGCCATCTTTGCCCATATAAGGATATCCGGGAGTTAATTGAAGCTAACTGCCTATGGCAAGTTGCATTGTAAGTTAGCTCTGGGGTAGCAAAGATCAAAGTGTGTCGTCTTCATCTACTGGAGATCACAGTAGGCAGTGGACAAAACTGTGTAGCGAAAAACGTCTGCATTTCCAATGTCATCATCCCCGCAAGAGTTTAACAGGTGCGATAATTGAAAATCCCCATGTTATTTTCCCATAGAAAAAATCTCAAGATACCGGATCTCCTTATTTGGGCAAAGATGGTAGCTTTTTTGTAGGCGAACTTCAGAGGTCTATTGCATGGAGAGGGAATTTGAAAGACAACTGTTTATCCCACCCCTCCAATTGAGTCTCCGATTGATACTGCGTTCATGCAGCTCGGAACCTCGGAGGACCTGCCTTTAAAAAGTCCCGACCTCCGAAAAAATTGTGTTCATGAGATCAGTTCGGAAAATAAATACAGGAAACGCATAAATACGTTATTACAACTGCTTAGTATGGTTGAGCAAGAAGGAAATTGTCTTGGGCGAGTGTTTCTATCTGTGTTGTTAATTTAGTGACAAATTACCCTGCCTATTCGTAATGACAGTGAAATTCACCTCTTGTGTTGTTGCAAGGGAGGCCGTCGTGGTTGGAGAATATGATAGTGACGTCAAGTCGGACACCTCGGGGCACAAAACTTCCGCACGAGTCTCCGAGCAAAAAATCCAACCCGACCTAGCGTTCATGTCATTTTTCCGCTATCGGAGGTCAGAAATTTCCGAAAGTGCGAGGTGCATGAACGCAGTATGAGTTCCCAGACTCTACATCTTGATGTGGGTCTGGCTGGTCAGGCTAGCATGACACAGCATGACACAGCGCACTTTATTTGCTGTGTCATGCTAGATGGCTGCAAGAACTACATCCTCCTGTAATACTTCTGGTAGAAGAAAACTGCTCTCTGACAGCACTGGGAAGTCTGTGTTGACTGAGTGATTTGTAGCAGTTGAACCATCTGGAACCTGGGTGACAGGGGGTCAGGATTTGACTGATTAGCTTCGCCGATTAGCAAGGCACTTCCTCGTCGCCATTTTCCAGAAATATATCATGTCCGGTGCCATTTCTCCTCATGCTGATTGGTGGCTGTTCCACTCTCAGCTCATGCATGAGCTTATAGTGCCTTCATGCACATCGGACCTTCAGAAATTTCTGACTTCAGATAGCGGAAAAATGACTTGAACGCTAAGTCTGGTTGGACATTTTGCTCGGAGACTCGTGCGGAAGTTTTGTGCCCCGAGGTGTCCGACTTGACGTCACTATCATCTTCTCCTACCACGACAGCCTCCCTTGAAACAACACAAGAGGTGAATTTCACTGTCATTATGAATAAGGTAATTTGTCACTAAATTAACATCACCAATAGAAACACTCGCCCGAGACATTTCCCTTCTTGCTCAACCATAGAAAGCAGTTCTAATAACGTATATGCATTTCCTGTATTTATTTTTCGAATTGATCTCATGAACACACTTTTTTTGGAGGTCGGGACTTTTTAAAGGCGGGTCCTCCGAGGTTCCGGGCTGCATGAAGGTGTGGGCACGAGCTCTCCTTCTGCCTACCTTACGTCAATCAGTAACCTAGCACTTAATTGGCCAAGTAAAACGGCACCGGATACAAGCCCCTTGAAACACCATGTTGAAGCCTGAAAAAATCTTTGAATTTTGGCAATTTTCACTAGCCTAGCATTCCCATTGAAATGAATGGGGGCGGGACTTGTTCACTTTCTCCAGTTCTTATACAGGGCTGCCAAGTCTCTCGCTTGCCATTTTCTGAAACTTGGCAGCCCTGTCTGGGAGGGAAAGTAATCTCATCACCCCCTGCTGATTGCGTTCCTAGAGGCTAGCGGGAGTGGATGGGATTTTCTTTTAGAAAAAATATATCTCAGCCCACGATGGGAACTTAGTTAAATGCCTTCAATATGCTATGCATTTAGATCAGCTCTATTGCTTCTAGTGGTCACATTTTATTTTTTAGGGTCAGCTTAATTGTTTTGAGTTTGTTTGTAACAGTTTGTTTGTCTACAGTTGGTACAGTAGCATTTGACGTCACCAGTTTGGGCGCTTCATCTCCAACTGATCAAAACGGCAATTTGCTAAACTGGCTTTACATATTTTTGTAATAACAGAGAGCGATGTAAGCCGCATGGTGATAACTTGTGTTTTGCTCCTACTCACACAAGAGCTGGCAGTAAGTGTGATTGTCAAACTTAACTAACTAGCTAACAGGCTAATAAACAAACCATGCTAGGTGAGTACGTCGAAGGGTAAAGTCATGTCACTTGTAGTTGTAGTCCGTTTATGAAATGAAAAGAGCAATTACGTTTTTTAAAAATAAGGCAAAATAGGGTCTGATATTTTCACAGTTAGTAGATCATTACAGTATGCAGACTGAAAAATATTTTTGGTGGATAAGATCGCTGGTATATTTGCGTAATATTTATTTGAAAAGTCGGTCTATAGGATTTACCCCTCTGGCGCATAGCGGTCACTACAGTGGACAGCTGTTTAAAAGTCATTTTCTCCTAAACGCAATAGTTTCTATGGTGGAGTTGCATACATAGACCTAAAAGAAATGGACAAACAGACTCCGTTGTTCTCAATGGAAGGGGGCTGAAACAAAATTCCGTTTACTTTCCGTCGTACTGCGCAGACTCGTACTCACTTCGTGACGTTTGCCATCCTGCACATTGCTGTAACTCTGATAGATCGAAAACCTCTGAAATTGTTAACGTTCGTTTTTAATATTATTATTATGTTTACTTGCCTCTAGGTAATGCTTTACCCTATCAAACAGTAGGCTACCGTAGGCTACACACATTTTCACTGATCTTGCGAATGACTTTCCGTCATGGTTTTCGTGCAGGCTCACTCAGCTTCTTATCCAAACATTACGGGAAATCTCCCCTCGAACGTTAGCTTCCCTCCAACCGACATGCTAACTATACTTCTTTACGAGAAACCAACGTTATATACGAGGAAGAAGTGAATTGGTTTTGCCTTCGATAGCCTATATAGAATTCACAGAAGCTATAAGGGCGACACAGGGCACATGTTACATGAAGTTATGGGATCGCAAAAAAATCTGCAATCTATGGCCGTCCATGGGAGTTAGCAGAGCCAAAGGCAGAGCGTTGATCACCAGCTCATTTCCAGTGTTGCCAGATTGGGTTGACTGAAATCCACCCAATCACCCCGCCGCCTTCAGCAAAAAAACGCCCGATGATGTTTTTCTCATAGAGAACCATTGAACTCAAAATGTTATTTACCCGCCGACAGCTTATTTCCCCCCGCCGAACGATAATTAAAAAAGCCCAATTGGGCGGGCACCCGCCCAATCTGGCAACACTGCTCATTTCGTGTTTCTACTTCCGGGTAGTATGCCTGCTATGCCCCCTTGGTTGCATATCAGTTGTCAGACTGCTCTCTGCTGCTCCCGACCATTGAGGTGTATTCGGTGGTGAGGTGTTGTAACTACACGCGAACCTCCTCTGAATCAAAGATGGCCGACAGAAAGCCACACTTGTTGACCACTGCTAGAATATCCCGTCAATTCTTCTATAAAAGGACAACCCTAGAGGTAAAAAATATGATGATATGCAGGAATATCTAAGGAACAATATTGCTCTGAAAATTTGTAAAAAAATATTTCAAATAAGTTGTAAATTGCGATTAACCATGTGTCCAATGAAGTGGATGTCATGCATGCTAGGTATATTTCTAACACAAGTCATGTGGTTGATTCATCTCTTATAATGACTATTTTGGTTGCAATTCAGTGCATTTTGGGTATATTTATGTTAGTTTTATACATTGTATGCATAATATTAATATTTTATGCAAAATTATGATTTTTTTAATGCATATTAGTTGTAGTTTGAGTTTGTAAAAATTAGCATTTTATCATCATTTTATCATATTTTTGGTCCACAAGTGCTGCAAAAAATAGGGAAGACCCCTCTGACTCCAGTGGTGATCAGAAGGGTGACAAAAGTGATGATGAGTGGCTGCCGGAGAACAATAGAGGCATGGGATATGTCGATTATGAAGGAGATGCAGAGAGTCAGGGTGCAAATAGTTGATAGGATTGATGAACTAATGGTTGATGACCATAAAATGAGGTTAATTTGAGGAAAAACTCAGTTTTTTTCATTTTTATATTAGGTTTACACTTTTATGCTTGAGGTCTGAGGTGCATGTAGTCCACTGTAGTGGACATGTTCGTAACTCTCTGAAAAATTAATATAGGCCTATTTGAAAAAAAAATTGAATATTTGTTATTTTCATGTCCCAAGTAATGTAAAAACACAATTTTAAAAAAATTGTCTCAGGCTTTCATAATTCATGCATCAGAGGGTTAAAGCAACACTTCACCGTTTTTTCATATTAAACTACGTTATTCCCTTAACTAAGACGAGTTGATACATACCTCTCACGTTTCAATGCGTGCACTCACTGGCTCTGGTGCGCGGCGCAACTTTGATAGCACTAAGGTATCCCAATGCATTCACACAATATAGTTATCCCTTTTACCTGCATGGAAATGCACCACGTTTTACTTTGTCTCACCATACTTGGTCGTGGGACTACTCGTGTAACTGTTAACGGAAAACATGGAGATGTTTGGTCGCTTCTAACTTCATCTCTGTTTGGATCCCAATGAATGCATTGGGCTAGCTAAGTGCTATCAAAGTTGCGCCGCGCACCAGAGCCAGTGAGTGCATGCATTGAAACGTGAGAGAGGTATGTACTGTATCAACTCGTCTTAATTAAGGGAATAACATAGTTTAATATGAAAAAAAAAACGGTGAAGTGTTCCTTTAACATTGGAGCTGCTCTTCAATAGGAATGCAACCGCTTGGGGCGCTGGTTTTCACTTTCCCTCCCTATACCTCCATGCTGGGTGAGGACGGCTAACCTGGTCTTCTGCTGAGCAACTGGACACCTAAGACAGGATTGGCAGTCTGAAACGTCAATCATTTAATTTTGGCCCTGATGGATAAGATCATCACATTTGTCATCTGAATCATAGGTAGAGGTGTGGTTTAGGCAATCTAGAAATGCAGCTTGGCTAGTTTGACAGTGTCGTTTATTGCAGCAATTGAGTGATTAGTGAAAAGGTTTTGTTTGAAGTCCCACACATCAAATGTAAAGTCTGATTCATGGCCTTTACTTGAAATGCCATTAGGGGAAAACAGATTTTTCCCCTCTTTCAGGATTTCATTTTATCCACCACTGATATCCATCACAACCTTTCTGGTGCCCCCTCCTTGTTTTGCTCTAACCTGTTTAGCTTCACTATCCTCTTTGTGGATCCAACCTATCTCAACGCTCCATTTAGTTGTCCTTTTTACCGGTCTGGATGTTTTAGGCATCTTCTCATTGTCTTTGGTTTCCTTTTCACTGTTGCTGGCTTCCTCATCTGTTTCTTTGGATTCTGTCTTTAGCTTCATTTTCTTCCTGATGTAGCGCCCTCTAGAGGACTGCTGACTACGCCACCCCTTGGGTTAAGCTAAGAACTGTTGTGTCAGAGCAAGGGGAACTCTGCCCCAAAAAGGCACAGGCACAGGTGTTTAGAAAGATACAAAAATACAATCTTTATTAAATATCGCTGGATTTGTTGCATGGATTGGTCAATAAATATGAAAATACATTAGCTGAACGGGGCTTATAGCACCACCAGGTAAGTCAGTCAAGCCACAGAGACCTAGAGGAAGAGCACTTATCACATAGCTACAGTCTCTACCAAACGTGAATGGGTGCACACAACCCCATTAGTAATACATATTAAGAGTTCGAACCACACACACAATACAATAATTGAGTTCTGGCAAACACTCCACTCAAGCTTAAGAATGTTAAGCATTCACACTACAAAGCATTAAGCTCAAACATTATGTGAATTACTACTACAGTAACTAAGGAGACCTGCTTTCCTGGTGTTCCATGTGGCTGAACTGCTACCGAGGCTATATAAGGGAAAGAGGGAGACATTAACAAACAAAAAGAAAAGTAAAAGAAAAAAACATATAGCCTGTGGCTCACAAGGCTACAACACCAAACACACAGCATACAGCCCGCAGGCTAGATAAGATAAACTAAAGAAAATTACTAAACTAAGAGCAGCACACATCAAGCATACAATAAGCTACTAGAGAACAGCAACTAGCACACAGGGCATCGGTAGGTCTGTATCGGTATTTAAGTTGACCCGTGTTGGTGAGCCCTACTCTCGTCCACAGCCACAGTCAGCTGAGCACTTATACACGGAATGAACCCCCGACCACTAGATCCTATTTGTTTGTGTAGATCAGGACACCGCTAAGACACCGACCCACAGTAACTGATCAGCGTCGGCTCCCCGGCTCCCTCCAACGCTTAAAACTGGTCACACGACCCAAACGCCGCTACGCACCCACCAAGCTTGCAACAGGGAAACACTACTGCACTAAGGAACCCAGGTGTCTATAACTATGCCTGTTCCTAACTGAGGCCGGGGTGAGCGGTAATTAGTGACGTCGCCAGATGTGAGAGTGATAGGAAGAGGAAGGAAAACAAAACACACCCACTAGCAAGTCCCATACGCTACAATCCATCCCCTCCAAATGAATCGGCGGCCCGACGATGGTAGGTTATGCTTAAGGCCCATGGGGTTCACAGTCCAGCAATTCCTCTTCACTTCTGGCAACAATGCTTCGTGGGAGTCGGTAGGGGTTTGTGTGTTGGCCTGCTTTAGACCTGGCAGTGCGTCGCAAGGATGTGGGCACCGTCTCTGGTATGGTATCCACATCAGATGTAGAGGCCTCCAGGGGCTCTTGCATGGGTTCTTCCAGGGGCTCATCCTCATAATACACCATGACTGCATCTCCCAGAGGACCATCTTCTGCAGGTGTGAGAGTTGAGGGCGAGTCAGGTCTGCTTACAGGGTGCACATCTCCCTCTGATCCCGACCGCATCCCCTCAGGCACCATCCTCAACTCAGACCGATGGACATGCCGAACTGGTCCTCCATCCAGAGGAGCCACCGTGTAGACTGCCCCAGTTCCGGAGGGACTTCGAAGCACACGGAAGACCTCAGCCCTCCAGTGGTCTTGCATTTTATTCCGGCCTTGCACATGATTTCGCAGATATACAAACTGCCCTTCTTCAAGCCCTGCGTCATTCACTTGATTATTGTGATTCTGGTTTCGCCGGTGTGCCTGTTTCTCAGACCTTTGCTTCACATGTTCTTGTGTCAATCTCACACTCTCCTGATGCTTCTGGACCCACTCTTCAAGTGTGTCTGCATGCTGGACTGTCCCTGGGGTACCCAGGAGAAAATCCACCGGCAATCTTGGATGATGGCCAAACATGAGATAGTACGGAGTGTGCCCAGTAGTCTGATGGGGTGTGGTATTGTAGGCGAAGGTGAGCTGAGACAGATGTTGTGGCCAACGTCGCTTTTCCGCTACTGGCAAAGTACGCAACAGGTCATGTAATGTACGGTTGAACCGTTCACATTGTCCATTCCCCTGCGGGTGGTATGGTGTTGTCCTGCTCTTCTGAATACCGTACATCTGGCACAGCTGTTGAATCAATGAGCTTTCAAAATTGCGCCCTTGATCTGAATGTATTCGGGCTGGGGGACCAAATCGATGAAACCACTGCTGAACTAATGCCCGGGCAACAGTGGCCGCCTTTTGGTCCTTGGTGGGAATAGCCTGAGAGTACTTGGTGAATATGTCAGTTAGGATCAACACGTTTTCTCTGCCATCACTCGCAGGCTCCAGAACAGTGAAATCTAAGGCTAAAATCTCATTAGGTTGGCTAGCCTGTAATGTACTCCAGTATGAACGAACTTTGGGCTGTACAGCCTTCCCCAGCACACACCTCTGACATTGTTGGCACCATTGTTCTGTATCTCGGGTCATGTTCGGCCAGAAACACCGGGTCCGCAAGAGCTGAAGGGTCCTCTCCAGGCCTTGGTGTCCCTGGTTGTCATGGACACTTTGCAGTACCTCTTTTTGCAAGCACTGGGGAAGCAGAACTTGAAGTATCTGTGGGCCTCCACCCGGGGTCTGAATGAGGCGGTACAGCACTCCCTCCTGCTCTACTAACCGGTCCCACTGACGAAGCAGAGTCCTGCTAGCACTGGGCAATAGCTCCCGTTCCCTGGTCTCTGGACGTCGCCCCTCCTGGTGACACTTGCGTACAGGCCCAATGACCGGGTCGGCCTGCTGCAGCTGCCTTAAGTCTTCGGCTGTGCGTCCAGGCAACGCAACCATTTCTTCACACCGGCCCTCTATAGCAGGTTGTAGGCATTTCCTGCCCAAGACTTCCAGGGCTGGAATCTCTGTGCCAACGGCAAAACGCTCCAGATACTGACGGGACAATGAGTCAGCATTTTGATTAGTCCGTCCAGGGCGGTACTTGAGGGTAAAGTTGAAGGATGCGAGTTGCGATGCCCACCGCTGCTCAAGGGCTCCCAGCTTAGCAGTCTGTAAGTGGCTTAGCGGGTTGTTATCGGTCAGAATCGTGAAATGGTTCCCGAGCAAATACTCACGAAACTTCTCCGTGACTGCCCACTTTACCGCAAGCAACTCGAGCTTCATGGAGCTATAGTTCTCCATATTTCTCTCCGTTGGCCTTAGCCCCCGACTGGCAAAAGCCACTGGCCGGACTTTCCCATCCTGCTCCTGGGATAGTATGGCGCCTAGTCCCCCATGGCTAGCATCTACCTCGAGAATGAAGGCCTTTTTAAAATCTGCATATGCTAAGACTGGAGCAGAGGTGAGTCTCTCCTTAAGAGACTGAAAGGCATGTTCACAAACATCATCCCAAGCTGCCGTTATGGGAACTGGAGGAGTTTTTCCTTTCCGCCGGGGTCCATTCAGCTTCCCTACCAGGTGATGAAGAGGGGCTGCCAGTTTAGCGAAACCCTCCACATATCGCCGGTAATAACTTGCAAAGCCGAGGAAGGAGCGCAGTTCAGCAAGATGGTTCGGCCGTTTCCACTCTCTCACAACTTCGATCTTGGCAGGATCTGTGGACACCCCCTCAGCAGAGACAACGTGCCCCAAGTAGCTCACTTGATGTTGAAAAAAGTTACATTTAGACAGTTTGACCTTAAGTCCCTGCTTTTGTAGCCGCGCAAAAACTTCCCCAAGGCGTTCAAAATGTTGTTCTACCGTGGCCGAAAAGACCACCACATCGTCCAAATATAGAAGAACGGATTGGTACCGGCAGTCGCCGAACATGCGCTCCATAAGGCGCTGGAACGTCCCTGGAGCATTGCAAAGCCCAAATGGCATTTGATTAAACTCGAAGAGGCCAAATGGGGTGCAGAAGGCAGTCTTGGGCTTGTCTCTCTCGGCCATGGTTGTACCCGCTCGCAAGGTCCAATGTGGAGAACCACTTTGCCCCAGACAGGGCATCCAATGACTCTTCAATTCGGGGGAGGGGGTACGCATCACGGCGAGTCTTCGCATTCAATTGCCGATAGTCCACGCAAAGCCTAAGACTTCCATCTTTCTTAGTTACCAGGACGATGGGGGAAGAGTACGGGCTACTACTCTCTCTGATAATCTGGCTATCCAGCAGTTGTTGAATATGTGCCTTCACAGTCTCATACTGGGAGGGTGGAATACGTCTATATGGCTGGCGGACTGGAGCATCATCCAGCAGGGGGATCTCATGAGTTATCAGGGAGGTGCACCCTAAGTCTCCCTCACCGCTGGAAAAAATGTTATTGTACTGGGCGAAAAGGGCCTTGGCCTGCGAGACTTGCTGCTGAGTCAGCCCCTTGAAGTCAGGAACGGGTGTAGCAGTGGCACATGGGGTCGTGGTTACCTCTTGGGTGGATACATAGGCGCAACAGTCCTCCCAGGAGGGGTCTACTGCAAACGAGGAGGTTCCTGTGGAGGGCGCCATTACAGCTTGCACTGTGCCAATGACACGGCGTGGGGGAAGCCATACGTCGGTGCTATTAACATTAACTACAGGGGCACACAAAAGGCCCTTCTGAGCAGAAACAAGGGTGGGGGATACTAAAAGGCCATCGGGTAACTGCTCCTCCTCGAAGCCTAATGGCTCCAGCAAAAATTCAGCAGACTCTAGTTGGGGGCATGTGACAGGAATCATGGTGAGGCAGCCAGCCCCAAGACGGACGGAAGACTCCCCCTGCACTTTCACTTTGAAGGGCTTGGCAGCATTGCTGATGGCCTGGATCTTTTCACACTGTCTCAAAGCACGCTGCGCTGCTGGGGCCGCCGACTTCACCAGAGGGGAGTGAAAGAGCCGAGAACCATGTTGCTCAAAAAGCAGTTTATAACATTCTCCAAGTATGTTCATCCCTAAGATGCCTGGTGTTGCTGTTTTTCGGCTATGGAGAATGACATCTTCCGGGTCCCTGACAACAAGTACCCCCCTCCCCGGAATACACTGTCCCAAAACTACCACGTCCATCTCAACATAGCCACTATATGGTATATCTAGCCCGTTAGCTGCCTTGAGGCCTAGCCATTTACAGTCTTTCTTCTGTAAGTGAAGGAAATGTTTATTAAAGAAACCCTCACTAACTGTGGTCACCATTGAACCAGTGTCAACTAAACAAGAAACCATTACCCCCCCCATAGTTACACTTAACACAGGACAATTCCCCACTAACTGTCCATATGAAGAAGAACAAACAGAGCCAGAGACTTCCCCTCCCAGTGCGTGGCTCTGCACACTAGGGGGCTCTAGTTTCCCTGCTGACCAGAGGAGCTACCGGTAGGAGCTGCGGGCTGGCTAATAGAGTGGGCAGGGGGTGGATGTGAAGCTGGGTTACCCGTAGAGCGGACTGCCTGACAGTATCGAGCTATGTGTCCGGGCTGGTCACATCGGAGACAAATAGGCTGCCCATTAGGGGCACGTTTAAAGCGAACCCCCCTGGGTGGCTGAGGAGCTGAGGGTGTGTAACTAGACTGCCCTAAATGTTTAACCAACATGTCTATTTGGGCCTGCTGTTTGGAGACAATGTCTTTGAGTTCGGCTAGCTCAGGATTTGGGGTGAAGGTGGCCTCACACTGTGATGTATAAGGTGTTTCACTAGTAACACGCACCGAAGTGCGATGGTTTCGATCCCGGCCTGCCTGTCCCTCTTGCACCCACCTAATGGCCTCCCGGCGTACTTCTAAGAGTGTTAATCCCTCATTAGTCCGCACCAGTCTCTTAAGTTCCCTACGCAACATGTGGTCATTAACATTCTCGCAGAATTGGTCCCTAAGTACAAGGTCAGAGTTAGCAATAGCATCGGCCTTTGACTGCTTTACCTTTTCCATAAGTTCCATCAATGCATGGGAGAATTCAAAGAGTGACTCATTTTCTTTTTGTTTTCTATCAAAAAAACGTTGTTGCCAAAACACATATGATTTAGCACACCCATACACCTCTTTTAAAACCTTCAGAATTTCTGTTGAACTTTCTCTGACCGCAGTCGGTCTGTATTTAATTTCATTCCGGGCTTCGCTCTCAAGGTGGTCATACAAAAACACCGCTTTTTCTACCTCAGACATAAATCTTGACCTGATACAGCTTTGCACCTCCTCAATCCAATCGTCAATATAAAGACACCCCGCTGCAGTGGAGCCAGAGAATTTTGGACACCGCCTCTCTCTAGGCAGATACAAAGCCTGTTCCCGTCGTATAGGTTGGGCACCATCATCACCGCCATTGCCCCTAGTACCTCCATTTTGTGCGCGGGAAAGTCTCTCATTTTCCGCCCGGAGCTGCTCCAGCCGCTCCTGAAGCTGCCGGAGTTCGATGTTGGATCCTCCACTAGTATCCTCGTCCATCTTGTTGCCAGCTGCTGTTCTCTAGATACAAGCACACACACACACACACACACACACACACACACACACATACACACACTTGCTGCTCGCTTGACCAACCCAAAACACCACTTCCAAAAAAAGAAAAGTATCTCCTGCCAACTTACGCCAAATTGTAGCGCCCTCTAGAGGACTGCTGACTACGCCACCCCTTGGGTTAAGCTAAGAACTGTTGTGTCAGAGCAAGGGGAACTCTGCCCCAAAAAGGCACAGGCACAGGTGTTTAGAAAAATACAAAAATACAATCTTTATTAAATATCGCTGGATTTGTTGCATGGATTGGTCAATAAATATGAAAATACATTAGCTGAACGGGGCTTATAGCACCACCAGGTAAGTCAGTCAAGCCACAGAGACCTAGAGGAAGAGCACTTATCACATAGCTACAGTCTCTACCAAACGTGAATGGGTGCACACAACCCCATTAGTAATACATATTAAGAGTTCGAACCACACACACAATACAATAATTGAGTTCTGGCAAACACTCCACTCAAGCTTAAGAATGTTAAGCATTCACACTACAAAGCATTAAGCTCAAACATTATGTGAATTACTACTACAGTAACTAAGGAGACCTGCTTTCCTGGTGTTCCATGTGGCTGAACTGCTACCGAGGCTATATAAGGGAAAGAGGGAGACATTAACAAACAAAAAGAAAAGTAAAAGAAAAAAACATATAGCCTGTGGCTCACAAGGCTACAACACCAAACACACAGCATACAGCCTGCAGGCTAGATAAGATAAACTAAAGAAAATTACTAAACTAAGAGCAGCACACATCAAGCATACAATAAGCTACTAGAGAACAGCAACTAGCACACAGGGCATCGGTAGGTCTGTATCGGTATTTAAGTTGACCCGTGTTGGTGAGCCCTACTCTCGTCCACAGCCACAGTCAGCTGAGCACTTATACACGGAATGAACCCCCGACCACTAGATCCTATTTGTTTGTGTAGATCAGGACACCGCTAAGACACCGACCCACAGTAACTGATCAGCGTCGGCTCCCCGGCTCCCTCCAACGCTTAAAACTGGTCACACGACCCAAACGCCGCTACGCACCCACCAAGCTTGCAACAGGGAAACACTACTGCACTAAGGAACCCAGGTGTCTATAACTATGCCTGTTCCTAACTGAGGCCGGGGTGAGCGGTAATTAGTGACGTCGCCAGATGTGAGAGTGATAGGAAGAGGAAGGAAAACAAAACACACCCACTAGCAAGTCCCATACGCTACACTGAGCTTTTCAAATAGACCCATTTTTCACTTTGAGAGAGGGGCTTGATTTTTGCAAAAATTGAAAAGTGCAATTCTGTCTCCATATGAAGGAATGTATTTGGTCAAAGCTGAATCATCCATAAGCATGACAACGTCTTTGTCAATCTGTGGAGCAAAGAACAACAATGATAAGTCGGTAGACCATAGACCCCCATCGACCCTAACTGGGAGTTGGTTTCTCTTAGGCTTTGAATTACTGTTACGCTACCCCCTTACATATATCAATATCCCAAAAATGACAATAACTCATTTTCGACCAAAGATAAAGTTACGGCATTTTGTCTTTATAGGGCAGCTACACTTCTGTCTCCACATCACAACCAGGGATCACAGCTTTCCTCTCTTCCATTAGTGTGAAGGCATCTTGGGGGACACCCCGGCCTCGTAGAAAATCTGTCACGCTGACAGACATCAAGAACTGCGGGGTTGGTATCACTAAAGAAAGAGACTTTACGTCATTGATCTTGTAAGCTACCACTTCCAGTGATCATACAGAGCAGCACCTCTAAAACTTACCTTCACATCGTAAAGATGTTCCACCGATAGGCCGACCATGCGTGACTCAAACTACAGCTGTGAAGCGGTTGCTTTCTCTCCGAATTAGTTTTCAGTGTCAAGAGTACGAATAAGGTCGGGATTAAGGTCAACATGATATTTCAACTTTATTCTCGAAATTTCGAGTTTAAAGAGAAACTATGCAGGATTGCCGATTTCATCTCCTGTTTCGCTTTCGCTTTTCGTTTTTCGTTTTTGCTCGTTTTATGCCTGCATATTTCTCTACAGAGCTTCCCCTACAGTTTTAGCGTTCAGCAATCCCCAACTTTATGCAAATTAATCCGTCCATCGCGAGCCCATAGGAATACTCGGTTCACAGACTAATTAAATTATTCTGTGTCCTATATAATGATTCATTGGTATCATGGATGATTTTAGACAGTAACATTGTAACCACAATTGTTTTTGTATGCTGTTATTGCTTATTAAGAGAGAAAGTTTCCACAGTTGTGTTTACTCTTTACCAAACATTCGTAGCGCTCTATGATCTTTGCTTTTTACTGACTGCGGTGGGACAATTTCTAGTCGTCTGAAACCGATCTCACATCAGTGGTAACCCCACTGACTCCGCCCACTTCCAGGTCACGGTTTAATGCTGCGTTCCAGACCTCATCCAGACGAGTGGGAGGTGGGACGTACCCTACCTGAAACGTCCTACCTCCCACTTCAAAGCATTCCAAGCATTTTGGAGTGGGAGGTTTAGAAAACACTGGCGACCGCCGTAACGTTAGCATACTAGGCTAGGCTAGGCTAACTGTATAACGTTATAACGTTACTTTCACAATACGTTGTATTCTTTGTTGACACAATTTTAAGTAATAATAACACGTTAATTACCGTGTCTAAAACAACCCTACCCTAAAGTTTATAGCGTATTCCTTGAAGTTATCTCTCACGGAGCGTGTCTCGGGTTCCGCCATAATCCTCCGACTTAACTTTATTGAGGTCGGGGCAGGTCGCGCTCCTACGAGTTCGCGAGAAGGAGGTCCCACTTCGGCAGGCATTCCAGTGCACCTTTCGTAGTTGGAGGTATAAATCCCACGTCCCACTAGTTTAAATGCTGACTGGAATGCACCATAAGGTCCCGGTACAGTCCACGCACCCGACTTGTCATGCGACAATGTGACGTCATGGGAAACGTTGTTACCATGTATACTTGCGCGTGGTGGTCGCGACACTATTTGCAGTATTCTCCTGAACAGAGGCAGGGTATCCATTGACATTAATGGTTTTTAAGGTGTGTGCAGCTAGCTAATGAGATGAGTTTGTGTAATTTCCCTAAGTGGAAAGAGATTTTTTTTTTAGGTCTCAGCAGATATCCTTTGGTTGAAAATAAATCTCTTTGTTACCTTTTACTGGAATGCTTATGTGCCTCGGTCCTCTTTCCCCTTAATTCCTCCTGTTGCAACTCTCACTGGTAACATCAACGTCTAGTTCACGACTGTAAACAAATCAGTCATTCGAACAGCAACTCTCGCTGCAGCCTAGCCAAGTTAACTTCCCACTTGACTGTTGACAAACTGACTATTATTCAAACTTCATGACTACAGTCATTTTAAAAATGAATGGGCTTATTTAAGATGTGGGATATGATAATGCCTACTGGTGCCGTGGCGTGCCGTGTAGTGCCGCACTATACCGAACCGTGTACAGTCGGTGGAAAAGGGACATCAGTCTCCACTCAATGGGTGCCTCTCATTCGTCTATTTATACATCCTCCCTTCCTTCCTCGGTCCTCGTTCCTACTGATCTAGATAAAGAATGATGGGGCGGCAACAGTGGGATAGTCAATCCAGTGTTAAAGATCAGTGGGAACGAGCCTGGAGGAGAGAGGTTGAGAGGCACCCTATGACTTATATGACTGTCATGTCCTTAGGAAGGCTCTGGCCATTTTGGACTGTTTTGACCACCCTCTCTAGAGTGTGTCCTTCTACCCTCAAAAGGTATAGAGTTCCCAAACATAGGACTAAATGTTACCAATTTTGCTATGTACAGCGCCCTCCACAATTATTGGCACCCCTGGTTAAGATGTGTTCTTTAGCTTCTAATAAATTCATTTCAAATAATATAGGACCACAATGAAAAAAAAAGCGTAAAATCCAACCTTTAATACAAGTGCATTTATTTAGAAGGAAATAAATCCCACATTAAGAAATAATTATTCTTCATAAAATCACCTGTTCCACAATTATTGGCACCCCTAACAATTCCTAGGAAATAAATGTAATTAAAGTATTTCTGTCATTTCTGTCATTTCTACAGTAGTTTACAAAGTCAATCAGAGTATGTAGGAACATTTAATTAGTAATTCTTAACATCCTGTTTCCCTGGGCTATCAATATGACGTGACACAGAGGCCATTTCTCTTCAACATGGGAAAGACAAAGGAACACACTGTTCAAGAAAGGCAGATGTGTGTCGACCTTCACAAGTAAGGCAATGGCTATAAGAAAATAGCCACTCGCACACCTGCCCATATCTATGGTCAGAGGAATCATTAAGAAGTTTAAAACAACTGGAACAGTGGTAAACAAGCCTGGAAGAGGACGCATGTTTATTTTGCCACCACGCACAGTGAGGAGGATGGTAAGAGAAATAAAAAAATCTCCAAAACTCACTGTTACAGAATTGCATCAAATGGTTGCATCTTGGGGTCACAAAGTCTCCAAAACAACCATCAGGCACTATCTACATGCCAACAAGTTGTTTGGGAGGCATGCAGGGAAAACAACCTTTCTCACTCAAAATCATAAGCACAAACGTCTGGAGCGGTACTGGGCCTTCAACTGGGACCGTGTGCTTTGGTCAGATGAGACAAAGTTAGAGCTTTTTGGCAACAAACACTCTAAGTGGGTCTGGCGTAACAAAAAGATGAGTATGCAGAACAGCACCTCATGCCCACTGTGAAGTATGGGGGAGGATCGGTGATGCTGTGGGCATGTTTCTCTTCCAAAGGGCCTGGGAACCTTGTTAGGGTGCATGGCATCATAAATGCTTTGAAATACCAGGACATTTTAAATCAAAATCTGGTGGCCTGTGCCCGAAAGCTGAAGATGGATCGTCACTTGGTCTTTCAGCAAGATAATGACCCTAAACATATGGCCAAGTCTACACAGAAATGGTTCACCAGACACCGTATCAAGCTCCTACCATGGCCATCTCAGTTCCCAGACCTCAACCCCATTGAAAACCTGTGTGGTGAGTTGAAGAGGAGAGTGCAGAGGAGAGAACCCAGGTCGTTGGATGATTTGGAGATTTTGTGCAAAGAGGAATGGTCGAAGATCCCTCTTTCTGTTTTCTCTAATCTTGTGAAACATTATAAAACAAGATTAGGTGCTGTTTTATTAGCAAAAGGGGGTTGTACAAAGCATTTACATCAGGGGTGCCAATAATTGTGGCACACATGATTTGATGTAAAATAATTATTTCTTAATGTGGGATTTTTTTCCTTCTAAATAAATGCACTTGTATTAAAGGTTGGATTTTACACTTTTTTTCATTGTGGTCCTATATTATTTGGAAAAAAAAAGAATTTATCAGAAGCTAAAGAACACATCTTAACCAGGGGTGCCAATAATTGTGGAGGGCGCTGTATGTATTGCTACAGTATTAACATGCTGAATTTGCTCAAATTATGTCACTATATTGCACTCTCTGCTCTTCTTGCACACTGTACTATTGCTTATCTTGGCCTCTCCATGGAGTGATCTTGTACTGTCTTTTATTTAATGTACTGGTTCTTGTCTATAGTGTTGTAATGCTGTCTTCGTTGTTATTCATTAACGTGTTGTGTCATTGGTTTTGTTTTAACACCTGGCTACAACTTAACAAGTTAACGACCACCCTCCGTAGGATAATGAATTTGACTTGACTATACAGGTCAATGATTAATGAATGGAGACGGGGCGGGGGCATAAAAACAACAGATTGATACCCATAATGTTATTCGTGTATTCATCGTAGTCGCCTCTTTCATTTTGATTTAGCCTAAATGTTAGTGCTCCATTTGGTGTGTGCCTACCTTATTGCAATTCCATCACCAAGATGTCAACATTAAAGAAATGTCTCTCTGCTGCATTAATGCCGACTTATAAAACGGGAAAGTTTGCTGTTGCAGAAAATAAGACAGTTGCCATATTATATCAAGTTTTTAGGCTGTCTGTCATCGGATACTTAATTGGGTAAGTCACATTCTGCCTGCTGCAGTTGATAGATTTGTACAGTATTTAACATCTCAAATTTGCTCTTTGGTCAAATATTTACGCTTGCCCTGTAGACCATAAATCAATTTGATCTGTATCAGGGATGTATAGGCTGTCTGTAGACATTCAGAGATTGATAGGGCAGGTGCCACATTATCTCGGTTGTTTTCTGTACAACAGACTTCGCATAATATAAAGATATCAAGACTTGTAGGCAGAGAATGAGGTGAGGTATCATTGATGTCCTGCGTTTTCTCATTACTCACTCTTTGGGTATAGCGCGTCTTGTACATTTGTCTACTGTTGTCTTTTGCATAATAGCAATAGCATAAACAAGTATGCTAAATATCAAGGCTTGTATCAGGCAGAGAATGAGGTGACGCATAGGCTACATTTTGTACATTTGTCTTCTGTTGTCTTTTGCATAGGTGGGTTTTTGTAATGAATAAGGGTTATCAAGCTAGAGAGGAGTCCATACAAAGCTCTGTGATCACCAAAGTGAAAGGGGTTGTATTGACCAATTCCAGCGACACAGGACTCAGTCTGTGGGGACCAGAGGACTACGTTATCCCACCTCATGTGAGTCCAAGCTTGTGGTGTACCTCTGTTGAGATGTAGCCCGTTGGACCCATTACTGCTATTTATTTGATCACATCACATGTCCAACATTTAGATATTGCAATGCATAATATTGTAGTGAGATGTTTTCTTCATTTTTGTCTTTGCAGGGAGAAGCAAGTCTTTTCATCACAACTGATTTCATAGAAACACCAAATCAGAAACTAGGAAACTGTCCAGAGGTAATTAAGTGCCTCTCTTACAGTAAGACCAGAGATGGGCAAACTACGGCCTACGGACGCACTTTACTACGGTGTTATGGATCTTAATGGGATACTGTACATGTTAACTGAGGATTAACAATTAACACGTCATCAAGCTGGTTTTACCTTATTTATTGCAGATGTGGTGGTGGTGATGTAATATGGTTTTGTTTCTTTTAACTTGCATAAAACACTGTCCTGCGGATGGTACATATGGAGCTAATACACAGGAAATTACTGTACCTACCCTAGCTATCACCCGACTAAACTCAATCTTTTGAGATTGAACATTAGTCTGGGGAGTCTGCGCTGTCTACTGCACAGAAGGCATGGTCAATGGGCATAGTTCAAATTACGCATTTGGATGTCCTTCTGTACGCATTTGGTAGTCCTTCAACCAATTAGACCAACGATCCGGTGCGCCTGGTGGATAAGCCAGATTGTGATAGGTTACAGCAAACGTGGAAAAGAATAAATGTGCAGGTTTCCAGTCTGAACTTAAGGGCGAAATCCAGTCAGGCTGGGTTTATCCAGTCTAACCGTTACCAATATTTTGACTTCACTTCACCGTTTTTTCATATTAAACGTTATTCGCTTAACTAAGACAAGTTGATACATACCTCTCATGTTTCAATGCGTGCACTCACTGGCTCTGGCGCGCGCCGCTTCTTTGATAGCACTTAGCTAGCCCAGTTCATTCATTAGGATCCAAACAGAGATGAAGTTAGAAGCGACCAAACGCCTCCATGTTTTCCCTATTAAGACACAGTTACACAAGTAGTCACACGACCAAGTATGGTGAGACCAAATAAAACGTGGTGCATTTCTAAGCAGGTAAGAGGGATAACTATATTGTGTGGCGGAATAACAATTGGGAGCACTTAGACTCGGCGCAGTAATATCCTCACTCTTGCACTTTCAGTTTCACTCTGTAATTTGTTCATGGTGTCCTGAAGCCACAGTCCTGCCAAGACAATGTAAAGTTGGGATGCATCCTTTCAATGTTCTTTTTGTTATTGTTTTTGTTATTCTTGTAGAGCATTAAAGTTCCTGATGGCCTCTGTCATGATCATGATGGCTGCCAACTTGGAGAGGCAGTTACAGCTGGTCATGGTATGACTTAGTAAGCACCACATACAGTAGGCTAATGAGTGCAGTTCATCAGTTCAGTCTAAATTAACTGGGTTAGTCAAGGGATATGAACAACGACTTCTTACATAAACAGGAAATGAGTATTACACCTTTGGGATGTTTGGTGTGTGTGAATGGGCTGACCTTTGTGCTATATTTATTGTACAGTACTTTGACTAAATTCTTTAAGTGATTACAGAAAGAATGGAGACGCATACAATTGTCAACTGAATTATTGTCTACTTTAGTGAAAGTCTTTCTGTATATTGTAGGGATAAAGACTGGTCGATGCTTGAAGAGTGAAAATGACACGGGAACTGGGACATGTGAAATATATGGCTGGTGTCCAGTTGAGAGGAGTCAGGAACCCCAGTGAGAGCCCACTCTTTACCGCAACACTTGCTTTCACTGAACACTTTGATACCAGGGCTGTCAAATTAACTGATTCATTTCTATTAAGTAATTTGAGAAAAAATAACTGATTTAAAAAAGATTATTGATTAAAAAAAATAACGCAGATTAATCTATTCCTTATGACCTTTAACCTGGAGCCGTTCTAGTCAGTAACCATTAGACTGTAAAATGAAGGAGAGAGAAGAGAATGTGCTGCCTATCACTGATTGGAACATTTACTTTTAAAAAACGGCCTGATGGTGTTGATAATAAAGTGTTGATTAACATAAAGTCCTCTGCAATGTCTGCAGCAAGGAATTTGCACATCACTGGAGTTTGACAACTCCAAAGTACCACATCAATGCAAAGAAATAGTGTTGACATTGACAGGAGTGTTAATTTATTTTCATTGTGCCCCCTATGTTATAACTGTGGCCTGAAATGCCTTGTATGTGGAAAAAAAACTTCTTCCCTCAGCACTTTTGCATTTATTTCCTCAGCATATTAGGTCATATTATAGATTGTTATGGCCATTATTTGAGCAGTGAAAGTAATAATAAAAGAGTTTTTTAACTTTAATGTCACTAATGCTGATTATTCAATTATTCTTTACAATACTTTAAAATACTTTAAAATACTTTCACAGCAAAAATTATATAGGCCAATGCGATTAAAAAGATGAATTAATCACAGAGTATATCATTAATTAGATTACATTTTTTATCGATGGACAGCCCTATTTAATACACAAATTATGTTTCCTTTGTAAATAAATCAATAATGCCAGAAAGACTACATCACTAAGAGCTTCCATCTGTTTACACAACATCACTAAAACAGACCACATTTAGAGAGAGTATGAGTCAAATTTGGTAAAATTGTCATCAACCTCTTCATGTCAGTGTGCCTCTCTTAGGAAAAGCTGAAAACTTTACCATCTACATCAAGAACTTCATCAGATTTCCCAAATTCAGCTTCTCAAAGTAAGTAAAATGTTTGGTCATCTCGGAGGAGAGAATGCAGTATTGTAATCTTGTTAGGGATATGATGCAGTAAAAATTGCTGGATGCAGCTTGTTTTGAGGCCTTTGCTGATTCCAGATCAAATATTCTTGAGACAAACGACGACAATTATTTAAAGAAGTGCATCTATGATGAGGCAGCCCATCCCTACTGTCCCATCTTCCGTGTGGGGGACATTATCAACAAAACTGGACACAAGTTTCAAGACATGGCTAAAACAGTGAGTACAATATTTTGTGACTATTCTATTGTGAAAAAGTATTTTTTCTAGTAGCCTAATTTATTTTAAAAAGTGAATCTTTAGTATATTCTAAATTCATTACATAGAGTGAATATTTATGGTTACAGTTATAAGATGTGTCCAAAGCAACATACAAATAAAAGCAATATAATGGTTAAAAATGAACAGTGAACAATTTAAAATATTGGTAAGACTACATTAAGGAGAATAGCAATAATAAACAATAATGTCAATCCAATCAGTAGCCCAATGAAAATAAACTAATATTAGGCCTATAATATACTGTACACTGAACACACAAATTTGTAAACGCAACACTTTTATTTTTGCCCCCATTTATCATGAGCTGAACTCGATAGCGTGTTATGGGCCACAACAAGTAAGAAATTGAAAGGTCAGGGTGCACTGTGGCAGGCTACAGCATCCATACCATAAACAGATCCGAGCATCCATGAGGACCCAGGTTCCAGTCCTACCTGTGGTCATGTCCCAATCCCACCCTGTCTCTCTCTCTCCCACTTGCTTCGCCCCTCCTGCCTTCACTGTCCTGTCCAAATAAAGGATTTAACCCATTCGGTGGTAGTGCACTCTCAGACACACACACACACGCACAGATGTTGTGATGCAGATTTAGGTCATGTGTTCATATTATGATTGTGTTCATTGGCAGTGATTTGTTAAACACACAGCAGCCTTTTTCTGTACCACTGACCAACACAACTGCATGTCATTGCAGGGCGGGACAGTTGGGATCCTGATCAACTGGAACTGCGATCTTGACAAAGGATCGTCACACTGCCAACCCAGATACAGCTTCACCCGTCTGGATGTGAGCACCTCTGTCAGCTCCATCACGTCAGGCTACAACTTCAGGTAGAGCCTCCAGCCTGACTCAGGCAAGGCTCAGGCCACTGTGTTTGTGTCCTTTCAGTCAGTCCTGAGTTATTGCCCTGTGTCCTGTAGATATTAACAGTATCCCTGATTGCCTCTACAGATATTCCCGCTATTACAAGAATGCTGACGGACAGACCTACAGGACTTTGTTTAAGGTGTATGGAATTCGTTTTGATATCATGGTCAATGGAAAGGTATGACAAAAATGTTTGTTGTTTTTCTGTTGTGATGTAGGCCTAGTTAACACTGATCCAGATTGATCACACTGGTTTACTTATTCCCATAGGCAGGGAAGTTCAATATCGTCCCCACCTTAATTAACATTGGAGCAGGACTTGGTCTAATGAAACTTGTAAGTATGGAATTTTCATGTTGTTACTGCTGACATTTTCAGGATGTCAAATGTAATTTGCCTGGATAGCCAGTAGAGGCCAGTAGTAGCCTACCAAGAGTTACACTTTTCAACTGTCTCGCTGTACTCACAACTTGTCATGTCCTTAGCAGTGGATATGCTGCAGTGACATTATGTTTATGGTTCTTAGTTGACACTTTTGTTCAAAGTAACTTACAATGACATAAATAAACATTACATTACAAGTTTATAGTAAGTTAAAGAGGAACTATGCAGGATTGGCGATTTCATCTCTGGTTTCGGTTTCGTGTTTCGTCTTCGCTCGTTTTATGCTTGCATATTTCTCTGCAGAGCTTCCCCGACAGCTTTAGCGTGTATATTTATAATAGGCTATATATAAATATATAAATTGCAAACGTGGTTCTTCTTGTTCCTTACGCGTCTCAGACTTCCAGATGTAAACAATGAGCGATCGTCTCCTGCAGAAACTGCAAGGTTGCAATAGCGGATAGGGACACTGGGGGCGGGAGGAAATATTACTGTTTTCGATGAAACTGGTCAGTCAAGCAAAACAACGATTTCTGAGCGATTTTATGACTATGAAAAAGTTGCATAGGGGTCATTCCACGCCAAATCAACCAGAGCCCACACACTTGCGTCTCAAAAAAATCTGAAAAAAATACCATGTGTGCCTATGTTACCCAGGAGACACTCTGTAAAATGTTTTTTGTGCTAAGATCAATACTTTTCAAGTAACAGCCAGTTTTACAGGGGGAGGGGGGTGTCAAATTTGTTCTGCCTCTTTTTTTTGTCAAAGTTCACAAGCTCATTGCTCAAGAACTAGAATCTGTAGGAGGCTCAAATTTTGCAGGCTGGTGCATAAATAGGAATAGTATGCAGTAAAATCACCACGAGTAGTCTGGATGGTCCTGCATGGTCATAGCAGTCCCTCAAAGTTGATCAAAATGTTATTGGAGTTTTTTGCTGGGTTCTGTTTAGGCCTTCAGAAGACACATTTTTACTCAACATAGACTCTTGGGTTTTTTTTCTTATTGAGATAAGTAGAAACACTCTCCGAAAAACCAATGAAGAGAAAAGAAAACCCATCAGGGACTGAACAGCAGACCTCACAAGTTTGAAAAATAATTTTGGATCTCATATTCAGAGCACCCTAACACCTTGTGGGAATATACAAAGATTTTTTTTATATTTTTTTCTATAATCTGCATTACCTCTTCTTTTTAAAAACACCAATTTGACTTGTCTTATGCAAATCTTTCTTTTTCATTTCCCACCCTGAACAAGGGCAAAATGTACCATAGAGATCTATTGAGAGATTTGTTTTGTATAGAGTAACCACTAGGTGCCACTAAAATCACTGAATCACTGAAATTGCCGGGTGGGGACAAAACATATTGATCTCAATGGTGCATTTTGTCCATGTTTAGGGTGGAAAATGAAAAAGAAAGATTCGCATAAGACAAGTCAAATTGGTGTTTTTAAAAAGAAGAGGTAATGCAGATTAACGAAAAAAATATTTTAAAAATCTTTGTATATTCCCACAAGGTGTTAGGGTGCTCTGAATATGAGATCCAAAATTATTTTTCAAACTTGTGAGGTCTGCTGTTCAGTCCCTGATGGATTTTCTTTTCTCTTCATTGCTTTTTCGGAGAGTGTTTCTACTGATCTCAATAAGAGAAAAAAAATCAAGAGCCTATGTTGAGTAAAAATATGTCTTCTGTAAGCCTAAACAGAGCCCAGCCAAGAACTCCAATAAAATTTTGATCAACTTTGAGGGACTGCTATGACCATGCAGGATCATCCAGACTACTCGTGGTGATTTTACTGCACACTATTCCTATTTATGCACCAGCCTGCAAAATTTGAGCCTCCTGCAGATTCTAGTTCTTGAGCAATGAGCTTGTGAACTTTGACAAAAAAAAGAGGTAGAACAAATTTGACACCCCCCTCCCCCTGTAAAACTGGCTGTTACTTGAAAAGTATTGATCTTAGCACAAAAACATTTTACAGAGTGTCTCCTGGGTAACATAGGCACACATGGTTTTTTTTTCAGATTTTTTTGAGACGCAAGTGCGTGGGCTCTGGTTGATTTGGCGTGGAATGACCCATAGGGTCTCTTTGAGTTACAGGCTGCGTTGTGTTTGACTGATGATAACTCTGAGATGATGGTTGTGGATGAAGCAGTTTGATTTGCCTGCATGGGTCAGGAAATAGAACTATTAGGGAAGAGCAACAAATCTGATCCGCCTGCTTTTTCTGCTGAGACACAACACCATTATTACGCTACAAGCATCTACTTACTTGGTGTCTCGCCGTCTGCGAGATCGTCAGGCTCCAAGGATGCTGTGGTAATGTTAGCCTCTGAGCTTCTGAGCATAACATTAGCTGCGATGACTCCAGTAGGTGCTGGGGGTCACTGGTGGGTCTTGACCCTAAAATGGCATCTAGCTTGTCATATCACATAAAACGCTCTTTTGCTTTGAATGAGCTTCCCGATCTCCGGAGGGTGTCCCGTGTCTGCAAGTATTTCTGCCTGAGCTTTTTGACTTTGGTCGGACACAAGTTGATTTGATTAAACCTTTTTCCGTCAGCCTCTCGCTGAAAATACTGAATAGGCCTACCTCAGTATTTTTATGGGTGTTTTCCATCATCGACTTAATAATATGCTCCTCTCCCCACACATCTATTAAATAACGCACCTCATCCACTGACCACAAAGTGCCCTTTCCAGACATGTTATCAGGCTATTACGAGACCTTTGCAAAAACGGACAACAGTATCCAATGAAGAAGACAAAGTTAGAGATTCTTTAGATTCTTTTGATTCTTTAGAACATGTGCTTAGCAACCTGCTCCAGCATTCTAGCGGTTCCAGGTTTAGCATTCCAGTTTCGGTACAGTTGCGTTCACATCATCAAAACGAACCGAACCATCAGACCAAAGGAACCCGGGTCCGGTGCAGGGGACCTTAGTGTGAGTGTGCCCTTGTTGTTTCAGTTTCAAGTACTGTAGTAAGTATGAGGTGTGTCAATAAAAGAATACAAAATAAATTCCAAAAGGGAATAGGCCTAATATGTGGCATAAAACATGTGTATGAAAGTGTAAATGTGTGTAGGCTAAGTATTCATGGCTGAAATTGTTGGCACCCCATGCTAACGTTGACTAAAGGAATATAAAATCGTTTGAAATTGACCTTAAAGGAACACTTCACCGTTTTTCCATATTAAACTACGTTATTCCCTTAACTAAGACGAGTTGATATACCACTCACGTTTCAATGCGTGCACTCACTGGTTCTGGCGCACGGCGCTACTTTGATAGCACTTAGCTAGCCCAGTTCATTCATTAGGATCCAAACAGAGATGAAGTTAGAAGCGACCAAACATCTATGTTTTCCCTATTAAAATTCAGCTACACGAGAAGTCACAACCAAGTAACTATATTGTGTGGCGGAATAAGACTTGGAAGCACTTCGACTCTGCGCAGTAATATCATCACTCTTGCACTTTCAGGTTCACTTTGGATTGAGGATATTACTGCACCGATTCTAAGTGCTCTCAATTGTTATTCCGCCACATAACATAGTTATCCCTCTTACCCGCTTATAAATGCACCATGTTTTATTTTGTCTCACCATACTTGGCCGTGTGACTACTCGCATAATTGTATTTTAATAGAGAAAACATGGAGATGTTTGGATGTTTCTAAATTCATCTCTGTTTGGATCCTAATGAATGAACTGGAGCAAATGAACTGAGAGCAGACCAGGGACCAGAGGCAACCGTGCTCCAGTACGGTACGGGTGAACCGTAGGCCTACCTAGTGTGAGTATGCCCTAAGTGGCCCAAGTACTGATCCCTGAGGTACACCTGTGGTGAAGTCATGAAATATGTGTCCCTGTCCTGGCTGAACACTGAACGTAGTAGCATGTAAAACAAGAGCCTTGTTATTTAAAAACGTGTAACAGCCCTTACTTGTTTGAAAGACAAAGAAGCTTCTCCAGAACTGAGAGATTAATTGAAAACACAGGGAGCTCCTAACAACTACCACTTCCATTGATTTCCTCTAGGGTGCTGTTGTCTGTGATCTGGTTTTGCTCAGGCTGACTGGAGAAAGAGAGCTCTATAGAAAGACAAAGTATGAGCATGTGAAGCATGAAAGGTACCATCCTATTTTTTCAGTGCTTTCAAACTGCACTTGTATTCTTTCTTGCCCAAAGCATCAGTTAAGCATGTGAATATATGCTACATCAAGTTGTGAACATTTAAGTTGTGAGAGATTGAAATGTGATTTTATAGCATAAAATAGTCATTCTTTGCCGATCCATATTATCAGCAAAGCACAGCAGTATTGATAATTTGTCATTAATATAGTAATTTCATTGACACCAGCCTTTGTTGCTGCTGTACTGTTTGTATTCAATTGAATGTAGTAAGCAGATGAAAAAGAGCGATGCCAGGTCACAAGATGGAGCTCCAGAAGAAGTCGTCAACATGGAGCTACTCACCGGTCAGGAAGGTGTTACAAATGCTCCACAGGCTTCAGTCTGACTGAGAGTCAATTTCTTGGCCTGGTCTGACCGCTGGCCAGTTCTTAGTGTTTGTGCCTGAGCCCATTCACCAACATGTATTTTGCTTCTCAGGGTCTAGCATAGATGTGATGCTCAATATCATGAAAGCAAATTTACACAGCATAATTGGGCAACTTCAAAATGACCGTGTGCTATGATGTTTTCCTATTCGTTTTTCACAGTGTGTGTAGTTATAGTGTTAGTGTTTGAAATGAAGTAGAAAAATTGTGTGAATTTTGATGTGCTGTATATGTTGGCAGACATTTAGTCTGTTTGCTGAGCCATGACACATACTGTACCAAAATGTCTTTGTGTTTTCGAAATGGCTGGATGTCATGCTGAGATTTTGTTTTTCACATTGTTATTTTGGAAAAAAGACTTTCAAATCATGTTGTTATGCTGCTGTTACTGTTTGAAATTAAGTAAAAATAAATAATTGTGTGAATATTGGTGAGTGTGCTGTATCACTATGATGGCCAGACATTAGTCTGTTTGACATACCAAACAGCTTTGTTTTCAGACACTCTGGAAGTAGCCCTATCACTGAGAGACCCCTACTCTTTGCCATCTTCTAACAATGCCCTTGGTGACCCATTATCAGAGGTGGGAAGTAGCTAAGTACATATTTCATTAATGTACTTAAGTAGCATTCAAGAATTTGTACTTTAATTGGGTGTTAACTTTTCTGACAACTATTTAACTTCTACTCCAATACATTTTTACAGAAATACACTATATTGCCAATTTTGTATTGGGTCACCTGCCTCGACTTGCATACGAACTTAAGTGACATCCCATTCTTAATCCATAGGGTTTAATATGATACCGGTCCACTCTTTGCAGCTATAATAGCTTCAACTGTTATGGGAAGGCTTTCCACAAGGTTTAGGAGTGTGTTCATGGGAATTTTCAACCATTCTTCCAGAAGCGCATTTGTGAGGCCACACACTGATGTTGGATGAGAAGACTGGCTCTCAGTATCCGCACTTATTCATCCCAAAGGTGTTCTGTTGGTTGAGGTCAGAACTCTGTGCAGGCCAGTCAAGTTCATCCACACCAAACTCTGTCATCCATATCTTTATGGACCTTGCTTTGTGCACTGGTGCATGTTGGAACAGGAAGGGGCCATCCCTGAGCTGGGCGTGGCCCCTTAGTTCCAGTGAAAAGAACTCAGAATGATGACAATTCCATGCTATCAACTTCGTGGGAACAGTTTGGGGATGGGCAATTTCTGTTTTAACATGACTGTGCACCATTGCACAAAGCAAGGTCTACAAAGACATGGATGACAGAGTTTGGTGTGGATGAACTTGACTGGCCTACACAGAGTCTTGACCCCAGCCCAAATGAACACCTGGGATGAATGAGAGCGGAAACTGAGAGCTAGTCTCCTCCTCCAACATCAGTGTTTGGCCTGACAAATGCACTTCTGGCAGAATGGTCAGAATGGAATTGCAGCTGAAAAGCATGGACCAACGTCATATTAAACCCTATGGATTAGGAATGGGATGTCACTTAAGTTCATATGCGAGTCGAGGTAAGTGAATACTTTTGGCAATATAGTGAGTGCATATAAAATAAGCCTGACTTTTGTGTCAATGCATTTGAAGGGAGTTATCGATTATTTTGTATTTCATGTCATGCATCTTCCCAACATCAAGGGTGATTTTAACCGGTATTAGTGTAAAAAGCCTTTGAAAAGCATGCAGGAATGCCACACAAATTGGCATTGGCACCAAACACAACAGTTACATGATCATGGAAAACTTCATCAAATACATTGCTTTAGCAGAATGTGTAGAGAAGAAAAATGTCTTATCCTTTGTTGTCATTAGCTTTTCCTTGTTCAAAATCCATGAAGAAAATGTAGACATTTTCTTAATATAACAGGCCAATCTTGCTAGTGAGCTTCTCAAACAGAGTAGCTCATTATCAGTAGATTCATCCTTGGCTTGGTAGAAAGCTGCAATCTTGCCTGATTACTGACACATTGTAAGGACAGTGCAATAGTTATTAAGGAGTTACAATAGTTCAGTGGTATGAAAGATACAAATATTTGTACACTACAGTCCTTTCACAGAAACAGCTGGTAAAATAATCCTTCAAAAAGCGATAGGTACTTTTTTTTCTCTTTTTTTTTTTTACTGAGTTAACCCCAGAGCTTATACTTCTACTCAACATTTACTTGATCAAAGACGTAGATTCAAAATACTTGACCCAGTAATTCTTGCAGTATCACAACTTCTACTTGTGTAAAAAAAAAGTGCCATTTTCCCACCTTGGCCCACTACGGCATATGAGCTAGGTCACCTGTTGTCTTGCCAGGCCTGGTCTGGGGCTGTATCTGGAACAGGGCTATGCACTGCTGCGCTGCAGCACGGGGACCTTTTGGCGGTCAGATAAGCAGCACGCCAAAGAACTGCGCCTATCTACAATACCAGACCTGCGACCACCAGACTCCACTGGGAGGGTCCTGTAAAAAGTACAGAACATCAGAAACAGAGTTTATTTTGCTTTGTGAAGTCTTCTGAGGGACCAGCTTACTGAACTCGGGATAAATACAGGTACAGCACCAACCTTAATATGTGTGGGATCGTATGGATGAAAAATTATGTCATGAAAGACTTCTAACATTTAAGATTGCTTGGGATTTTTTTTGTGTGTTTTTTTTCCGTTTTTTTTTACCAGCCAGTTTGCTCACATAGGTGGCTTTATTGTGTACATTTCATTTGTAATTCAAGAACTTACAGACTTTAAATGGTCCAGATAAGGACACATGTATTATTTTTTAATGATTTCAATTTGGTGATTGTGTTACAGTATATGGCTTACTGAATGAAACACTAATGACCAACTCATTGTTGTGTAGATCTACAGTATGAGTGCCACTGTCCTTCAGGAGTTCTCTGTGGACCTGGGGGAATCCAGCGACAGTGACCTGGAGGCGGACAGCAGACTGATCCCCCCTCTCAGCGTGCTGACCCAGGACAGCGAGAGAGTTCCCATGGACACACATTTCCAATCTGAGTTTGGGTAGGCCTAAGTAAACAGGCACTCACTCAGCTGATCAGTCAACATTGTTTAAAGGAGAATTCAGGGATTTTTTTCACACTGATCACTGTTTCTCAAGGTCTGAGTCTAGCACTGTCGATACCAAAAAAAATTAAAACAGTTGTTTTTACGTATAGTTTGAGTTGCTGCAGCCAACAATTAAAGCGGCCAGGCAGCTACAGTAGCCTACTACACTCTGGGGGTATGGAGGCTGTTGGCTGCAGCAACTTGAGCTAGGTAGTTTTTTTTGTACTGACATTGGTGTCCTCCAGAAATAGAGATCTATGTGAAAAATGACCAAATTTTCCTTTAAAAAGATCCTACAGTGTAAAGCATGGCTGGCTTAATAATATGAATACGGCTTCCTCAGTTTTTTTTTCAGCATGTTTGATGATGCCCTGCCTTGAAGTGACTCTGATGACCACTTTACTAAGCGAATTCAAAATAAATTAACTACTTCTTTCTTGCCAATAGAATTCCGAGTGATATAGCAGTCCCAGAGGAGGATGTACCATACACGGTGTTTACGATCCACACACTGTTTGATGCGGCTGCAGATGGGGATAAATATAAACTGAAGGGGTTGCAGAACTACCTTCAACACACCTCCAAACACCTAACAGACTGGGAACTCCGAGGTGAGCAGAGCAATCTTTTACATAAGATCATAGGCCTTACATTTACATTTATTCATTTAGCAGACGTTCGTGTCAATATGTCGCAAATGTCAATCATGCAACAGTGGAAGCCAGGAACTGGATCCACAACTTTTCAGGCTACTGCATGTTAGCCCAGCCCCTTAGCCACTACGCCACCACTGCCTTACATGACAGGGGAAAGTATGTCTACACCAATAAACGTCACTTAATGATGACTCATCCAGATTTTCTCTGTCTAAGATCCTACCAATGGGAAAACGGTTCTCATGAAGGCCCTCTTAAACCTGAGAAATGGGCAAAATGACACCGTTGAGTTGCTTCTGGCCATTGCAGAGGAAACCGGAGATCTGGATGCTTTTGTCAACGCTGAATACGAAGACAGCTTCTATAAAGGTGACCCTGACCTTCGTTGACCTCTGACCCCTAGGTCCATAATATCACCAAAGATCCTTAAGGCGGAGCAAGATACGTTGTCGTAGTTCATGTCTATGGGCACAAACGGGGATCACTTCCTCTGCATAAAGGGGGTGTGTCATGTGTGTCATGTCCGTAGACTTCTATGGAACAGCTCTGCATAAAGGGGAATTTTGCCCCCCTCCCTCTTGCGATTCGGGTTCCAGGAAGTGGCTTCTCATGAAGTATCTTGCTCCGCCCTTAATGATCTTTGATATCACTCAATTCCTATTAGTACATGCAAGATACCCATATTGTTGATACTGGTGTGTTGTGAATTGATGTTTTTTAAGGGTGATTGTGCTATTTGTTGTTATGTATTTATTGTCTATTTATTGTATCTGTGTTTTACAAACCCACCTGTGGAGACAAAGTCAGATTTCCACTTTTGTGGACAATAAAGCTATTATTATTATTATTATTATTATTATAACCTAATCTCTGACCAGCTGAAACACGGCAGCCGGCCAATAACCTGTGCTCTTGGTCCCACAGGACAGACCGCCCTGCATATTGCCATTGAGAGGCGAAGTCTTCACTTTGTCAAGCTTCTCGTGAAGAAAGGGGCATACGTACAGGCCAAAGCCTGTGGAAAATTCTTCCAGTTGAACACCAAACCTGGATTTTACTTTGGTGAGTATCTGTGAGTAGCTGTTAACTAATTACAGTTCATTTCCATTAAGCAAAAGGAATTAATTTCAGAAGAATGTGCTAGAATCTATACTAGAATCATCTTAGTTGTGAAAGCATTCAAACTGACCGTGATACTTTAATTGTAGTCCCAACAACAGAACACGTCATTGTGTTATTTTGGTTTAGTCATGAGGAGTTTAGTAATTTCTCCCAGGTTCCAGGTTAAAAAAAAATGTCTTCAGTAAATTTGTGTCAACGATTCCCGGGACACTGAAAGACCAGGCTGCACAAAACATGGTGATCTTGTGTCCCCATAAGGATGACACCATCGTAACCACTTAAATGAGGCATAGCACCTAGTTATAAATGAAAAAGCAAAAATAGGCGTTGTAATCACATGTATCTTGGTTGACAGGTTGAAAACTGCACAAAAAAAGTGTAGGATAATCATGACACCCTCTTAATTTCGTGGAATTCCGTTCATGGGGGGCCATATCAGACACACACACACACACACACACACACACACACACACACACACAGTGCACATGCACGCACAGGCACACACATGCACACACTCACCGCACACACACAAAGGCACACACACATGCACGCCTGGCTCATCAGCCTACAATTAATGGCCGGGTTTCCCAAAATTGTTAAGAAGCTCTTAAGTGCTAACAACTTCTTAGGAGCGTTGTAAGAATGTTCTAAGAACGCTCCTAAGAAGTTCTTAGGACTTAAGAGCTTCTTAACGATTTTGGGAAACCCGGCCATTGCCTTATGCTGGACATATTGACTTTCTTCACAGGTGAACTTCCGCTATCATTGGCAGCTTGCACTAATCAACTGAACATTGTAAAATATCTCCTGAGGAATTCTTTCCAAAAGGCGGACATCACAGACAAGGACACCCATGGAAACATAGTGCTTCATGCTCTGGTCACCATTGCAGACAACTCTACTGAAAACACAGCCTTTGTCACAAAGATGTATGATGAGATTCTGAGAAGGGCAGGCAGGCTCTACCCTAAGATCAAACTGGAGGAAATTGAGAATAACCACGGTCTGAACCCCATCAAACTAGCTGCCAAGACGGGCAAGATTGGGGTATGTTTCTGTTGTGACTACTGTATACCATAAAAACACAATGGCAATGTGCACAAACATTTGCAACTGTAGATAGCTATTATTATTCTTTCATTTATTGTATTCAAGATTAAATGTTTAATGTAATAATAAATAATACATGTGATACACATTTTGAGATGGACATTAATAATGAATATGGTCTGTGTTCCTGTTTTCTACCCCATGGCTCCTCCACTCCTCCTAAGTGTTGTCGCCTGAGTGTCTTTGTTTCGCCTATTGTTCCTGCTCTTCGCAGCTGTTAAAACACATGGTGAGACGGGAGTTCCTGGACGAGGAGAGCATCCACCTGTCGAGGAAGTTCACAGAGTGGGCATACGGCCCCGTCTACTCCTCCCTCTACGACCTGGACTCCCTGGACACCTACGAGAAGAACTCTGTGTTGGAGATCATTGTCTATGGCTGCGAAAACCCAGTGAGCGCACATTTGAAGTCACAGGCTAAGTTATGTTGTCTGCTCTTTGGCATAGCTAGTGTAACACTCGTATAGGTTTAGTCAGGTTTTTTTCTCAAGTAAGGAGAAGTAAGTAAGGTTTCTTTCTTAAGTCATTTGTGTTAACGATTCCCGGGACACAAAAATACTGGGCTTGAAACTTGCTGGGCATGTAACCCCAAGGAAGACATGGAATCATTGATTTTTGTTTTGAGCCATTGTCCTCCACCGCACCAGGCCCCCAGAAAGCTGGGTAGTGTAGTTTTCTATGAATATCTGGAGAACCGAAAGGCCTAGGATGACCAACCCATCCCATATCTGGTCATTTGAAGTGTAGCGCCACCGAGTTAAAAATGAAAAAGCAAAAAGGAGGCGTTGTAATCACAGGTATGTCTGGCTGACATAATCAAAACTGCATGAAATTCGAATTGTAGGATCATCATGATACCCTCTGAATGCATGCCAAGTTTCGTGGAATCAGGTTCATGAGGGTCAATATCAGCCACACACACATACGCAGGCACGCACACACTCACACACATAAACACATACACATAAACACACATGCACATATGAATGCACAGGCTCACATACACACACACACACGCATGCACACACATAAACACACACGGATGCACGGGTGCTTTATTTTTGTGGAACGAATGTGCAGGACTGAGCGGTTGTCATATTTTGTACCACTGCGAAGTACATCTAGTCTAACATCATGTAGTTGTGGTCTAGTGAAATTGTGTCAACCAAACACCATGATACTAATAACCAGTGTTGTAGTACTCGAGTCCAGGACTCGGAGTCATTAGCTAAATTTAGAGACTCCTGACTTGACTTGGACTTGAGCACTGAATAACTCGGACCTGGACTCGGACTCGAGGCATAATGACTTGACTACAACACTGCTAATAACTCATGTATTTCATTTCAGAACCGTCATGATATGCTTCAGATAGAGCCTTTAAACAGTCTGCTGGAGGAGAAGTGGCATACCTTCGCCCGGCCAATATTTTGGTTCAACTTTGTGGTCTATGCTGTATATCTTGGAATATTCACCTCTGTGGCTTATTTTAGAAAAGAGGGAACGGTAGGATTTCAACATTTGTAACTCTTCAGAAAAAATATAATGTCAGACTATATTTAGGTACACTCTTTCAATTTTGCAATTGAACAGAGCCCCTCTATTTCATTTTTAGCCACCATTTCCAATTGAACATGTGCCAGTTGACTATTTTCGTCTTGGAGGAGAAATAATCAGCCTTCTCGGTGCTGTTTACTTTTTCTTCAAAGGGGTAGGTGAACACTGTAAGTCTGCCACATGCCAAAGCACATGAAAGGATTTAATCTGTGTTTGGTATTTAGCTGAATGAATGCATGCCTACTGGTTGGCTGTGATTATTGTTGATCAAAATGTCTATCGCATTTTCCCCCTTTTTTTTCTCTAGATATCAGACTTCAGGAGAAAACGTCCAAAGCTAAATACAGTATTGGTGGACGGATACAGTGAATTTCTTTTGTATGTTCCAAATCAACTGCATCAGGCTTTTACTCGAAGTAAAAATATTGCCTCTAAGCCTCAATCCCCAGACTGCATAAGACATGTGTGCATCTGTGCCTCTCTCTCTCTCCCTCCCCCCCCCCCCCTCCCCCACCTCTCTCTCTCTCTCTCTCTCTCTCTCTCTCTCTCTAGTTTTCTGCAGGCCGTGCTCCTGCTGTTCTCTGCAGTGATGTATGCCAGTGGGTGTGCAGAGTACGTGGGCTTCCTGGTGATCTGCCTGGCTCTCAGCTGGGTCAACCTCCTCTACTTCTCCAGGGGCTCCAAGAACATGGGCATCTACAGTGTTATGATACAGAGGGTATTAGTGTATTTCAGACTCACAAATACATGAAAGTTGTTTGTAGTGGTTTGATAATAATGCACCCTTTTCTCTTATTAGATGATCATGAGTGACATTTCACGCTTTCTCTTCGTATACATTGTCTTCCTTTTTGGATTTTCAACAGGTATGTAAACCACTCTGATTACTTTATGGGTTTGCCTTGTGTAGGCCTAGTATATGGACTGCAGGGCATAGGTAAGCAAACATGAACAGTTTAACGGAAAGCCACTCCTCATGTGTTCATCCCTTTTCTGTAGCTGTCGTGACTCTCATTGAAGAACCCCTCTCTCACAACAACCCCCTGGAGAACAGCACAGAGATGGCGGCGTGTGCGGGGTGCCACAAGCACTCCTACAACAACATCTACTTCACCACCCTGGAGCTCTTCAAGTTCACCATCGGCATGGGCGACCTGGAGTTCACCGAGCAGTACCAGTACAAGGAGGTGTTCTTCATCCTGCTCATCTCCTACATCGTGCTCACCTACATCCTCCTGCTCAACATGCTCATCGCACTCATGAGCGAGACCGTGGAGAAGATATCCCAAGAGAGCGAAAGCCTCTGGAAGCTGCAGGTAGGCTACGCTGCTCAGTCAGCTGTACCAGACTGCTGGTGAAACACAGCTGGCTACTCCTCTGCAATTTTGGTATAACACCATTGTGTTGTTATACCAAAGCACTTATCAGGCAGAACTGCATGTTCGCAAGGCTCCACGACACCGATCACAACACACGATTGGCATAAAGTATTCACAGGGATTTCTATGGATATGTTTTGCTGTGGGCTGTGCATCCTCATTGGAAAGCCTCTGGTTATACACCGATTTAAAACGTCATGCACTTTATCTCTGTCTTTTGTTACCATCAATTGGCCTTCAAATTCAAGATCAACCAAACTGTCATTAGAGAAGTCCTTAAACAGAGACAGGAATGGTTCCCCCAAAAATAAACCACCCCAAAAAATTAATGAGTTCAGAATATTAGTGATCAGACATAGCTTTTCAGATACTGCACTGATCTGTGTCCTCTGTGAAACTCATTTGTTAGCCAAAGAAATGTGGAGTCTTCTAACATGAATGGATAGCGACAGGATTTTCAGGTTGAGGTGAAAGCTCAAAAGGTAATAAACAGTTCCATTGTCCTGCAGTGATCCTGCCGTCACACCAAGCATGACAAGCGCATAAGAGAGTCGGCTCCAGGGAAGAGACGCAACATTCCAGTTTATGCTTTGGTTTCGCAAAATTTCTTCTGCTATGAGGTTACAGAGAGGAGGGCTATCCATTAGAATGCATATTATTTCATTCTTCTGTATGATTAAAGCACTGAACTGATTCTGATGACCTGGGCTAATGGGCATTGCGGTTGATTCTGTCAATACTCAGCTTTGTCTTATTTCAATTTGCATTAAACACTGTAGTGCGGTTTATACTCAATGTGGCTAATACACAGGAAATAACTGTATGTTCCTCTGGCCAGAGAGCCCTGACTATTCTGGACCTGGAACGTAGCCTCCCCCGCTGGCTGAGGAAAAATCTGCGCTCTGGAGTGCTGAAGGAGCTGGGGGACGGATCATGCAAGGACACCCGTCGCTGTTTCAGGTGGGTGGAGGATATTATCGAATTCATCCTGCAGGATTAGCATTCTAGTATAGCCTACAACAGACATGCTACAAATTATAGCCAAAACACATTCTTTGATTCTTCATGCACTGCATCATATAGTGTAATGTAGGTTATTTGTTCATGTATTGAGTGACTGAAGTGGCCTTGGTGTGAAAAAAAACAAATTGTTGTTGTTGTTGTTGTTGTTGTTGTGGTGTGTTCAGTTTGGAGGAGGTGAACTGGACAAAATGGCAGACCGACCTGGGCATCATCACTAAAGAAATTGGGAGCTGTGACATCAAGCCTATCGAGGAAAAGAAACCACTCAAAGGTACTCTATACAACTTAATGGAAAAATAAAAAAGGACAGAAATTATCATTTAATAATAAATTGACATATTTATGAGAATGACTTACACTCCAACACTGAGTGCATGGGAATAATGGCACTGTTTTTGCAGAAAGGAGCTTGGTACACGTTGTTTCGGCACTCAGAGGCGGCGAGGCTGCAAAAGGCCACACGCACGAGGTCAAGGGATCCTGAGGTGATTCCATCCAACAGACGGCCGGCCGTTACTGGTCAGCCACATCTGATTTGCAATCACGTCACAATCTGAGACCACTTCGGTGACCTACATGAGACTTCCAGACATTTGTGAATGAGTTCAATTTATAGGAATTTTATATACGGATTAATGTGCCGATTAACCGAGTTAAGGAATGCAATTATAATGGTCTTAAGTGACCCTGGCCTAAGTGACACGAGATATATTTACTACTTTTGTAAACACATTTGTATGTTTTAATTAATGTGAATTAATTTATATATATTATATATGTAATGTGAATTAATTTATATATGTAGCAGACAATAAATACACCTGTAATCATCTCCCTTCTCTTACATCCACATATTTCGAGTATCGTGGGAGGGAAAAAGCACAAGTGAGACAGTCAGGTTTTGCAAATGCAAGTCAAACTTTATTTTGGTTTGAGGGGAATGTTTGTGCAACATTTTTGTTCCTGAAAAGAATGGGCTTATTTGGAATGACACTTCAATGGAGAACAGGTGGGCTCTACTGCCATAACACTCGGTTCTTTGGTGGACCGACATGAGACACACAAAGAAATAGAACTTCCGACTTTTCCAACTGCTCAGAGGAAGACAGTAACCGTCTTTTTTATTATTTTATTTTAATCTCAAAATGTGGTTCAGAGAGGAGGGTGGGTAACAACATGTGCTCTTAAGACTAAGAACCTGCTCACATTCCTAAGACACAGAAGGGTTTGCAGTGTGGACTTCAAAACCGCTTTGGTTGGTAATTCAACAGCAGCAGCCAGTCTCAACAGTTTGTGCCTTTAGCATGTAAGGGCTTCCTTTCCAAACAGTATCAGTAGTCGAGTAGCTTGGTCAACCTCCCCCACCCACGCCCACCCCTAACCCCAAACCCACCCCTCTCCTTATCCCTAGTCCACCCCACCCACTTAATAAACAGTGCAGTGTTTGAGTCCCACATACACCCCTGCTAGGATACACAGTTATCCCCCCACACACAGACCCACCTCAGTATCACGCTCACTCTCCACTCACCCCAGAGGAGGCACTTCACATTGATAACAGAAACGAAGGAAAAGTTCAACCTGACTAGTTAGAGTTTTGTACCCTTGAGCTGGAAACACGACATGAACGCTGAGACCGAACAAGTTTGCATCTGAGTTGTTTTTTTTTAAATGTTTCTCCCTCTTTCCCACTCAGAATATGTGGAGATTAACTGAGATCAAGCTAACAAGCAAGTTTAAATAAGTTAATATGTCTGCAAATAGCAAAGCGGATCCATTCACACATTGCTTTTGCAAAGACAACAAAATGGCATTCAACATAAATTACAGCTTACTTTCTAATCTTTACAGCATTACAAACACTCCCACGTTTTTTTCTTGTAATCTAGAATACAATAGCAGCTTCGTGAGACCAACACATCGGTGAGAAAGTTGAAAGAGTTAAACTAAGCCCATTGTTCTGTCAGTTTGAGTCTGAAGGGTTGGGTCTGCATCTGAGACCAGTGATGGGAACAGAACCCTTTTTAATCGGTATTCAGAACTGATGACATTTACGTTCTGATTGTTTTGCTTGCTTCTGGCATGTATGTATGCCACAAGCACACACTCACACAAAAACAAAACACACACACCCACACACACAGACGCTCAAGACACACATACTCAGACACACCGAGGGGCAAGTAGAACTTCAGATTTTTCACTTCAGCAGCAAAAGAAAACAAAATGAAAAGGTGAACATTACTCAAGACGTGGCTTGATAATGCATACACACTAACTGTTACAGCCCAGGGCTGGAACTGGTAGAAATGTTATGTTCAAGCCCACCCACCCCACCCACCCCATTCAACAGTTTCAAATCAACATTACTGTTACATAAAATTCATTTTAGTATAACTTGCTAACATCATTAATTAATTTAAACTTCTACACCACACTCTAAATATTTAAGGCTTACACAAGGGGCCAGCGGGGAACCCGACCATAAGTCTCCAGGGAACCCACCCCTCCACACACATACAAATAACCAAGCGGTTTCTCTGCCAGTTTAAAAAAAAAAAGAAAAGGAAGAAAGAAAAGGACTATGCTTCACTGGGACTCGAGAGTTGCCCTTCCTCTTAAAAGAAAGCAAAAACAAACTAAAATGGCTGACTGAGTCAGACTAAAGAGGGCAGGAGGCACGGGCAGACCTGAGAACAGAGATGGCGAGGCCATAACAAAAACACTGACAACCAGGAGATTTCACTACCACACAACGGTGAAGGGACACAGATGTCAACACACGTCAGCCTTCCAGAGCTCAGAGGCAGTCCTGTCTTTCCCAAGGATCCCCCCCTTCTACAGTGATTTTCAGACAAGAGAGGACGCAGGTCACGTCTCACGTTCACAGGCCTGGATTGTTATGACAAAGTCAGCCACTTCAGTGCAGTGGGTGACCCTAGTTGCCATAGGTGACACCATATGGGACTTTGCTTACCAGAGCAGCAGAGGTACTGTTGAGCTCCCACACCAATGTGCAGTGAGTGCATCATGTGACATAGGAGGCCAGACACAGTATAGGGCAGTGGAGACAAGAGTGTGTAGAGGAATCTGAACCAACCTTTGCAGCTAATACAGTGCAGTATATGCTGCACTAGCGAGTGATCCATTTGGTCATTAGGTTTTTGAAACCTTCCACCATTCATTTAACACTACAACTAGGAGGATACGTAATTAAAATTAGAACATAAAAGATAGGGAAGTGTGTTTTTTTCTTTCTTTTTTTGTGTCAAATTTATAATACATTTCAGGATGTGATGGTCTGAAAATGTTAACTCACCCTCAGGAATTCAAGTAGTGATAACTACATAAAGAAACAACATGATAGAGGACATGGCACAAGTTCCAATGGAATTCCAAAATGGAGGAATTCTGAACATATTCCTGGACAACATAATCAAGACACACTGTTTGACAGTGAGACGAATGCTCTCAATAATGCTTCTGCAGCACTCTTCAAACAGCCAGTCTATATCTTTAACCTGAATTCATGTACAACAGTCTCAAAAAATCAACAGTCTCATCTTCTATGTGCATGTGCCAACACTTGATCCTGGTTCCTTAGTGTGTCCCTCCTCTTTTAGTGACAATAATAGCAAGCGTTAAGTAAACATCAAAAAGGAGAACACGGGTTATGTTCAGCCTGGTTGCTTGAGTGCACATCGCCATGGCACCTCTAGAAAGATCTCAACAGACCTTGTGGGCCAACATACAAATGTCAATGTTCTAGAGTATAGAAATGTCCTATTCCTCACAGTGTCCTACATCTATTGTGTTCTCCAAGAAGACGTGGAAGGAGAGTCAGGAGATAATGGATTGCGATGCGTTCATGAGATGGCAACACATTCCCTACATGTAAACACTACAATCCGAGCAACACTTTGTTTACAGACAACAAACTGAGCTCAATTTATTTTAGGGCCAGGTGCTATGGGCAGGCAGAATCGTCTTTTTTTCATTACCTAACGGAAAAGTAATCTATATGAGTGTTACAACCCTTTATTCAGCCTGAACACAGGGAAACAGGAAAGGCTAGGGAGTTAATGACCTTCACATACAACAACACTCCAATAAGAGCACTATTCATTATCTAGGAAACTCTTCGAGCTGGTTTCTCAGACACGGATTAACCCTTGGCCATGGATGCATTGGCGTTCTCACTAGACCAAAAAATGAATAATAATAATAATAATAATAATAACAATAATATTCATTAAAGAATGTGTTTTTGTTTTAAATTCCAAATGCAACTGTTAAAACGTTTTAATCCCTGCCTGGGAAACCGCCGCTCGTGAGCCTTGTGGGCAATAAGCAAGTTATTAATTGACTAGCGATGGCTCACTCCAGACTCATCTGTAGCCTGGGTGGTGGTGAATGGGAACATTTCTACTATCACCTGAATCAGGGGCCCTAACATTTGCCATGACGGGGAGCCTGGGCATCTTACCCATCATGCCCAGGTTGGTTTGCTCCCTGAAGCACGGGAAATCGCCGGCCAAGTAGTCTACGTTCGGCACCATACCCGGGTGGCCATTGACACCGGCGCCGCTGCCGCCCCCACCAGGTCCAGTTCTGTAGTGGGGCCCCTGTGCGCAGTCGACGGATGTGCCGCCGCCACCACCGCCAGGCAGACCCCCGTGGAAGTTGATGGCCAGGTCCTGAGAGCCAGAGCTGTCGCTGTTCGGGGTGGGCAAGATGCTGCCCCACGGGGGCTGCTGCTGCTGCTGCTGCATGTAGTGCCCGTTACTGTAGTTCATCCCCGGGCCACCGACCATCCCGTTCACCGGTGGCGACGGGGTGGGTTTGTCCAGCGGGGCCTTGAGGCTGAAGGGCTGCTGGCCCATGCAGGCCTCCTGGGAGAAGGGCAGGCCCTTGGTGGGGAAGCCGGAGCCGGCAGGGTCCTCTCGGGCCACGCTCTTGCAGGGCGGCGGGCCGTCGGGCATGTGCGACATGTGGCTGAGCGGCTGAGACTGCTGCTGCTGCTTCCAGGGGCCCTGTGGCTGAGGTAAGTGGGGCTGGGCGTGTTTGAGGGGGTTCTGGTAGAGGGGCAACCGGCTCATGGCAGCCATAGTGGTGGGCGGCATGGCACCGGCGGCGTCGTGGTTGAGGGCACAGGAGGAGGGGGCAGGCTGAGGGCCGGGTCCGAGGCTAAGCCGCGGGTGGGGATGGAGGTGAGGGTGTGGGTGTGGGTGTGGGTGTGGGTGTGGGTGTGGGTGGGGGTGAGGGTGTGGGTGTGGGCCACAGCCGCGGGAGCTGGCGTTGATGAGCAGGTTGCGGCTGATGGGGCTGGGGTTGGCGATCTGGCCCTCGCAGACCGAGGTGCCGCCGGCGCCGGCCCGGGCCTGGCAGAACTGGTTGATCTGGTGCACGATGCTGCTGAGGTCGCTGGGCCGGTTGTGGTGCAGGCTGGCCGCCATGGACAGCGGGATGGTTGAGGTAGACACGGTCACGTTGGGAGGGGCGTCGCCGTCGGGCAGCTTGCGCGGCGGGGTACCGTGCATGCCCGGGACCAGCAGCATGCCCGACGGGGCAGGGGGACCAGCTCCCGCTGGAGTGGAGGCCTGAGGGGGCAGAGTCGGGGCCTGGGGAAGCGCCTGGGGAAGGGGAAGGGCCTGGGCCTGGGCCTGGGCCTGGGCTTGGGCTTGAGCTTGAGCCTGAGCTTGAGCCTGGGCCTGGGCTTGAGCCTGGATGCTGTGTGGGGGCAGCATAGGGGCCCTGGGAGCCATCTCTGCCAGCAGCCTAAGGCCCTGGGAGGCCGTCTGCTGCTGCTGCTGCTGCTGCTGCTGCAGTAAGCTCTGGGGGTGGCTCAGGCCAGGCTGCTGCTGCTGCTGCTGCTGTTGTTGTTGTTGTTGGAGAGTCTGATGACGGATAAGGCCAGGCTGAGGCCGTAAACTGGGTGGATGCGGAAGGCCGTGTTGCTGGATGGTCTGCAGGCGTGCAATGCCTGGCTGCTGCTGCGCCTGTTGCTGCTGCGCCTGCCGCTGCTGCGCCTGCTGTTGCTGCGCCTGCTGCTGCTGCTGCTGTCGCTGCTGGAGCTGGAGCTGGTGGGAGGGGAGGCCCTGCTTGTGTGCCCCGGGCGGGGGCTGGGGGAGGCCCTGCAGGTGGGCCATAGTCTGCTGCTGGGGCGGTAAAGTGCTCTGGGCCCCGTAGGGCCCGCTGTGGGGGTTCATGACCGACTTGGGCAGGAAGCGGGCACAGCTGGCGTCCAGGCCCTTCAGAATGCTCTTGACGGGTACCTTGACGATGGCAAGGAGGCCTGAGCGGGAGGACTCCTGAGACGGATAGGGGCTGTATCGCTGGCTGGAGGTGTCCAAGCCGTTGACCGTGCGGCGGATGTGCTTCCTTTGAGGTACTTTGACACTGTTGGGGAAGATCTTGATAGTCAGCGGGTTGTTGGCAACTTTCTTAGCATAGGCATCCAATTCCGCTGGGGATGGATAATGTGCGGATCTCATCTTCTGCGTGGTGTCCCCTGGGGAGAGGCACGGACGGAAGACAAATTAGCAGAAAGTGGGACATTAACATCAAGGCAATGACTTAGCACAAAACACAAACCACTAAGAGACTTTAGCATTAGACCACAAGAGAGAAAGTGAAGCATTGAATAAATATATAGCTGACATGAATAGAGATTGGTGGGACAATTGAAATTTGGGCACACTACCTACCACGTCCATCGTATGATTGTTACACAAGCTGTATATCAATACAGTACATCGTCAAATAAGACAATGGAATCTAAGCTTTGCATCACAAATGATAACTAAATGATGGGTACTTCCATGGCATGTTATTAGACTTGAAAAGTGTGACATCGTAATTATTGGACACATTATTGGTACACACGTCAAGGGCAGACCAGGGGGAGGAACAGAAATAGAAATAGAACAGTGTAACAGAAACTGGAAAATGCTGGAATTGTTCTCTACCCTGACACCATCTTGTCCATCACCACTCGCAGGGTGCCTCTCAACTTCTCTCCTCGATCCCCGGTTCTCAGTTCTCTAGGCTCGTTCCCACTGATCTCTGACTAACACTGGATAGATTATCTCATCGTTGCCGCCCTATCATTCTTTATGTAGATCAGTGAGGACGAGGACCGAGGAAGGAAAGGAGGATGTATAAAGGATGAATGAGAGGCACCCACAGACAGACACACACACACACACAGACAGACACAGACACCCACACCCATTTTACCTCATGAATCCAATAGCAGCTATGACTAGTGAGCAGATGAGCGTACTTACATTTCTGAAGTCCAGTGTTCATCTGCAAGTGGGAACGAAGCTGGAATGTGGGGTTGGATACTGGCAAACAAGCCAGCATGTCACACAGGCACTAATGCAACATGGGCTACACTCCGTCACACTGCAAGAGAAACCAGAGGCAGAGCTCAGATGGGCACCAGATTGGATATTACTCAGTCCGTTCAAAATGCAGTGTTGCATTCACCTCAGAGCAGTCCATAAATAACCGGACAACATTAAGCTTATATCAAATGTGTTGAACCCTACTTACTAACATTGCTTAAGAGGACTATGCTTCTTCTGTGAAGTGATTAGTTGCTGGGAGAATGACAAAGCATCCCTTTTACAAAGGATTATTCAACACACACATACACATACATACACACACACACACACACACACACACACACACACACACACACACACACACACACACACACACACACACACACACACACACACACACACTAGATGAACACGACAAAAGTATAAAAGAAACAGTACAATGAAACAAATGCTATAGAAAAGTCTTGAATCTCAGAATGCATTAATGGGTTCTACAAGAGCAGAGATGACTATAGACACTGATGTCTAAGTGCCATAATACACCTGACAACTGGGTTATCAATTTTCCATCATATCTCGTACACTACAAACAAGGACGAAATGCTTCCATAATAGCCTCTCTGCAGACTCGTTCCATCTAAATATCAAGCATTCATCCATGACCTTTTTAAATCGCTTTCTAAAACAGCTGGCGTTTGAGCCCACAGCGCACACCCCGCAGTTTGAGTGTCATGAGCGAGATGGAGGAAGCTAATGCTCCAGTCAGCCTGGCAGGTGCCCAGGGCACGGCAGGAGATGCCACTGCATGACCGGGGCCTACAGACACACCAGCTGACTGCTCCACTTTGAGGGATTGGCAGTTGGTGCGACATCGGCAAAAAGTGCCTTATTAGCATGGACAGTTCAATTCGAAGACGCAGAGCTGCAAAACACAGTACTTCATTTCCATCTGAATCTTGGGAGAAGTGACCATGAATATATTAGAGTGTCCCATCGCACTAACGACAGCACACTCTCCACAAAGTACAACTGCGTAAATGGGTAACGTTAGGCCTAATTCTATCCAGTTAGCCACCTAGCCGCACAAGACGACTATCTCCCAATAGCCCAGAATAATTGCAATGGTCGGTGAAGTTCATAGCTCCTTGTATGTAACAGACATAGTTAAACTATCGAGTGGTTTCAAACGAACTGTGCTGATTGTTGACACCAAATCCCAACCTTACATTACTTGATTCTTCAATGGCTTTCTGAGAGTTGGGGTGAAAATGGCTGATTTGCTGACATTACCTCAGACAACAAAAGCCTAGCTGAAATAGCCACTGAAGGCATTCCTAAAACAATTACACGAAAATTACAAATAATCATAGTAATACTTAACATGATCTCAACCATCTACGCCTCCGTAGGAATGAGTCGTAAATGATAAGCAAATTATCTGGCCACCATTATCTGTGTGAGCTAGCTAGTGGAGAGCTCATAGGGTTAGCTATGCTAGTCGACACAGCTGTTCAACATAAGTTAAGCATTACACATACGTAAAAGGGCTAACTTAACGGATTGACACATTCAATTGAAATGGCAGGAACTGTTCACTGATTAGGTAACCATTAACGTTATTGGGAAATCAGAGATTCACAACACCAAGTAAAATCAGTAAGGATCTCTTTATAACATCCTGATGTAAAGGAACCGGTTCGTGTTTTCAGCAGTAGCTACACATCTACACATGAAAACCTAATGACATCGATTACTAATTATACAGAAGCGAGGTAGCTATCCAGTTATTACTAATCTATACTGGCTTGAACACAATGTTGGGCTCTCATAGATAGCATAGCTAAGTAGCGGCTAACTAGGATCTGGGATCTTCTTTGTGCTGCAAGTGCAAAAGGGTTTCATTTTAGGAGGTTCTGACTGATTAAATGTCTAAGCCTGAACAAGAGAACACGAACAAAACATTGTACATACTTTCCAGGAGAAGGTGGGCTGTTAAAACATCTTTTCAAGAAATAATTCCAACACCGGTATTTTCTTCGTTTTGGTGTGTTGTCCACTCCACTGCTGCTTTGCAAATGCAGTTCAACACTCGCGCATGCGTGAAACTGACTTACTGGAAAGACCCCATCACTGCAGAGAGCTGCCTAGGATATGCCTGATTCATATGTACATGCCCTCTTTCTGTTGAACATGTGTGTCATTGGCTTAAATTGTTGTATTAATCATGTCATAGTCATGAGATTAGTAATCTTCCTTGCGTCAGTCTGCACTAATGTGGCCTAGTAATTTATCACAGGATTGAAATGTAACCATTACAAACTCAAGGTGTGCAAGTACTCCAGAGCTTCTTCCCTCCTGAGTCATGGCATATTCACTGTCATTACTTACAGCAACATAACTGGATACATGTAAATGATTAATGATATCACACTGATGCATTAGTGGGAATAACATACACACTTAATTGTCTAGGGGCTTTTATTGTTTTGAATATATGGATGAAATAGCTACTTAATATTACATTGGGAGTCTCGAGCACAATTACTGTAACTACACATGCAAATTAAGGCTGCTTTCAGAAGTACAGAGAAACTAAAGATTCTCATGACAAAATAAAGGTGTGGCTTATTTTATTGAAATAACAGGCAATAGTCCATTGCACCATATGATGTGAGTGTTTTAGTGTATGAGGGGTGTGTAACCTACTAGTAATAGTTTCAGTGAGCTTGTGTATTTGTCTCTCAAAGTGTGGGGCAAATAATGATACAATCTTAAATTAATTCACATTAGAATATTAACAGTCTAGCTCAATAAAACAAGTGGTCAAAAACAGTTGACTTTACACACAAAAGAATACTGTTGGGGCAGCATCTTTTGTGATGATATGTATCCTTTTGTGACAACAATTAGTGTTTTCAAACAAGTATTATATAGTCATCACTAATGAACAAACAATGGTATAAATCAAATCTAAACAAAAAATCTCAATGGATTCAAACAGAAAAACTTCAGAAGCACATACAATGGCACATTGTCTTTAAAGCCATCTGAATGTGCGGACATGTTCCTTCAATAAGTTGAGGCTTTGAGTGTTTCAGCCGCCAAGGACAAAACAAAATCTATTCAGTGAAAGTACAAAATTACTTAATAAATATTACTATGTTACTACGGGGCAGAGAGCCTCACATCTATTCTTTTTACATGTCTCAAACAAAGCCAACATAAGAAAGCAGACTTAAGACACAAACCTTCACAGGACAAGGCTACACAAAGCCTTACACATAGCCTAACTCTATGGGGTCATTTCATATGGCTGCCAATATAGAAGAGAATTTCTGAGTTTACATGGAATTGACAGACAAGTAGAAAGTTCCTCTAGAAAAAATTACCTGGTGATAAATTCTAGAAAGGTTTTGGATTGTGTGGCTTACATGTACATTAATGTTACAAAAACATTTAAATAAGTAAAACATGTTGAATGAGCATACTATATTACCACTGAGAATCTACTTTGGTATGATTAAAATTACTTTGAAATCAGTGAAAAAATAACCCACACTCCCAACACAAAGAAAATAATCATAGTATTTCAAATAACGGTTTTCTTTCGCATATTGTCAAGTCATTGTGATGACCCATTGATCTCCTGTAAATGCATATAAGTAATATAGAATCTAAAACACAAAATAAATACAAAAAATAATAACAATTTATCTGGCTTCACAGATACCAGACATGTAATACTATCTTAAAAAATTATTAATAATTTGAAAAGAATATGGTGTGTCCGTGGATAGCATGCACTTTGATCCATGCTAAAGACACACTTGAATATAATGGCTTATTTTATCATCAATATGGCACCCTCCCCATACGAGTACAGCTAAAATATTTTGTTGTGTATACCCTACATACATATGTGTGTACTGAAACAGAAAGTGCAACTAATTCCATAAAGAAAAAATTTTTTCCACTGATATGAATTACACAGCGACTTTTGACAGCAATGACATGGCGTCAGCATACTGACCTTGCATGTGTGTCTAAATATTCCTGACATTTAAGTGGACCACTAAGTGACTAGCAAAGTCCCCATAACGTGCATTCAGATCAGAAAATCTGGAAATAAATGCAAGCGACTGAGAGCACATTAGGTAATGATCCACTTAAACTATGTTTAAAGTTCAGATACAACAGGTTGGTGTTAGCATGTGGAGGAAAAAAAGAAAAGAAAAATAATATATCCGTTCCTCTCAAGTTAGAGCCCATACAGTACAGAGCCCAAAACAAAGTCAACATTCGGAATCTGCGATAGCTATGTAGTACTAGATAACTAGTTAAATAGGAAAGCCAATCGTTTAGACCCAGTATAGCCATGACAGAGGTGATTGTTATGAAATGCCGAAATGTTCTTCCTTGAAACGCTGCCCCAGTTTGAAATGCTAAATTAGACAGCGAGCAAGTTTATAGGATAAACAGTTACCACATCTAGAGGTCATTCTCGTTTAAAAGTTTTGAGATGCACAATCACGTAACCACTTCCCTTCCTCCCAACGAGACACTCAACACAGAAAGAACCGTACGGATTAGTTAAAAGAGGATTTAAAAGTCTGAATGTCTTATGTTTACACTTCTCCCACAAATCCCATCTATGGATCCACAAAGCTTAACGTAACAGTTAGACGTAAATGTTTAAGAGGAGCAGCAGTACATGCAGATAGTCTGGTCCTGTAAAAATTAAGGCACCAGAGGTTCACAAATCCACTTGTATAGAGAAACAATACGTTTTCAAGTGTTCTGAAGGCAGTCGAAGTGAATGCAAACGACATATCAGAGCATAAGGGAAGAGAGTGTTTTCAGGCTTGGGCGTCGGTCATCTTCTGAAGTAAAGGTATCTGTTTGAGGGAGCACACATACTCTAGGTTAGAGATCTCATTTGTTTGATCCTTCCTTTACAATATACAGCATCAAAAAGCCCTGACTTACAATAAGTAGCCATGCTTGCTAAAAACTGACATTTACCTCCCTACTTCCCCCTGGAGGTCTCCCAGCCCCTCTCACCTTAGTCAGGTCCACTCCCGTGAGGGCGTTGACGGACACGGGTAGCTCGGCTAGCAGGCGGTTCACTTCCCCAGTCACCCGGCTGTTGTCCCCACTCAGAATGACGATCTCATTGGTCCTGGCCAGAGGAGCCGCCACTTTGCCAGCAATCTGTTGAGACGGGAAGAGAGAAGGGAAAAGTGATGAGGAACGTGGATGTTGCCATACTAAATCTGGCTTCCTTAGCAGACTTTACTTAGGGAAACAGAACCATTAAACAATGAACTAACAAAAGTGCCGTATGTTTTATTTGTTAAACAATCAACTAACAAAAATTCCGTACGCTATGCGAAGTGTTAGGAAATTTGCGGTGGATTGTGTTTAACATGGTAGCTCATATACCTTTGGCAGGGCCTCCAGGACCAGCGCAACCTTGGCTGCTTCTCCGTACTGCTGGTAGGCCTCAGCCTTCAGCCTCATCTTCTCGGCCTCTGCTTTACCAATGGCTTCAATAGAGGCAGCCTCTGCCTCTCCTATCTTGCGGATTTTCTCGGCTTCTGCCTGAGCCGTCAACACCTTTTTAATCCTGTGAGGAGGGGCGAAACCAGCCACAGTCTCACATCACAAGTTTACAAATTGAATACATTATTTTAAACCATACTGAAGGACACAGACAGATGCAGATGTTTGTGATGTTTGACTCAAATGAAACACTGCCATCTCATTGAAGTTCCAACATTTTGGAAGATTTTACTTCAGACAGGAAACTCTCAAAATAACTTGAAGAACTGCACTGATGTAAGTGAAATTAATTATGATCACGGTCAGAGAATCCATTTCGCTGAGAGGAGACTCTTACTTGTCTCCTTCGGCGAGCTGCTGTATCTTGTAGGCCTCGGCCTCGGCAGGTCGCTTGACCGTGGCAACAAGCTCCTTGTCCATGCGTACGATTTCATGCTCCTCGATGGTGATCTGCTTCTTCCTCTGGACCACCTCAATCTCGATCTCCTCCAGACGGATCTTCTGCTGCTCTTTGGCCGCCTGCAGCTGGTAGGCCAGCTCTGCCTCTGCTTTCTGTGGAGGTGAGAGATCACTGGTCTCGGTCATTTGGTTTGGGCACCCAGTACAAGGTTTGACATTCAGAACCGCAGAGTAAGGAGAGGCCATTTGTAATTGCCTTTGTAATCAAAGGCTGTTTTTATGTAATGCCGGTGCAACGCAAATGTCTTCTTTTGTAGACGTTTAGACGTTGTAGACGTTTGTAACGTCGAAACGTTAGTCAATGTTTTGCACCTTTTAAATACAGTAAATACAAAAGAAGACATCTGTGTTGCACCAGCATTCCTCTTCTTTTCATATACTTCTGTCCAGGCCTGGTTGCACCAGATTGTCGCACAACTGCAGAAGCGCAGAGAACTTTCCTTTGTTTGCTGTTTTTATGTAATCGGGCAACTGTAAGCAGAGGCTTGTTTATGCCTGATTTATTGCCTTGAACTATGAAAATGATCTTCCTCTTCCACCATAAGATTTAGTTTTCCTAATTGGACGTGCAAAATACAACTGAGGTAGTTATACCGATTAAATAAACCATGTAAGGTCAACATGCCAAAGGGGACGTTTCTGGTATCCTCTTGAAGATTAAAATCTCCTCCAAGAGTGTTTATTTGTAAAGATCGTGGGGGGGGGGGGGGCATGAGAAACACTGACCTTGGTGTTCACTTCCTGGTTGAAAGCAGCTTTCTGCAGCTCCAGTTCTCGTTTGGAGTCGGCCATTTTCGTGTCAGCCAAGAACTTGACATCCATCATCTCTTTCTTGCACTCGGCTTCCTAGATGGAGAGAGGTAAGACAAATCATGTTGACCAAGATGTAAAAGCTCTCCCTGTGGGACCCATCAGGGATAATGAGGTCCCCAAGGGCCAGACATGACATTATTGTACGCCTGCACGCTTGAAGAGCTTGTTGCAATTCTGTTTGTGGATAGCGATGAAAACCCACACCTTCAAGCCTACAGTACGCCCCGAGATGACAAAGGGGCTCTATAGTACTCTGATGGACTCTGATGAAGACGTTGTAACGTCGAAACGTTAGTCATGTTTTGCACCTTTTAAATAAATCCTAAAGAAGACATCTGTGTTGCACCGGCATTCCTCTTTCTTCATACACTTCTGTCCTGGCCTGGTTGCACCAGATTGTCGCACTACTGCAGAAGCGCGGAGAACTTCCCTTTGTTTGCTGGGTTCTATAGTACTCCGTTGATTTGATTGACCACCACTACAGTACTTTCCGAGTTACATCCAGACAAGAGGTTTTGCCATTTTTGAATGTTTCTGAAATTACGAAATCCACTTTCCGTCGAATAATGTCTTATTCTGACAGATACACTTGGGCAAACTGGATTTTGAGCACTCGTCTAATGGTAGGACGGCTCTTTACCCTTATGCCTGCATCCCTCTCGGCTTCGGCAACTCCGATATCTGCATCTCGCTGGACAGCTGCAGTCTGTGTCTTTCCCAGAGAGCTGAGATAGTCCAGCTTGTCATAGACATCCTGTGGAGAAGAGACAGTTTCCATTAAAACACACATACACACACACACACACACACACACACACACACACGATGGTTTGATGATGGTTTTCTTACACATCACAGAGTTGATGACAGAACTGAAGAGTATGCATTAAATTATTTTGACTAAAGTGTATAATTAGTTTTCCTCAAGTTTCACAACATTTTCAGCCAGTGTTTATCACCTCATTAACTCCTGAAGGTGATAATGACTCGAGACTGTAAATCATTATCAGTTTTATGCCCAAGCAATTAATCATATTTAGTCTGACTTATCAGTCGACTCTGGTCAGGGTGTTGTTAAATTACGTGTGATCAGCTAAACTAAACTTCTGACTTTTCCTTATGAAGAAACATTCACACCACTGAAAACTTGGTGGTCACGTGTCATACTCAGGTTAGCGAGCACATGCATTATAGTATACCACTGACCTCATATTGCCTCACAAAATCACACGAGGACAATAAAAGAGAGAGTGTCATGCATACGCATGCGTGTGTGCATGTGTATTTGTGTGCTTGTGTGTGTGTGTGTGCTATTGGCAGGAATTATTATGGGATGGGGAATAGGAGAATGACTCATCTGAGTCTGAGGCTGACTGGCACTCACATGGCAGACCATCAGTATCATTATGGACTTGCTACCTTTGCCTTTAGCACAGCCTAAGCGCACTCTGCTCAGAAATTATTGTGATATGTATATATATATCAGGCATGAAAACGGTTCAGGGGTGAAAAAGGTGAGAAGAGTGCGCGACCCCCCCCACCCCGAAAAAAAACAACAACAAAAAAAACATGTGAAAAAAAATTGAAAACAAATCTTCCACGTGTGAGGGACCCGCTTTCTTTCTTTCTCTCTCTCTCTTTCTCTGTGAATGAAGTTATTACACATTTCTGAAGATTTCATAGGCCTAATGGACACTTAGACTATCAGAATAAGGTTAAGTCTGAATATTTGTTGGACCAAACCAGGTAATCAATATACTTGCTTGAGACACACACTATTTCAAACTAATATTATATAAAATAGGGTAGATAGGCTTTAATTTGTAAAATTGTGTTTAAACGTTTTAACATGCAATTGTTGTGCTAGTGTGTTTAACCAACCAATAAAGTTATGTGAACTGTCTTCATATTACTGTAGGCTACCTGTAGGTACAGACTAGGCTACTGATCAGGGTCCTGTAACTCGACAATCAAATGTAAATTTACATTACGCCTGGCTTACGAACTCGTAAATCATAATGATCCGGGTGTAACTGAAACTTGTCGCAAGTCACACACATAACTCAAACGGTTACGTGCGTTACTTGTGGTCTGAAGCAGTTGCAACTTTTTTTGGCTACGTTACTAGCGAATCATTTGAGTTACATAGGCAAAAGACAGCATTATCATATCAATCAACTGTGTCTCTGGACAAAACGAACCTTGGAAGAAAACAACCTATGCTACGGAGCTACACTAATCTCAGCGTCTTTTTCTAATAGAAGTTGAAAGTTTCAACTAGCCCACCTGTGAAATCCCTCGGCATCTCTCCTAGGATCACTATTTCACCTGACATCTCAGACGCATCTGCGCTCACAACAGGGAGGCTATAACCTACTTGGCGTGCGCGTTCTGTTCATGTTGCGTCTTTGTCAACAATTAGCTTCCAATGTTTATTAAACGCATAGGGGCTACATTCACGCATCCGTTGCTGATCAGACACGTTTTAAATGCGGCTCTGGAAACACCTCAAGATGTGTTAGCGTCTGCGCCTGATTTTTAAACTCAGTTGTAAATTCAATTCACCTGGACCCCCCCCCCTAAATATTTTCTCATCGGATCTGCACGAATCATGTAAGTCACCTGTTTTGGCTTCAAAACGGCGAATTTCGCCGAAAGGTGAGTGATTTTCATGTCTGATATATATATATGTACACACACACACACACACACACACTATATTGCCAAAAGTATTGAGTCACCTGCCTTGACTCGCATATGAACTTAACCCTTAGAACCCGACTGATGCGCGTCAAAAAACACACCTATTCTTCTCTGTTACATGTCTCTGCGATTATTAGTTCCAGCAAGATAAGACCTTTATTGCACGAAAGAGCAAAAGTGGCGCTTTCCAACGAGACTAGGCACTTGATAAGGAGAATAATCCAGGCACTCAAGGAATAGTGACAGAGGAGGGTATGTTTAAAAAGCACTTGACACTAGGCACTAGGCACTTGTCTGTACAATCAAGGATGACATTTTTAAAAAATCATGATATTAAATCAGATTGTAGCATAGTCTATGCTGCTGTCACCAACGCACTCATTACTCTCGCTTGAATTACTCGAAAACCCGTGATCGCATAGATATGGCCCGCATGTCAGATCAAAGAGGAGACACAGAGCTATCCATTGATACCAAATACATCGATCATTCTGTTTAGGGGCCATGCCTTAAACACATTTGGGAAGATGGAATTGTCTAGAGTCCCTCGGTTAATGCTGAAGCATTCAGAGTTCCTTTCACTGGAACTAACAGGCAAAGCCCAGCACAGGGACAACCCCTTCCTGTTCCAACATGACTGTGCCCCAGTGTACAAAGCAAGGTCAATAAAGACATGGATGACAGAGTTTGGTGTGGATGAACTTGACCTACACAGTCCTGACCACAACCCATTGGGGTGAATTAGAGCAGAGACTGAGAGCCAGTCTCATCGTCCAACATCAGTGTGTGACCTCACAAATGAGCTTCTGGAAGAATGGGAAAACAATTCCCATAAACACACATATTAAAAGTTCTTATGCGAGTCAAGGCAAGTAACCCAATACTTCTGGCAATATAGCATAATAAAGAAAACGTAAAATCATCTTCAGAATTCCAAGAACTCACTTTGATGGTGAAGCTGAGGACTTCAATGCCCATCCGACCCACGTCTGGGGATGCCACCTCTCGCACCAGCTGGGCAAACTTGTCTCGGTCCTGGTAGATCTGCTCCACTGTCAAAGTGCCTGGGGGAATGACAAGAGAAGAGATCATCCATGAGGGCCAAATCAGTCACTCTAAACAGCGTAACATTAAAAGGGAATTCTCCATGTTCATGGCCCCAGAGTGTAGCACTGTAGCGGCCTGGCAACTCTACATGTTGGCTGCCGCAACTTGAGTTAATGCTTTCATTTTAGCGACCTCGAAAAAACAGATCCATGATCCATATCGCATGAATTCTCCACTATCCTAATGTGAGCCGTACAAAACGTGGCAATCATTACTATTGCCATGAAAACGTATCGTATTAATGAGTAACTGACCATTTCTGTTTTGTCCATTAGGGTCCTGGTATTTTGATTGCAAAGCACTTTGGTCAACTGTTGTTGTTTTTACAGTGCTTTATAAATTAACCAGACTTCACTTTAATCTTATTGATACAGTTTAAATGCTCACCTAAAATGGAACGTAGATGTCCTTCCAGAGTTTGCAAGACGACACTTTTCATCTCCACCACTGACTTCCCCAAGAACTGTTCACAGGCTAGTGGCAGCAAGTCAAGTTCTGTCATGACTTTGACCTATTGCAAAATGTTGAGAAGGTTTAGAGTTTTTTTTCCGCCAAGGTTGCAGATAAATAATGTCGTCATTTGTTCAGTAACACAGTTCATGTCATAGTTCAGACTACTCTACTAAATTACTTATTTTGGCATCAAGTTAACAAAGCAAACAATACAAACTCTATACTCTATACAGCATCTATGTCTTCATACAGATCTACATACAGTGTGAGTTCTTTCAGTATATACTTTGTCATTCAATTGTTTGAGTGTAGTGCCCCAGTATACGGTTTTACTTTTTTAAACATAGTGTTTATACATAGACAGCAAGGAAAACAGCAAGGTACAGCAAACTTATTTGTGATACAGAATAGTTGTTTACTGCAAGCTAGGCTAGTTCCCTTTTGTAAAGTAAACCCATGTTTAGTCCACTGGTTGCCATGGATACTACAAACAAACTCACGTATCATAACACGTCACGTGAACTAGCTTGCAGAAAACAACTATTTTGTCATATAATAAATAAGTTTGGTACAGCAAGTAGTTTTTACAACTCAATGCTTTACAATTCAGTTACCACCCTAATGTTTATATGCACTTATATATTAACTAATTCAAGTGGGGGCTCACATTGTTAATAATATTCACAGTATTGTATAGTATCCATTTCCATAGGCTACCCCAGGCTTTTTTTTAACACCGTTTGCAAGAGTGTAACCCTAGACATCTTGCCTGGTGCATCCCATGTAAGCACCTCCCTGTGTGTGTATTGTCTGATAGTGGGCGACAATACATGGTTTTGACAGTCTGCGGTGTGGGAGTGTTACATGAGTATTGCTACCCTTTGCTCAACAATTTTGAGCACTAATGACCTATGCAGATAACACTTTTTTTTGGTCTCCCTCAATGGACTTTTACAATTGACCATGTCAGACTAGGCAATCAGAGAACTACAAATTCTTGCAGCGTCTTGGTCGGAAGATTCAGATTGCCTACATTACAAGATCATGCAGCCTATTTATCGTTGCCTTCTTGTTGTGTGGCGCCAATCAGTGTCAACACCAGAGTCGTAGGAGATACCCCCAAAATTCAGGAATGCTAGACTTGGTCGTGAAATGTCCCAGACAATAAATCGCAGATCGTTTGTCACACTACAAGACGCGTTCCTCCTACGGTGTCCGACGTTCCCTGTCCCTGAAATCATGTAATCTGCATAGGCCATAACACACTCAAAGCAAAACAACAGGAGAACTCCAGCTCACTGACTGCAGTGTCTAATTCTATGAAAACATGCTGAGTTCATGGAAAAATGAATACCTATGTTTACAAGATGCCTAGTTATATTGTTTACAAAACAAAAGAGGAAAAGGGTTGTGTTGCCTGATGCAATGTAGTTTTACCATTTAAGGAAACAACATTTCTCTGCCAGTGCAGTGTCCTGAATTCTTTGTTGTAACAGGGAAAGGTTGTCAATGTTTTACTTCAAAAGGTCTACTCAACTGACCAATTATTGGTTATTAACCAGTTATTTACTACAAATGTCATACATACGCTATGTAAGGAAAAACATTGCCCTGTGTAATGTCCCATATTACAGTATATTCTCATCTCTACTTTGACACAATGGCACACAAGGATGACATTTAAAAACATTGCACATGTCACAAAATACGCATTCACAATTATGCAAGTTCAAGTCTAAACTAGAAATGAAATTCCAAGGAATTATCAGTGCACAAAAATGCAAAAACTACATGTGCAATGTCATGTATACTTAAAACAGATAATGCAGAGATAGTTAAGGTGTTGCTAAGGTAGACATGGTGGTTGTCATGCTGATTAAAACAGTTGTTATGTTGGTTGATGGGGTAATCAGGTTTCTAAGGAGGTTGCAACTTGCAAGGTAATAATTGAATTATACTGTACGTGGAGGTTCATAAACAGCTGATATGTCAGCTGACCCCGTTTGGATTTCAGGTGGCAGGGTAATCATGCTAGGTCCACAAGGAGGGCCAATGGAATATAATCTTACAATAGGCCTACAATATCATATAGTATAATGGTTGACAATCTATTTGAATGGTAGTCCTAAGTATAAAGCACATGTTGTTATTTTGTTAGACTTGTTTTTGTTCTGATTTTTTTTTTTATTTACTATTTTTTTCGCCATTATTTTTTCCATTAATCTTGTATATTTGTTTAGCTTAGCTGTTTAGTTATAGATAGCCTTTTAAATTTTAATTGTTCATTTTGCGTTTCCATACTTTTTCTGCATCTTAAGAAGTGGCGTCTGTGCTGCGCTCGACCTGCGCTGTTTCTCGCCTAGGCTACTGGGGATCAGCTGTTCTCTTGCCTAACGTTAACATTATGTTGGCAGAATGATTGAAAATAGGTTGTGCATATCTCCGCTACTACAACAAATTTTACTTTAGCTAGCTAGTGACAGTTACAGCTAAACTATATAGATCTCTCTTGAGGTGGTTAACATTATTTTCATTCAAGTATTAAGTAATGTTATACCTGGCTTGATAACATTGCTTGTTTTAGTCGGAAAACACTCAATTAATTGTGCCCATGTGCCTGACATGGAGTTTGGCTAAAAGACGTAGCCACTAGGACCAGTCAAAATTATTTGTTTGTGATGATCAATCCTGGATAACATTGCATTGGTGGTAAGGAGGGATAACATTTTGTGGATGAATGTAGATACATACATAGGTGACAGGCAGATGGTGAGTAATGTTATGAAAGGTGTATTACTTTGCAAGCCCTAATGTTGTTGAACTGAGCAAGATACAAAAGCTATGTCCCATTTCAGAGGGTGGGAGAAGGGAAAGGAGACGTTTAAAACTTTGTGATGTCATTAGTTTAAACTCACGACCATGTAACACATTCATTTACTATGGGACATTTTAGCTTGTTTAAGGCAAATATCTCAAAAAAGTTGTCAAACATGGCTATTATATAGTGCAAGTGTTATTTGAGAAATCTACGCAATGGTATTTGAACAAACTTTGTACATTAAGTGGTTCGAGCTGATTTAATCGCAGAAGACAGGTCGGAAGAATAAGTGTGATGCATGCACTGTAATGAACACCTTGCACAGATGAACAGCTTTGAATTTGACTAAAAGGCACGCCTACCTGGGCAACCCCTGTGACTGTAATGGCCACCCCTTCTGCTGTCTCCACATCTTCACATTTGGGTTGTAGTGTCATTATCTCTAGTGTAATCCTGAAAGAGAAAAGAGAGAGCCCATCTACCATGTTTTGATGAAGTGCTTGACACAGATAACAGTGGAAAATGAAAATAACACAGTGTGTGCACTTTGACATTAGTGTCAGAATAAAGGTGTGGTTGCTAGGTTGTTGGTAGGGTAACTCGGATGGATGTTAGGGTGTTGCTTATGGTGGTTGCTATGCCAAAGATGAAGTTTAACTTCTGTCTGTCTAAGTATACTGTACATCATAGTAGGTGTTGGAACGCTGATGATTGACACATCTGTGTATAACTGTAACAGTGCACTGACCTTTGGGCATCTGAAATGAGCCACCACGCCCAGGACCAGCCACCCATGACGTAGCTCTTCTCATTCCCGCAGCCACCTGGAGAAAGCATCAATAATATTGCAGGTGCCAGGTAACTTTGCTGTTTATCAGATTAGTGGTTATAACCCACTGTGGGTTAACCCACATGTCAGTAACGTCTGCTAGCTCTGTGCAAATTAGTTAGAAGTAACTAGACAGGCCAGGTGTAAAATGATTAAAGTCTTGTGGCGCTTAGCGTTAACTTAACACTAGTCAAATCTGCATCACGCTAGTCCTATGGCTTTACGTGTATAGATATGAGAGACAGTGAGTTAAGATGCCGTCAGCATCTTAGCTGGGTTAGCTGGGTTAACGTTCAACATCTCTCAGCTCACACTGTTAACAGCATGCTAAGATTAACTAACGTTAGACACAGTATGATAAATAGCTAACTAGAGTGGCATTTGGTAAGTTATCAACACCATTCATATTACATCTGGAGTTCACTAGAGCTTCAATCTCCGAGTAATGAAATGGGTGTATACAAGAAACTGAAATTGAAATTGAATTGAAAATCAAGTACGTGCAAATAGCAGTTCTTACAGAACAAGTTGTAAGTAACGTTACTACTACATCATACCAATAATCCGGCTAGCTAACACATTAGCTGCTAGCCTGAATAGTGACAGAACACGCCCCTGACTTCTAGCGCCCGCTATCTTGCTATCGTTGAGGGTCAAAGTAAAATCAATAAGAAACCCGAAGGAACCGGGAATTTAGTTATCTATCGCTAGGGGTAATAGGATGCTAAATCTACAATGCTAACATATAATGTTAATTGACCAACATCAATGACCGCCTAGCTAGCGTCCGATTAGCTTACTTGTTATGTTAACGATAGAATGCTAGCTGTTCCAGAGGCTTGTCAACGACAAAAAATATGGTGATAATTTTACCTGAAACGACAAGGGCTTCGTTTGGTCCAACAGTGAGGCAGCTACCCATGTTTTATCCACAGACGTATTCTGAATTCCGGTAAACCAGCTAATATTCAAGGATGATGGAGACGTTCAGGTATTTTCGTAATCGCTATGCGGATAACTGCAACACAGTTCACTCACGCGAGGAGGCCTCCTCAGAATGTGAAGTGCCAGCCTACTCGCCTCCTCCTCCAACCAAGAGTGGATGAGGAAGGAAGGAAATGTTTATCAACATAGGCCTGCCCAACCCTAAGCGCCGAGATAGCACGATAACTCACGACCATTTTAAATTGGTAGACCTACCTCATGAAGTAACAGTGGGCCAATTTATCAATTTCTTGGGTGAAATGTTATTCTGTCTGCTATAAAGCAAGTTGTTCAACATGATATTGAACTAGGAAATACCCAAAGAATTAAGTAAAAAATGCATTTTCCCATAAAAATTAAAAAAAACGTAAACATCAAGTAATTGTCCAAAATGGTATGCAATAAAATGTTTTATGTAAAAAAATACAAATACATAAATCCAAAATGTTAGCCTATAGCCCCCACAAAGCTTAGCCTACACACACACACAGAGAGAGAGAGAGAGAGAGAGAGAGACACACACACACACACACACACACACACACACACACACACACACACACACACACATAAATACATACACACACAGACACACACACACACACACACACACATAAATACACACACACACACACACACACACACACACACACACACATTTAAGACATAGAAAAAAAAGAAAAAAGTGCCATCTTATGGGGATTTCCAAGGACGATTCAGCATCCTGATGACTTGTGGGTAAACTATCCTTGTGTCTGCTGGTACAGGTCCTTATGCTCTTGTATCGTCGGCCTGAGGGCAGAAGAGTGAAAGGATGGTGGCTGGGATGACTGGGGTCAGAAACTATGCGCTTGGCCTTTCTTCTGCAGCGCTGGCTATAGATGTCCTGGATGGATGGTAACTCAGTCCTTGTAATACACTGTGCTGATCTGACAACTCTTTGTAGCGCTTTTCGATCCTGGGCAGTGCTGTTAGTGGGGAGACTAAGTATTTGACCGCATGCTAAAGTTGGCCTATTAGCCTGTTTGATGCTCATTGAGCTCAATGCAAATCAAACAGGCTAAGCTAACTGGAAAAAACACCATGCCAATCTATGGTGAAGGGTATTTGATGTGGGACTATTTTAATTCCAAAGGCCAAGGGAACAGGATGCATGGAAATAGCTGGCCTTTAAAAATAAAAACATATAAAAAAATCCTCCTGCTCCTAGGAATTTAACTTACGGGTTAAATACTGTATGCCCCCTGTTTTAAGGAAGAAAATGTATTTATTTACGATACATTCTTCAATCACAAAGAAAATTGGTGTCCTTAAAGGTTGGATTTCTATTTTTTTTTTAAAAAAGGCATTAAGATCAATTGTCAAAAGATGATTTTATATTCCTCTTTTTAGTCAACTTTAGCATGGGGTCAAATACTTAGTCTCCCCACTATAAATAAAAGATCAATTCAAAAGATGCTTATACACTGTCAGACCATGACAGTCTTGGACCGTTTATACACTATGGGTCTATGACATCTGAAGGCTACGAGTTTGTGGAATTGAAGGTATGTACAGCTAGAGGATTTGGGGCCAAATGGCCATTCACTGAGTGTGAATTATCCATGGTCAGTGGCTTAATGGTTCTCACCCTTTTTTGAGCAAATGCCCCCTTGACCTTACCCTGATCTTCTGCCCCCCACAAACAATTTTCTTTTTTACACCTGTGAGTAGGCTATGGGGGCAGCCATGGCCTACTGATTAGGGCTTTGAGCTTGTAACCGGAGGGTTGCCGGTTCGATCCCCGACCAGTCAACGGCTGAAGTGCCCTTGAGCAAGGCACCTAACCCCTCCCTGCTCCCTGAGTGCCGCTGTTGGGGAGGCAGCTCACTGCTCTGGGTTCGTGTGTGCTTCACCTCACTGTGTGCTGTGTGTGTTCACTAAATCACGAATTGGGATAAATGCAGAGACCGAATTTCCCTCACTGGATCAAAAAAGTATACTTATATTATATACTTATATCCATTACCATGTTATAATAAATTATCCCATTAACACTTTACATGTCAGGTCTATTCATGTCAGTTAGATTATTTTTGCACTGAAAAGATTTGAAAACCATGAAAGTTTTACATGCTAAAGGAAACGACCACTGCACAAACTAAGTTGTGACGCTCCCAGCGCTCCCCTAGCTTGTACGAACGCCCCTCCCGTTGAGAAATCTGCTCTCACTGATGTATAATGTGAAAAGTGATTATCCTAGATAAATGGAATAACCAAGTAACTTGACCAGCCTGCATTTCAAACATTCTGATTCTTGTGATAGTGTAAGGCTTGAATACTTGGACTTGAATGGGTGACTTATTGTTGAGATGTCACCACCTACTGGTTAAAGTCTAAACTGTCATCCACTATAAAGAGAGAGAAAAAAACATAGCCTATGTTTGTGAAGGAGTACCTTTACAACAACAGCAATGACAACTTGCATATACTGTAGCGCTTTAAGAAAACAGGGTACAGTCTCTGGCACATAATGCAGCTATTTTGAGCCCATTGTGTGTTGCACTGCAGTGCAATTGCTGTTGTGAGTAATGTTAATTAATTTAGCTAGCTGTTGTTCGGCCACTCGAGGAATCAATAGCACAAGAAATCTAACATCTCTCCTGTGTGTAACTGTAATACTGAACGACAAACAAAAGTACATGCATACAGCACTTTTCCTTGAATATCCTATCCATAGACAATATCATAAACCCACAAGGAACTCAAAACTGCATCATGGCAAGGATGTTACAGAGGAGGGTAATTTGCTCAGTTGATAGGGAATGTCTTATTTGCTGTTACCGTCATCGTCATCATCATCATCATCATCATCACCAATGTGGTCATCATCATCATTTTCAACATCAATCATTCTCCATGTCACAATGCCTTCACCATGATCATAATCATTCATAAAGTCAGAGACGGTTGAGAAAGGAGCTTTGATAAAGTCATTATAGACACAAGCAACAATGCAAAATGCTCAGTTGTGTGTCGGAAATAAAGATGTCCGAGTAAAAATATGAGCTCAGTGCATGTGTAAAATATGCAGCCTAATTAAGCCTAAATGCTTGGATGTCAGCTTTTTTCTCCTAATCCTCTCAATATTTAATCTGCCAGCCAGTGGGTGAATCTGTATCCCACAAGCCAAAGCCTGCGCCATATTAATCCTGAATTTCTCCTTTCTCTTTGAACATGTGTCCTCCAGGCAAGGCATGAAAATAACCCCAATGCTCTTGAGAGACGAGGAACCTGACATGGCTTTGTTCTCTCACGAAGCCCACATCTTGGTTCCCGGCATGCCTGTGTGGAGCTTCTGCCTGCCCTGCACACACATACCGACAGATGTCAGAGAAATCTTGAGGATAAAGATTTACCATAATTACTCTCTTACCCCCTCCCCACACCACCACCAACTGTACAGACCCTGCTCTGCTACAGCAGAACATTAACAACCAGTTTGGGTGATGGCAGCAATTATCAAGTGCAACTCCACAATTACCATCCTGTCCATCGCCATCAGGATCTCAGAGCAAGTGATTTCTTGAAGCAGAAGGGGTTCTCATGAAACACAATCACAGGAGGTGTCATTTTTTCTTCTTCGTCTTGTTCAACAAGATGCTGATGCACTGCACTGATACTGTGACTGCTGTATCAGAGATTTGCTGCTGCGTGTCTTCACTGTGCTTTTTTTTTTAAAGTGTGCATGTCTGTTATCTAGGGCACACCGATATAACAGATGCGTTAACTGAGCCTGAAGGTCTTTTTGCTGTTTTTCCTTTCAGGTGTAACCCTCATGGGAAAGCTATGCGTGTACAGGTTTTATATAGGACAAAGGGGAATTGTAACACTGTGATTATATCCTAACTGTAAACCAAACATCAAATAAACGTAGGCTTTGAATCATATTTTATTCATGACTATATTACATTATATTATAGTATAGTATAGCATAGTATAGTATAGTATAGTATAGTATAGTATGCACACTTCCTGTGCTGTAGGCCTACACCTGCGAAGCAAAGCTCTTTCCAAACAGTGATTTCTCTATTAATGGCTCTTAGAGCACTCAATAGGGCATGACTCATGAATTATTACCAGGTCCAACCATGGATTGACAGCCTGGATTGATTGACCTGTTTTTTTCCTTTAATTATCTCAACGAAACACCACAGCAAAACCATATCTTATTCGAGCTTCACTAATTGTCATTATGCCAAGGATGGCACTCTACACAGCATTAGATGAGAGAAATAATACATTAGCGGAGGTTATGTGTATTGGGCAGTTCCAGGCTACCATATATTTGCTTCTTAGTGGGTGTGTGTGTGTGTGTGTGTGTGTGTGTGTGTGTGTGTGTGTGTGTGTGTGTGTGTGTGTGTGTGTGTGTGTGTGTGTGTGTGTGTGTGTGTGTGAATACACTCTAAAAACTACTGGGTTGAAAACGACCCAAATTGGGTTGTTTCTCACCCAGGGCTTGGGTCACTATTGGACAGCAAACGTTTTGGGTTAGAATGACCTAGCATGTTGGGTTGGTTATTTAACCCATTATATGGGTAAGAAAATCAACCCATATATTGGGTTATTCTGACCAGGATGTTGGGTTACAGTGACCCAGAATATTCGTGTGTCTTTTTGACCCAATAATGGTTTAGATTAACTTCTTTAATTGGGTTTATCTGACCCATCATTATGTTGAATTATGCTATGCTCATTTTTTAGATGGCAGAAAGCCTTTTTAAGAAGCAAACAAGTTTAAAGAATATAATGCTGACAATTTTAAACAAATTACTCACTTAGTACTTCATCATTACTTACATAGTACATCTATCACTATGTGTTTTTGTGGTACACATTTACTGCTACAGTATAATGAGATGGAATGAACACAATCTTGAATATTCAATCTTAAATTTATCTAAAATGTATAAAAAGTTAAAAAGCAGTAAAAGCCAGTCATCATATATAAGCAATTTGATAAAAGTACAGTTGATAACAGCATTAACATTTAAACTCAACCATAAACTTGGAAACCCAGTTCAGTTTCAGGCCAGTCCTTTCAAAGTCTCTCTCTCCCAGTCACTTTCTGTCATGTGTCTGTTGCCCTGTCTTATTGAAGGTAGTCTGTAAGAGAGAAGGAAGCATACATTACAATTGACCCCTTCTATGAATATAATTAATGCAAACTTCTCAGCTTGTGTGACAAATAAAAGCAAACCCACACTAGCAGTCTACAAGTCAGGTGCAATAGTTAGAAGTAATGCAGATGTATACAATATGTACACCACAATTAGAAAGTTTGGGGGTGCACTATATTTATCTATAGATTTGTTTTATAGAGGACATTTCAAAGTGACCATACACTTCTGCACAGTAGTATGTCTATGCGATATCATACCTAATCACATCTTTGCCTCGCCTTCCTGCGTACACCACCTTTCTGACACCTAACATAGATCATCCCCCATCTGGCTTGCAATAGCAGCCTCTGGCTCCAGGCTGGGACTTCTGGCACCTACAAAAAAACAGCAATTGCCATACAATTTGTTATTGTTGATTAAGATATAAAATCATAGAATAAAAAAAGCAAAGTAAGTCAATCAGGTAGAAATGATAATTACCTTATGGAGGCACCCTTGCCACCATCACCGTCTATATTAATTCTTGACATCAGGGCTCTGTCAATAAAAGATAAGGTTAAACAAAATGATGCGTACTGTACAACAAACTGAATTAGTAGCAAACAATGGTAAATATGCCTAAATTGCAAAATTCAATACTACTTTAGGTAAGTGCAATAATCATGATTACTTTCTGGATTAATGCATTACATAGCATACAAACAAAGAGCATGCTCAATAACATACCCTGTAGTCCACACCCACTACGTTGAGGTCAGCCATGGTTACCAGACATCAAGTAACAGGTAATGCCATCAGGGTAGACCGACATTGCCCTGGACAGTTGATAGAGCCCACTACTACAAAGTCATAACAGACACATGAAAGGAGGGGATAAACTGTTACAGACAGAAATACATGCACACATATTATAATGCTATATGCGGGTATGTGTGTCTCTATCTGGTGAGTGAACTCACTTGCAGGCTTGGAATTTCTTCTGTATGGACGTAACACACATTTGGAACATTCCAAAAATGCACACAGCGGTCTCAGGGCAGCAGTCCTCACACCACCTGCAAACAGAGGGAATAGAAGAAGGCTAACATAAATACATTGCAAAACTCACAGAACATGAAAAGACCATCACTGATGCACTACTGCTCTCACATGCATCTTAAATAAACATATGCCTAGGTGTAAGTCATCAAATATGGCACAAATAAAGGCTATAAAATGAAGAACATGAAGCCTAACACTTCCATAAACAAACTAAAAATCCCTTTACTTGTCGGCATGATATTTCTGCTCATTGAAATTCCCCCCATTCACATCCACTGTAAGACAGATCTAATGTTCCTAAATCAGGGGGTGAAATAACTTAACCCTTTCATGCGCAACGTCCACATGCGTGGACAGTAACTTTAATTCTGTTTTCTACTTATTTATCATGTTGATATACACCAATCCACTTCAGGGCAGTTTTAGTAGGTCCTTGGCAATATATTAACAATATGTATCATCTTATATTTGGAATATTGACTGCTTGATGACATCATCAATTCAACATGAGTGACAGTAATGGCCATATGCTGAATGCTCCAGGCATATCTGTTAAAAGCTAGTACTCAAGAAGGCAAAATCATGTAAAAAAAAATATTATGCTGTACAGGAGAGTGTGTTGAACAACTCTATGTTTTCAGAAATTAAATCGGATGTAAAATAGAGTTTGTAGACCCTAAAAAGCAACTGTCCACGTATGTGGACGTTGCGCAACAGAGGAGTTAAATGGCCAAAAATTAGATTTTGTAACTAGGACTTTTTTTTTTATTTTTTTTTTCAAATATGATTTTAATTACTTTAAATTACAAATAAACAAACATTTGGTAAACATATTTATAAATAATGACCTAATTACATGTGGTAATGCCAAGGTGTTATGGTAATATGGGGGTAGTAGAGGGGTGGGTGGGTAGTAGAGGGGTGGGTATGAGAGTACTAGAGGGGTGGGTGGGTTAGTAGTAGAGGGGTGGGTAGTAGGGATGTAGTAGAGGGGTGGTTGGGTAGTGGTGGTAGTAGAGGTGGGTAATATGGGGGTAGTAGAGGGGTGGGTGAGGGTCGGTGAGCAATAATGGGGGTAGTAGAGGGGTTGGGTGGGTAGTATGGAGGTAGTAGAGAGGTGGGTGGGTAGTATGGGGGTAGTAGAGGGCTGGGTGGGTAGTATGGAGGAAGTAGAGGGCCATAGTTTCCACATTTTCTGTCATTACATTTTATTCTTTTTTACCCCTTTGTTGCGCACTGTCCACATACGTGGACAATAACATAACTTCTATATAAAAGCATATTTTTAAAAAATTCCAACTGATTTTCAATATTGGGCTCATATAGAGTAATAAAATCAATACTAAAAAAATCTAGACACTTTTTTTCATAATGCGTGCATGAAAGGGTTAATATTAATCTACTTCATTCGTTTTACTGGTTCTCTTTCCAGTCATAGCAACACTACATATTATGCATCAACACTATCGATACATGTATTATGATTAAGTAACGACCCGTGCCCCATGGAAGGTCGAAAGGTAAGGTTAACGTTAACAACAACTTTCGTTGCCTGTAGCTGCTAGCTGCTAACTTTAGCCTGCATTGTAACAGCCACTGCATTGTAATGAAGGTAGCAGCAGCTAGGCTATTCTATTGCGCCTGATGTGTGAAAACTCACACTCTACATTCATAACGACATCTCAGACTGAATTATTGCTAGATATGATATTTACTACCATTCCAAGAATTCTACATAAAGGTGAAATTAGTAACTGGAAAAGTTAACATTTAACAGCTAACATCGCTAACGTTAGCGAAGTTAGCTCGCTAGCACTATCTGATAGCTATTATTTGCTAACTAATTATGATTTCTATGATAGCTAATGGCTGTAGTAAATATTTCATTGTGAAAACAGTACATTTCTAATAAATTCCCGTTTTCAATTGGCATACAAAAGTACTGTAATTCTTACCTTGAATATGATGACGGCAGAGTATAGCACACAGCTTGCAGTCAGATTCATGATAGAAAAGTGACGGTTGAAGATCTGGAGTTGCACATTCAGGCAGGGATGGGGGATGGGCTGCTCAGTGAGTTAACCCAGTACTTGGGCTGTCAGTAGTTAAGTGACCCAAACAGTGGGTAGAATGCCTACATCTGTTGGAGATTGAGTTCTAAACCACCAACCCTGTGGCTGGGTTATGATAAATAACCCAGTATGGGCTGACATAACCCAATAAATGGTAAAACTGCCACAACCCAGTAATTGGGTGCTGAAATGACCCAGCATTTTTTAGAGTGTAAGATTCCACGTACAAGACTGTTAGACTGTCAGAAGGATTATATTACAAGTAGACTGGATTCTACATCAGGGTCCTTATATAAAAGTCCAATAATCATGGACATAATCACTGAAACCATTAATAATTAATGAAATAATGGAGTTCTGTTAACAATATTCTGTTAGGTCCATGCAAAGTTAATGTACTATGAGCATGCACACTACTGTACATACAGTGACTGATGCAAAATCACTACTTATAATCAAAGCTGTGTTATCTATAGAGTGAGTCATGTGTTTTCAAAAGCTCTCATGTATTTCCGGCTTTGCTTTTTTATCAGAGCGCTTTGTTGTCTATATTTTCTTCAGTTCCCTCATTATTGTACATCCTGTCTAATCAGCAATTAGAAAAGGCTTGCCATTAGGCCTTGATTGGAATATTTGGCTTCCCTAAATACTCACAGCACAGCGTTCACTGTATTCACTCTCAACTGCCCCCCAAGATTAGAGTCTGGAAGTACTCTCAAAATAGAAGAGAGCATGCGAGACCAGAAATCAATGATGAATGTGCTCCCTCTATTTCACTAAAGGGATGCCAAGTGATTCATGTTTTTTCTAGGGCTGGGCAAGATTGAAGCTAAAACCATTGTATTGTATGGTTTTGCCTTTACCCTAAGAAGAATACATTAAAACTGCCTGTAAGTTACTTCAAGTCACATACTCCTATCTAGTTGTGGTGCACTTAGAACACTGTGGTTTGTCATGGGGGATGGCCACGCACAATTTTTGAGCAATGGAGCTCTGATTGGTCAACACCTCGATGAAAGCTAAAGAATGATAGCACCATGTTGATGCTTTTTCAACAGAATTGACAATTTATGTTGAATCCTGCACACTATGGTGACAGTGCATGTTCTGTGCCAGTCTCTTTCAGTGCACCTTGGCACAGAAGTGTAAAACAGTTTCTTGTTCTCCTCTGTTTGTCCATGACTGCACCCCAGAGTGACCATTCATATTTGAAACCAGGGATGCAGACTGCTTAGGGGTGTCCCCTCACACGAATTAGTCCGCAATTGGTATAATGTGTCAAAGACTGTCACATGCAAGCATGTTAGCATTCCCAAAGGAGCACTCTCTCACTCCCACCCAAACATCCCATTTCTGGGACAGGAGCTAGACTGTGACCAATCATGCATATTTTACAGGCCAAAGGATAACTGCACTGCGCAAATGCCTGACATTCGTTTGGATCAAACAGACTGTTTGTCCATACAGTCTCATGAAGCTCTCTGGCCACAATATCTCCTCACTTTCTTCTTAAAATGTAACATATTCCAGTGATCATGTCGTTGATCATGGTCAACCCCCCCCCCCCCCCCGAGTTTCTCACTGTAGTGCCCATTACATGGTACGACTAGTTATTGTTTATGACTTCTTAAAATTATGGATAATGGACACATCCCATCACCTGAACGGCTCCTTATTCGCCTCTTCAGAATGCCCCTAACACAAGAGAACTCTGGAGTCTGAAAGGTGCATGGAGTACAGTACATTTGTGAGTGAACATTTAGTGAGGAGGGGGGGCATGTACGGAGCCATCTGTGTCATGTATAGAGCTTCCCTGACAGCTTCATCAATTTGCATCACTCATAACCTAGTTGTGAAGATGCTGAAAACATGAGCCATGGCTGTGGATATCCAACAACTTTCTTACATAACTTAATGAGGAAAAACAAAAAAAAGATATGATATTCTTTGGTATTGGTTGGTATCTGACTTCCCACAGCAGCCAATCAGCAATCAGTGCATATTCTGCAAATGTTTGCAAAAGTTTGTTCCTCTCAAAGGCTTCCGCCATTACACTTTCAAAGGGAATTGTTAACTCAATATACAACCAGAGCAGTCACAACAACACCCATAAACTTAGCTGCAGAAAGGAAATAGATATCAAATGTTGAAACTGACCAATGTTACTATTTCATTAAAATGATGAGCTCATTTTTAATTTGTTGCTGGTAATGACTCAAAATGTTGAGAGGGCGCAGCAAAAGGCTGAAGAATTTGTGTAATGCTAAAGAAAATGCAAGGAGGGGCATTCCACAACTAATTAAGGTAGCTGGCATCAACACGGGGTATAAAAAGAGCATCCCAGAGGATCAATAGAAGTAAAGATGTGGAGGTATTCATCAGTTTGTAAAAATCTGTGTGAAAACAAAATAGGCTGTGATCTTTGGGGCCTCAGATGACATTTCCAGATTATGTTTCTGTAAAGAAAATCATATGGGCTTAGGAAAACATCTGATAACCATTGTCTTTGAACACAGTCTGATGTGTCATCCACAAATGCAGGTTAAAACTCTACCCAGCAAAGAAGAAATTTTGACATGATCCAGAAATGTCGCTGCCTTATCTGGGCCCAAGCTCATTCAACATGGACTGAGGCAAAGTCGAAGACTGTCCTGTGGTTAAACCAATCAAAATGTGTAATTCTTCTTGGAAATCATGGACTCTGTGCAGGCTATAGGAGGAACCATATAGCAATTTAAAAGCCTGCATCTAATGGTTTGGGGGCACGTCAGTGCAACATATTTTTGAGCAAAACATGCTGTCATCCAGACAATGCCTTTTTCAGGGAAAACCTTGAATATTTCAGGAAAACAATGCACTCTCCATGTACTGTGTGACTTATAGTAGAAATGTCCAAGTGCTAAAATGTTCCGCCTACAGTCCAGACCTGTCACACTGGGTACCTCAAGGAATGAAAAACATGAATGTGAAGACAACTGGGCAACTGAAATTCTGTATTGAACAAGAATGGGATGACATTTCATACTCAAAACTGCAGCAATTGGTCTCCTCAGTTCCTACGTTGATGAGAAGAGGTGAAGTAACATAATAATAAACATGTCCCTGTCCCATTTTTTGGCATCTAATTATATTGCCAAACACCAATGACATTTCTCATTGTTTCAATATTTTACATCTTTTCACTGTTCTCTTTTAAATACAGGTATATATATGACTTGTCAAAGGGAAAGCAACAGCCAACTCGCTGGCTGACAAAAATCTAAATTTATTGTTGTGTGTAACGTTTTTATTTTTCAATTTCTGGTGTGTACTGTGTTCCTGTCCAGGTGTTCTACCTGCTTTTAGTCTACCATCTGTTTTAAACAGAAATGATAAATGAATCATTGTTTATACTTCTGCCTCTGTCTGCATCCATTTATAACCTGAGAGACCAAACAGTAAACTGGCCTTGGTCACATTTGGCCCGTATAGTTGCTTCTAGTTAATGGTTGCCCACCAAGTTCCATGTGCCCTGGTGTTCCGCAGTCCCATGAAAAAAGCCTGTGCGTGTGTGTGTGTGTGTATGTGTGTGTGTCATGGGGGTGGGTGGTGAGGGGGAGGGGATAAAGGAAGCAACTCTAACAAAACGTATACGACTACACTGCATTATCACCAGGTCATAATGCATCAACACCCATACACAGCTTGCAGCTTTCATCTTCACTCACCCCCTGATTAAGGTTCTGCTGAGTCTGAGAGAGATGGTTACATGCTGCCACTCAGACATGCCACCACCACGACATGCTTCCATTTAGACATGCCTCTATTTCGACATGCTGCTATTTAGACATGCTGCCAATCCGACACATTTTAGTACCCCCATTCCGACAATTTACAAATCCTATTTTTTTCCAAGACAATTTAACGGACCCTATGAGCCCGACGGACGCAAAGTGCGTCAAAAAACACACCCATTTTTCTCTGTACATTGCTCCGCGATTATTAGTCATAGCGAGATGAGACCTATATTGCATGAAAGAGCAGAACCGGGGCTTTAACGAGACTAGACAGTGTCTGTACGATCAAGTATGAAAATAAAATAAAATCATGAATTTAAATCAAAGTATAGGCCTATCATATTTACAGTCTATATTGCCCCATACAGAAAAATAACATATTGACATATATGCAGCTTGAATATATTCCAGTATAAGGGCATCTATGTTAAATACATATATTTACATCTATGTTAAATACATATATTTACATATATGTTAAATACATATATTTACATATATGTATCAATATATGTCAACATATAAGTACATGTTTGAAATTGGCCACTTTCTTATATTTTCTGCATATAATTAAATATATTTAAATATATTGCACTAAGAAGAATGATCACGTGACCCTTGATGAAAATTGTGATCATATGACCTATATATTTCAGACTTATATTTCTCACATATATTCTGATATATTGTTCAAATATAGTTCATATTCTACTATGGTTTCATGTTTTCTGCATTTACAATTGTTTTCACTATAGTATTTACTTAAAATTAACCATAGTATCATTATAAAGAGGAAGAAACACACAACTCTTCTGTTTTCTTTTGTTGAATTTATTTAAAAATGGCCATTTTTGTTTTTGTACTGACATCACAGTTCTGCAAGTTTGGCATTAATTGCATGGCCCAGCAATCTTGAGGGAGTGCCTGAATCTCTTCTAGGTGGCCTATGGAAAAGACAGAACATATACAAATAGAACATGCAAAATATTAGTGACAACCACAGATGCTAAAGTACAGAATCACAATAATTGGAGAGAAATACAAAGCCAGTTGGAGAGAAAGACATACGTTATGTAAAATAAAATAAATTCATCCATTATAGTCTTTTTTCTATTATTTACTTACAGCAATACCTTTTTACATTTAAGTTTAGTTTGACTTTGTTATAAGTGAAAATCAGCTCTATTGACAAATCTTGCAAGATAATTTAGTTTATCTTACAAAAGTGGTATTTCCACAAAACAAGAAACTTTTATTTGCAGGATTCGCCAGTAGAAGTAGATTTTCACTTATAACAAGGTCAAATAAGTGTACATCAAGTGCAAAAATGTCTAAAGATGTATTGATATATGCACATAATAGATCAAATAAACACGCAATTGGGAACAAAATGATTCATACCCCTGGAATTATTTATTTAATGTTGATTTTCCCTTAACTAATGTTTGTTCTGACTGAAAAAGACATTGCCACATGCCAAAAGGTTGTAAGACCATGTGCTAGAAACATGGAACTTTTTTTACATTTTGATGATAAATGGCATGTGGCAGTGTCATGTTCAGTCAGAACAAACATATTGGTCAAGAGGAAATCACAAATCGATATTTGCCATGAGCAGTATCCAGGATCCATGACATAACTGCAAGTCAATAAGGCAAAATCATGAGGAAAATCTGCCTGTCTCTATGGGAATTTAGCATAGGGGTGTCTTTAAAGGTTGGACTTTTCCTAAATTAAGGCATTGAGATCAATTTCCAAAAGATGATTTCAACTTCAGCATGGGGGTCCAAACTTATGCATATGACTGTAGCCGATATGAATATGAATAATGTTCATAACTGTATATTCACTTAAGGTTATCTCACTTCAAAAAAATATTGCATAGAAATACAAAGTGAGTTGGAGAGAAAGACATACAACAAACTCACCCATTATGGCCTTAACCCTTTAAGGGTCCAGGAACTCCTTTTGCTCCCCCGTCTGCAACTCTTAAGACTTGCCCCCTGAAAAAATTGCACAATCAATTAGATCCTCAAATAGTTTACTACTGAAAAGATCTATGATGGTGAGGTGAAAATGTGAAGCAGTCCACACAGATAGCCTAACATTTTTAAATGAGACAACACAACTAACTCATACACAGGAGAGACATAGAGAACTACACAGATAAAGCATTCAGTATCGTTCTGAATCAACTGTAACAATCTTAATGCACAAGCAGGCCAGGTAACAGTGTACAATAGTCCAGCTTGGAAATAACCATAATCTGTACAATAAGCTGTGTGGAATCTTGTGTCAGATAAGGTCTGATCTTCCTAATGTTGTAAAGGATAAAAACACAAACACTTACACCAGGTTGAGAGCAGCAGCCATAGTAGCAGGTAGTGCCATCAGGACAGACTGATTTTGCTCTGGACAGTTCCTACAGCCCACTACAAAGTCATAACAAACAGACACATGAAAGGAAGGGTTAAACTAAACATTTACAAACACAAATATATGCACACATACCAATGCTATATGCAATTATGTGTGTGTGTGTGTGTGTGTATCTACCTGGTGAGTGAACTCACTTGCAGGCTTGTAATGGGTTTTGGAAGTGACAATATTCCAGAATAAACCCAGCGGTCTCAGGGCAGCAGTCCTCCACACAACACACCGCCTGCAAACAGAAGGAACAGAAGGAGGCTAAAATTAATAAGTTGCAAACACAGAAATCAGGGGGTGAGATAACGTATAGCAACACTATGTATATTATGCATCAACACTACATGTATTACCTTTAAATAATGTTAACTACCCATGTCCCATGGAAGTTTGCAACGTAAATCTATTAAGTAACGTTAACAACTTACTTCAGCCTGCATGGTAATAGCCACTTTAAATGTACTGTTGGCTAAGCTACTTGCGCCTGATATTTAATACACACAACACACCGCCTGCAAACAGAAGGAACAGAAGGAGGCTAAAATTAATAAGTTGCAAACACAGAGATCTATAGTTCCTGAAATCAGGGGGTGAGATAACGTATAGCAACACTATGTATATTATGCATCAACACTACATGTATTACCTTTAAATAATGTTAACTACCCATGTCCCATGGAAGTTTGCAACGTAACTCTATTAGCCTATATCACGCCGCCATTTTGAATAATCGCTAGGTGTCGTGCTACTTCCGGTCAACACTGTCTTATGGAGAGTCCAATGTAATCGGAGCGATGTACAAGTTTACAAGGAATTTGCGGCATTTTCAAAAGATAAGTCTATCACAGGTGGAGGAAATTGTGGAACTCCACACGAAAACTAAGCGATCCAAACTGGACCGGGGATATAAATTGTCCCATGTACAATTTATATATAATTATTTATGAAGGCAAAGGTCAGTCGGCTAGCTAGACGGCTAATACCAGATAGCCAGATAGGCTACTAGATATAATATAAGACACAACAGCTTGTAAATGCACTTCAATAAAGCAGCGTAACGAAACAAGTATCATGTACTTCTGCTACACGTTCAATATTGTATTGTGGATATAAATCGTTCCATGAACAATCTGTATAGTTGTGAAGGTAATGTTGATGTCAGCTAGCTACATGGCTAACGTCAGATCAAAACCCATAGCTTGTATTGCACTTCAATAAAGCTGTGTAACAAAATTATTAAGTATTTTATGTGCATATCTTTGTATGGTCTTCAAAGTAGTAGGCCTGACGTTGTGAGATCATTGTGCTACCGATCTCTTAGAAAGATCGAGGAGCCGCAAACAAGGTGTTTTAAACATTGAATCTGTCAGTGGCTAAAGGAACAACGGCACCGAAATAACTATTGTTTACATACGCATCTCCATCAAAACGACTTGTCTAGAGCATGCATCAATAGCCTAATAGCTATAACAAACGCTATACTTACCCCGTGTTTCTTGTTAAACATCACTGAAGCCTAGTTGATTGTTGCACGGAATGTGTATCAATGTCTAAGACCTGGGCGACTTTGAGTATCTTGCAGTATTAATATGCACCTTCCTGTGTAGGCTAAACAGTAGTCTACAATAGGGAGCCTAACTTGCGAGTGTCCCTAAAAGGCAAGCTTACATAAAACGCCAAGCAGGTATATCATTTAAGTGCCTTGTGTGCCTGTCTGTCCTTAATATGGTCATCATTTGTATGGTATCCAAAACATCTCCACATTGAAACACACCTAATTGGTAAATTGTTGAAACACTATGCAAGACAAATCTCTTATTTCTTTCACCAGAGTTTTAGTTGTTGTTCCACGAGTTCAGGTTCAGAGACTTTTGCTAATATGTTCCACTCACCCCACTACTACTGACACTAACTTCGGCCAGCAAGACCGCGGAGGATATGCTATTTTGTGTGCTGCTGGTAGAGAATTTTGTGATCACATTGTTGCACAAGCCATGTGCTCAAGTAAACATAACTACACCCGTTGGTCATTTAAAAAAAACATTGGGAAGCTGCAAAGTGAGATCTACATTATACGGTATGCGCTACAAAGGTTAGTGTCAAAGTACCAACAAGACACATGTTTTATTGAAAAACGTGTGGACATTATAGAAATACAAAACATAGAAAAGTACACACAAAATGAACACAATGAACAAACTATAACCCAATTATCTATATATATGTGTGTATGTATGTACACTCTGAGCCACCTGTGAAGAGAGCAGGCTCAAAGCAAGTCATGAAGTCCTTGCTGCCAGGGGGAATAAGACCCGGCAGTGGTTGGCAGGGAGGATCCTCAAGGAAACATGGCAAACCACAGCTATGAGGCAGGGGCTGGAGTACGTGGATCACTACGTGGATCTCTGGCAGGTCAAGGTTTCTTCTGTGGCTTTGTTGTGATCCATCTGGGAGCAAGGTTAGCTTGTGGTCACTAGCCTTCCCTTCCCTGGTGCGACAGTCACTGACACCAAGTCGGACATTTCCGAGGGGAGGACTTGGTGAGACGAATTACCTTCATTGATGTCCTGAAAGACAAATTAGACTTTTTTTTATCATTCCATATTCATGTACGTTTTTATCATTTCCACATTTATGAACATTTCTTCAATAATGTGTATGTGTGTGCATACATGCATGCATCTCTTGTTCAATTTGGTATTTTTCCATGTATTTTCTTGATTTTGGATTCAGTGATTATTTCTAGAAACTTCACATATTAGATTAGATTAGATTCAACTTTATTGTCGTTGTAAGTACAACGAAATGCAGTTTAGTATCAAACCAGTAGTGCAATCATTAAAAAGAGCTTATTTTCTTTATAGCAGTATACATATAGATAAAACACCAAATGCAGCTTGATTCATTATGTACATAAAGTGCATAGAGTAATCAGACAGTCCATATTAACAGAATTCTGTATAATAGTGCATTGATGAGGTGCATTTGATAAAGGGCAGTTATCATCAGTAGTCAGACCATCTCTAGTCCATGTGCAAGGGAGAGGGGGGCAGGGGCTAATTGTGGGTCTTGGTGTTGAGCAGTGTTATGGTGTTTCTGAGCCTGCTGGTGCAACTCCTAGGCTCCTGTAACGTTTCCCAGACGGGCGGTTGGAGAACAGTCCATGACTGGGATGTGTGTGGTCCCTGATGATTTTGTGTGCACGTTGCAGACACCGTGAGTGACGAAGATCAGTGATGGTTGGGAGTGATGTGTCAATGATTTTGTGGGAGTGTATGGGTGTGTGTATGCATAAGAGCAGGGAAGTAGAAATACTCACGTGTCAACACAAGCACCTCCAGTTCCTTTATCCTCGTGTGAGCTTGCATCCAATGCACCTGATGCAAACACATAAACAAGTAGAGAAAAACTGTAAGCAACAATGCTAATTAATGAGGACAGTAAATTATGAGTGCTGTGTCACATACCACCACAAGAATATGTGTTTCAGTAAATATGTATTAACTATATGTGTATGGAATAATCTCTCGCTTTAAGCCTACCTTACAGACAGACTTTGACACGATTTGGGAAAGATTGTTGAAAGATTGTAGTCTTTTAACGTATGCCCCTCATTCAAACTACTCAAAAGACTACAATCTTTCAAGAATCTTTCCCAAATCTTGTTAAAGTCTGTCAGTTTAAGGTAGGCTTTAGTTTTAAAAACACACTAACACAATATGCTGTCTAAACCGAGCTAACATTTCTAGCTATTCATGGGTCTCATCAGGTCTCTTTCCACAGGTGTATCAAATCAACCTAGATTATGAGTGCTGCGTTAGTGCACCTGTCGAAAGTGACCTAATGAAACCCATGAATATCTTTGCTTTGTTACTTAGGGCAATTTATTGGCTCTGTACACTAGATAGAGACAAAGTCCCGATGTCAAAAAGCAATTGTATTAACGTGTAACGTTAGCAGGCACCGAAATCCTGCCCTCCTCCGTGCACACACAGGCTGGTGTTTTCAGAAAAAAGCTGGAAGCTAAAATCGACCTGAAACCGAGCAAACTGGCACACAGCAGTCGCCCACGGTTTTAAGAAGCTCAAAACACAGTTGCATGCATTGTATTTCTTACGTTTTGGTATGATTGAAGTGCTCATTAGTCGGTGCTTTTCTGACAGCTATGACAACGAAGAGACGGCAAGAAACACGTTCGCCAACCATAAGACAAACACGGAAGTTCGTCTATATCTAGTGCACAGAGCCAATAAAAACCTCCAAACAAACATAATATATTTGCAAATGTACATCTGGCTATTTATCTCCTTGCCAATTCATTTAACGCTACTCAATGGAGATAAAAACTTACCGGGACGGTCGTTCGCTAGTTCGTTGTCCGAAGCAAAGCTAGCTAAGCTAGCAACAGCAACATCTTCCTTTCCACACGGTTGGACTTCTCAAACAACCCCAGTCCCTCGTTGTCGTCGTGAAAACAGACGTCCTGGCTTGGGTTGTGTCAGAGACCGTTGAACAAACACAAGGCACTGTCTTATTTAACTCTACATGGCTTTACTTAAAGCGCTAACGTTAGAAGCTAGCTATTCCGAACAGGTCGCTAATACGAAAATGCTATGCTACAAACAACTGTGACATTATAGACGTTAAATAGTGTTCCCTCCTCCCTCTTCGTGGCTTGAATCCATTTTCTTCGACGGCCCACATCAAGGAGAAATGTACGAAAGCTAAAAGCGGGATGTTTTTGTTTGATACCGGTTCACAGAGTTTTATTACACCACCTCTAGCTTCTCTGCTCCCCCGTGGTCATTCACTATGAACGGCTATTACCCTGACCGGAAGTTTAGTTCCAGGGACCGGAAAGGAAAGCCTAAAGACGCCATTTTAGCGTGAGATAGGCTAATTAAGTAACGTTAACAACTTACTTCAGCCTGCATGGTAATAGCCACTTTAAATGTACTGTTGGCTAAGCTACTTGCGCCTGATATTTAATACAAACTAAAGCTGTACATTCATAAAGACATCTCTGACTGAATTATTGCTAGATATATTAACTACCATTCCAGATATTCCTCATAATGAAGTTGGTTACTGTAAACGTTAACATTAACAGCTAACATCGCTAACGTTAGTGATGTTAGCTCGCTAGCTATATGCTAACTAATTATGATTCTAATCTAACACTATCAAATCATAATCACTTTGGTTAAGATTTCATTATGAAAACAATACATTTCTAATAGATTCCCGTTTTCAATTGGCATACGAAAGTACTGTAATTCTTACCTTGAATATGATGATGACGGCAGAGTTTGTTCAGCTTACATACAGCAAGCTTCATGACAGAAAAGTGACAGTTGAAGTGTGACTTGTGGCTGGAGTTGAAAAGTCAGTTGGGGTGGGGGATGGGAATTGCTGTGTGTGCGCATGCACTTTTAAAAAATCTATTCAGTGAATATATTCAGCACATAGACTTACATGTAAGATATTCACATATATGTTAGTGCTGGGTTCCGCATATACTTGCATCTATTCAGTGAATATATTCAGCACATAGACTTTCATGTAAGATATCCACATATATGTTACAGTGCTTGGTTCCACATATACTTGCATATATACATATTGGTACTATATATGTATTCAATATATTTTAGCCATCTATTTAAACATATGCTGGATGCAGCTGCATATATGTGCATATATTTTTTCCATGGATTTTTCTGTATGGGGCTCCACGCAGCCACTGCTCTCGCTTGGATTACTCCGGGACCAGGCATCGCAGGCAACAGACACGCATATCAAATGAAAGAGGAGAAACAGAGCTTTCCATTGATACCAAACACATCGATCCTTTTGTGTTATAAAAACAGACGAAGTGACAAACAAATAAGAATGTCATATAGCTTCGGCTATAGCCATACCGCTACTTTCGTTTGATTTAGGCTAGGCTACTCGTGAAACCATGGTAAAAAATATATGGCTTGCATGTCAGATAAAAGAGGAGAGCTAGAGCTATCCACAGATGCCAAATACAACCTTCTAGGTCATAAAACAGACGAAGTGACAGGAAAATAATAACTGTAACATTAATAGCCTATTAATTACCTCATGTCGGAATGGCACGTTGTTTGAAAAAAAAAGTTAAATACCGCCACTGCGACCATGAAAAAAAAATATGTCGGAGTGGTGGGACTTTTTCCCATAAGGAGACATGCCTCCACTACGACAATTGGACGTCAATGTCGGAGTGCTGGTATGTCGGAATGAACGGCGGATACCGAGAGAGATTACATGTGGCTCCATCGATGGGTTTAATGTGGTTAGCATCCATAGCTCACTTCAGCTGATCCTCCTCTTGAAGTTATCACGCCAATATCCATCGCATTTGCTTTGCTTGAGACACCACTTTTGATAGCTTCCTCATCTTGCTAATGAACAGATCCGGTTAAAATCTAGTGTTCTACCATGTAGCTTTACTCCATTCTTCCCAACCGGCACCAAGACCAAACCTTGGCCAACTCTGCTACATAAATATTTCTACCTTATGCATGTTGAACCACCTCTCATGGATTCCACTTCTTCCATATTTTCACAGTGTTTTACAGGCTGGTCTTAGCACCTTTGTATTCCTCCACCAAACTGGTCATTGGCAACTCCTAAATGTCTTTTACATACACTGTTAAATATTACTGTGATTTCACAATACCTTATGGTATTATTTCACAGTAAATTACTGTACTCACACATTTACTGTAAAATCACAGTAGCTCTATCACATTACAGCACCTTGTTGTGAAATTTGAATTGCACTTGAACCGCACAGCATTGTGGGGCGATTTCTAACGTTCACCCCTCCCACCCGCACCTGCCACCCTCAACTGAATTTTCAACTGGTCCACCAGTGACTTCAATCATCCCTTTTCTGCATGTGTAAGCTGTACAAACTCTGCCATCATATCCAAGGTAAGAAGTACAGTGCTTTTGTATGTTATTTAGAAACGGGAATTTAATTTTTAAAAATATATTGGTGTTATACTGTAATGTTTACCAAAACCTGTTGTGTTAGAAGTGGCTGGCTAGCCATTAGCTAGCGAGCTAAGAATCGCTAACATTTGCAGAGTTAGCTTTTTCAATAGCTAACTTCACGATTATGTGCAATATCTGGAATGGTAGTTAATATCATATCCAACAATACGTCTGTGTAAGATGTCGTTGTGAATGTAGTTTTAGTTTGAATGAAATATCAGGCGCAAGTAACGTTTACGTTAGCTATCTTTGAAGTGGCTGATTGTAGCCATGCAGGATAACATTAGCTAAGTTAACATTGCAGACACAGATGAGAGTTGTTAACGTTACTTTCCTAACTAACGTGACTTTTAAGAATTGTCATGGGACATAGGCTTAGGTAGATAACTTAATTAAATTTGATATACTGTAGTGCCGATACAAAGGGAAAGAGGACCAGTAAAACTAATGAATGTAGTAATTTATCTCCCACCTTAACCTTAACTAAACTGCAGTTTAGTATGGCCATTGTCATTAACAGACGTGTCAAGGATGTGAATGGGGGTATGATGCACTTTAGGTTGTGAAGGGTAGTGTTTGGCTTCATGTTCTTCATTTCATAGCCCTTATTTATCCCTTGTTTGATATACCTAATCTCCGGCGAACTATGTGTTTATTTAAAATGCATATGAGTGTAGTAGTGCTTCAGTGATGATCTTTTTATCTTCTGTGTGTTTTGCAACTTATTAATCTTAGTCTCCCTCTGTTCCCTCTGTTTACAGACATTGCATTGTGAGGACTGGTGCCCTGGGAACACTGAGCGCATTCTCGAAAATTCCAAATTTGTGCCACTTCCATACGAAGACAGCGCAGAATAATGTAGGTCCGGCCCTGCACACATTCACATACAAAAAATTTACAGAATTACATATAGCATTATAATGTGTGCATTTATTTGTACGTTTATCCCCTCTCTTCCTTGTCTGTTTGTTGTTATGATTGTGTAGTGGGCTCCATCAACCATCCCGGGTAAAGTCGGTCTGTCCTGATTGCACTACTTGCTAATTGATGACGTCTAGAAGCCATAGCTGCTTCCCTCAACGTGGCGTAAGTGTTAATGTGTTTTGAATGTATTTATTGGTACCATTGTGAGTGCTCTACTGTGAATGAATGCAGCTACTTAAAATACTATACTCTTGAAATGTCCATGTTTACCATTGTGTTGGTGGTAATGTAAAGTGTTGTGAATATCTGCCAAACTGATCATATTCATTATTTCAAGTGTATTGTATAGAATGCATACTTATGTTAAATCCTATCTTTTATTGACAGAGCCCTCACAAATAAACTGATACCAGGAATTAACATACAGTAGATGGTGGTGGTGGTGGCAAGGGTGCCTTCACAAGGTAATTATATCTGTTTGTGGGTATTTCCCAGATTAGGGGTCAAATTGGGTTGCTGAAATTTTGAAAATCACAATTCCAAATTTGACTAATTGGTATACATCAAATGAATGGTCCTTTAGTCAGGAGTGACGTTATGAGCTTGGTTGAGACCATACAATAAGGGAATTTATTATTTTATCCATTTTCTTAACTATGTCAAGTAAATGTGTCATTACCATCACATCATCAAAAAGATATAAAAAATGAAGCTTAAATGATAAATCAATGCTTTTAAAACATTTTCTGGTTTCTAATGAAATCTATTTCATCTTTAGCTCAATGGTGTTGTTGTTTTTTACTTGCAAGATGAATTATAGTCATTTTAGTATCTACATTTCTGATTCATCAATCTACCCTAGTTTTGAATATAAGCTTATTTTAAGGAAATGCCATAAATCAAAACTTTTTTAATACAGTGATCATTTAGACTGTCAAACATTGTCAAAATATATAATTGTTGGATAGTTTTGTAATTTATACCTAATTTATTGGCAAAAATATGTATGTGATGGTGATGACACTGCAGCTCTGGTAATGACAGTTTGATGTGATAATGACAAATCACTGATAGTAAACTAATACAGTGATCATCTAGACTGTCCAACATTGTTAAAAATACATAATAGTTTGATATTTTTGTAATTTATACATCATTTATTGCCAAAAATATGTATTGTGATGGTAATGACACTGCAGTTCTGGTAATGACATTTTGTGGCGGTGATGACAAATCACTGATGGAAATGTGCTGGTAATGACTGTGCTGGTAATGACATTTTTGTCAAAAAACTAGCTTTCCAAAGCAAAGATGATGACTAAGCAAGTGTAGCTAGCTGTCTATGTGTAATGTACACAATTTAACTATTAAAGTGACAAAAAAGAATAAAAAAATTATTTAAAATACAGAAATACAACACGTATGGTAATGACGCATAATAAGTGTACATGCCCAACACGAAGAATAAAGAGTGGATTTAGTCACTTTTCTGGACATTAGGGCATCTGTCTTGCAGCTTGAAATCCATGTGCTCCACTATGATATTATGTTACCATGGCTACCAAATACATTTTTGATGAAAAAACAGTAGGAAAGTGCCTCTATGTAGAGTGTGATGGTAATGACGGCAAAACCATGGGACAGGTATAAATAGAGCAAAATAGAGTATAAAATGCATATATATGCTTAATCTGTGGATGTAGTCTATTAGTTCAGGTAACATTTAATTCATATGCATACTTTTTTTTATTAATTTGTGATAAATAATGTTTGAGATATGACGTGACATCTAAAAACTCTAGTGTGGGACAACACCAAAACATAGTTTTTGTACCATAAAACATCAATAAAATGTGTTAAAATCATTAGTATGAGCAACCATAAAAAAAGTCTATGCTTGGTTTTGTTTATTCTAATTAGTGGTGCTCAAATTTATTAGATTTAGTTTGTTTTTCATATAATTACACCCAGTGGACATAAATTGACCCGAATTCTGGGAAATGCCCTTGTACATTTCATTGACTTGTCTTACTTATTTTTTAATGCTTCATTTTTTTTAATCTTGCTCAACAATGACAAGGTGTATGACAATTGCTGTTTTATTTTTTAGGTGCCATGTCACAATCTCAGTGTGGAGCCAAAGGCTGCTATTGCAAGTCAGATGGGGGACGATCGATGTAAGGCATCAGAAAGGTGGTGTACGTACAAAGGCTGGAGCTGCTGGAGACAGTGTTGCACTTAGGTATGATATCACACAGATATACTATTGCTCAGAACTGTGGGGTCACTTTGAAATATCCTTCCTATCAAAAGAAAAGCACCCGACATCTGCATTACTTATACTGTAACTATTGCATCTGACTTATAGGTTGCTAATGTGGGTATTTTTTTTTATTTGTCACAAAAGATTACTAGTTTGAGTAGTTTGTATTAGTTATATTCATGGACAGGGCCTATTGTACTCTTTTACAGATACTTGATTTACTGCCGAAGGTACCATCAGAGCACCACCCTACCCCTGCAGGACCAGAAGAGGACGGACAGGGGGCCAACATTTTTTAACACTCTGACCATGGACTATTTAAACCATTGAGGTAACGCAGACGTCTGATCCCACTTGGCTAAAACAGAAGCCTGAGGAGGAGTTTCTTTCCTCATGCCATTCGCATCCTGAGCACACATACTACATTACATGGACTTGCCATACTGCACTTACACACTGCACTATTTACCCCCTGACTCATTCCGTGTCAAATCAGACAAGGTTATGCTGCACCGTCTCAGGCCTGTACATTATTTTTTTGTTCAATCCTATGTCTTCATATTATAATGTTTGTATGGCCTGCTCAATGATTTTCATTGAAAAGTGTTCATTAAAAGTTCAAATGGTATTTTCTTTGTTGTTGCTTTTATTGACCAGATCCAAAACATGTTGGTATAGGTCAGGTAAATCACTAATCAAATGTTCAAATGTACAATATCTTTCACTGTAAATTCACAGCAAATTGCTGGCTACTGAGTTGCATTACTTTTACAGTAAAAATGAAAATATACAGTATGGTATTGTGATTATACACAACATGATACTGTAAATTTACTCCAAATTGCTGGCTACTAAATTGCATGACTTTTACAGTAAAAATTCAAATGTACGGTATGGTATTGTGATTATACACAACATGATGCTGTAAATTCACAGCAAATTGCTGGCTACTGAGTTGCATGACTTTTACAGTAAAACATGAAATTCACAGTAATTTACTGTGAAATAGTACCGGTAAATTACTGTGAAAGTCATGCAATTAGTAGCCAGCAATTTACAGTAAATTCACAGTGAAACATTTTACAGTGTACAGTATTGAGAATGTACCTCACTTAATTCATAACTTATTCATGATTTGGAATCAAATTTCTCCACCTCTGAGACAACCACTTGCAGTCCAAGATGCCACTAAAAGCCCAAACTGAGAGCACCATAATTTCAGTTTACAGTACAGGTAAAAAGTTCCTATCAATGGTGTTGATAACTATGGAAAAGTATAGTCCGAGCAGGGTCAAGAAAATGAAATCATCAGAAAACGTGACAAATGCAGATATATATAAAATTACTTTTCTTAGTCAAAATTCTCCAAAAATGTGCACAAACTCTACAACGTATCAAACATTACGTTTTTTCTCAGTCACTTTGGTAAATTTCTCGAATCATCCTTGAGATTTGCTTAACAGTAAGTGCATTTCTCTAAACTATTTGTACAGCAAAACATTAGGGAAAATCCTCATCTCTCAAAACTAAATATTTGTGTCAATGAACATGTCAGTGCATCAGAATGTCAAGTCCTTGTGTCATCGTGTATGAATAAGACAGTCAAATGGCTAGTTGTCAGTATAACAGTGTACGCTGAAGGGATGTTCTAATGTAAACTGGTTAAAATTTGTATGACATTTTTTGTAAATTGTAGGTTACACCTTAGTGTATGTGGGAGTTTGATCGACAATATTCACATTTATGCTTTTACTGTTTTTTACTGTAATTTGTTGTCAGACCCTGTCATTGTGCTACAGAAAGGAAAAGACAGCACTGCATAGTATAAAGGGGAAAAAATAAATAAAGTAGAAATTTGACCATGGGACAATCTTGTCAGGGAAAACTGTTAATGCAAAGATAGATAGATACTTTATTGATTCCCAAGGGGAAATTCAAGGTCCCAGTAGCTTAAGACACCACACACAACATACACTACAATGTAAACAGGATGTTAAAATAACAAATCAACATGACTAAAAAAGAACAGTAAAAGATAAAGATACAGTACTAAAACAAGGATCCACATGAATGTACTAAGGATTGGTACTGTGGTTCAGTAGAGGTGTGTGACAAGATGGCAGTGCCAATAAGTCCAACAGTGCAACAGTGTAGAGTTAAAGTCTAGGGACCAGCAATAAATATGGACAATAAGATGTAAGCATACACGACAATTATAGTATAAATATATGGACAAAATAAACAGAGTAAGAATTTTAGCAGCGGTGCAAGGATATGTTTGAAGCAGTCATCATGAAGTTAGACCACAGTCCAGTCAGGGGCGTGGAGGGAGGGGTTGTGCATGTGGGCCAATGTAGCCGGTAAACAGTGTAACAGTTTAAACAGTACGCAGCATTGTTAAGAAAGGTCATGGAAGTGTAGAAGAGGGTGGAGATGCAGAGAAGTCTATCTCTCTTCCCTTTAGTGAAGCATTGAACTCACCATTATAAACTACTTTCTGCCTGATACCCTGATGCCAATTTGGGCTGGCTTCCAGGCTATACTGATACACTTACTGTATTTGCTAGATTTCACATTCATCCATCACTGAACTTAGCAAACACTCCATTAGGTATGGAGCAGTTGTTGTCAGCATCCTCATGCTATTCGTGTAAGCTTGGATGTGAGGTAACCGGATGCCTTCCTGCTGACTTTCACCACCGACAGCCTTCTAAAACACCCTTATACTGTAATGGCTGGCAGAATATGATCCAATTACGGTACTTATGTTGAAGCACAACTGAATATCCTCATAATACCTTACTAATGATGAATCTTCTGTGATAACTAGTAAAATGATCAATAATGCAGTCATGGTTATGAATTTGTACGCCTAACCCTATTTTCTGTGTGTGGTATTAGGTGTGACCCTCCTGAGTTCTGATTAATTCTGCTTTAGCTTTACATTTATTCACTTAGAGAAGACACTTTTCATCCACATATTATGTCAATTCTATTACAAGGGACTACATTGTCCCTGGAGCAACTTGGGGTAAGTGCCTTGCTCAAGGGCACAATGGTGTAAGCTGGGAAATGAACCCACAACTCTTCAGGCTACTGTTTGCCCACTGGGCTACTACTGTCACATTGTCATACTGTATGTGCTAACTTAAGGTGTTCAAATAACCATAAGATGAATGTTGCATGGTCAGCTCCACAGTGTGGTTATGTCATGCAGATATTACAGCTCACAATGTGTATTGTGAGAACCTCGAAGAACATAGCCTAACATGCGCTGGATTTACAACCTGAGAATGGATTCTACCTGGGCTGGGCCTGCCACTGATGAATATATAGTGAATGTTATGGAAATGTGTATGAATGCTGTTTCAGCGATGGAATGGAAAGTCATGCAGCATCAGCTGTTCCCTCACAGCCTTCAGGGCTTGGTGAGAGGCATCATTCAATTTAATGACATGAATGTGATGACACAGAATCAGCACTATGTCTGTTGGCTATAGCTAGGATTTCTGTATGGGAACCTCATTTCCTTTCCCCAAGGGACAGAACCTACATGACCTGACAATATGTTATGTGCAATGACATTACTTACAGCCATGGGTGTCCCAATAGTAGTATGCGAAATTATGCTAATTCAGTCTTCATCTGCACATATGGGTTATCGGGTCACCTTCACTGTCAACAGCTGCAGAGGAACAGCTGAAACAAGAGCTTTGCTCCATGTGTTCATATCCTCCCCTTTCACATGCTCAGAATGGACTAAAAGCCCCATATTTAGGAGTGTCAAACAAAACACAGACGGTGAAATAGCCATTAGAAGAGCCATTAATGACCATTAAACCAAAACCTCAAATTCCCTGTGCCCACTAGTTGCGAGCTCCTCTGTCTCACATCAAACACAGGCAAACTCCTTCATTCATTTGTAGCGCCCCCCCCCCCCCCCCCCCCCAAAAAAAAAAAAAAACTAACCATTTCTGAACATCACAGGAGATTAGTCAGACTTCCTCATTGCTGTTGTCTTCTATAGCTTGGAGATGCTGTGCTGAAGCTCATAAAGCTTGCCAATAGAATTCTCAAATTGCTAGGCTGAGCCTTTCTTCTCTTTCATTTCTCTGTCTCTTTCTCTCCTCTTCTCCCATGACACAATCTCTCTCTCTCTCTCACTCACGCTCTCTCTCTCTCTCTCTCTCTCCCTTGAGTAAGTACACAGATCAGAGCTGATGTGTCTCTGTTAGATGCTCTCCAACTGGGCACTTCAATTCCTCCAAGCAATCTGGGCGACCTATTTCTTCCCAGACCCATGCATTTTAATGGCAGAAAATTAAAGAGGGCAAAGCAAAAAAAGAAAAGGAAAAAAGAATCGAACCATCAACAAAACAGGTAAATGTAGAAAGAAATGCATGAAACGAGGTACAGTAAACACCTGAGAAGAAGTGTAATGATAGTAGGCCTACAGCTATATATAGCTATAAATATCCTCTAAAATGTCCACACCCACCCACAGAACACATTCTTAATATGAGAATCGATTGAGTTGAAAGTGTAAATGCTTATTTGTCAGTATGCCTCTTGATTCAAAAGCTGATTGTTTGGACATTATTTTTTAGTTCAAATCGTTTCCCTCTCATTTGAGAGGTGAAAAACGCTGTGTTTCCATCTAATCACTACTCATTTCTCCCCAAAAGACCCTTCTTATCACAAATACCCCCCCCCCCCCCCCCCATCCAGCTACAGTCCTCAGAAAAGAAATAAGTGTGATAAGTTATAACATCATCAGATCATCAACAAACTGCTTGAAGAGATGATTAGCAAAGGAGTGATTAGTTATTTAGCATTCTACTTTGTATTTTATGAATTACTGGCTGGCACCTGTCTCTAGGGCTAGCCCCATTGAAAACATATGGTTTGATCTTACAGAGGAACATTGTGTATGAGGAAGCTGCAGCCTTAAAATAAGTTCAAGTTTCATGTTAAAGAAATTGACCATGTCCTGTCTTCTTTGAGCAGCCTTTTTAAAATTAATGAATGCTTGACAAAGAAATCCAATAGTTTGAATCAATTCCACAAAAAGTGAATGAACTCCTTCCAAGAAATGAAAAGTCACCGCTCCAGTAGCAGTTTTTGGCTTAATATGATTAAGTATAATTTATCATTTGTGTAGTGTTTGTTTGTGTAAGGATACCTATATTCTTCACCATCCAATGAAAAACGAATGTCTAAACAGTAAGGCGTGTCTAGACATTAGTCACATTATGATGTTCAAAAGGAAAATCTTTTCAAACAGATTGTACTGTTTGGCAAGGTAGCCTATTTGAAAATCAAATGGTTGAATGAGGCATTTTCTGTCGATGCTAGTGGAATGGCTTGAGGCTACTGTATGGTTTGCCTCCTCCAAGTAACATCCATTCCACGTTTTACTTCAGCCTTTCGACGAAGTATCCTAAGCAAGTGTGCGCATTCGGCCAGGATGATACGGAATAGCGGCACACACAGATACACCAGAGACTAACCAGGAATGGGAAAGGATCATTAAAGAGAACGCATTGATCTGAAATTTGTCAGACTGGGGGGGCAAGGAGAATACCGTTCACGCCATTACCATTCGCAATTCAACACTACCATTTGCCATGACAACATCTGAGGGGATGCTGCGTCTGCACACCGACACATTTTCAGCAGAGGGTTCCTAGGAACCTCCATGCGCAAGAACCATAGGGTATTCCATCCTTTTATTATCGTCATTCAGCTGCTTAATTGATCCATTCTTGTAGAATACACTGGACTATGGATACGGATATCAGCTTTGGATTTATCTCGCTGTTGTGATAGAAATAAATTGCGGCATAAGACTCGCGCAAGGTATAGAATCAAATAGTAAGGGGCGATCTAAGAGGCGTTCAGAGACAGACTTTAGAGTCTGAAAAGAATGAAGATGTATGTTCATGAAGCAATATCTGAGCGTAATGTTTCAATCGGACGGGGTTCCTGTTTACCAAACCATTGTTACATTGTACGCTTGAGTTTTGAATGAGACATTTGGAAACTGTATCGACACGGATGAAAGCTCACGAACAAGCTCGAAGAGCAGAATACATCTCAAACATATCCTCAATGCGAAATGGTAAGTGATCAAGCTAGTTACATTACACTGACCTTTATGGATTAGATATTCATAGTTCATAGACATTGACTCGTTCAGTTCGGGCAGAAAATGTGTATAGGCTACATCTAATGTGTTAAAAGGCGTGTTGAGCTACAGTTGAATCAGAAACCAACCCGCTGTGTTTTCAATTGCGCGTTACATGGCTACTAAACAATTTGGCGCGACACACGAAAATCATGTTATGTCACAGAATACATTTTAACTCATTGTTTGTTTAATGTCTTTTAGATACGACTAATTGGCTTCAGGACACCAACATCTTTAATGGCATTTATGACAAGAAGGTGGAAAGTTTTATTGGTCCTGAATGTGTTAGCAGTTGGTGGATTCATTACTTTTTGGGGCAAGTGTAATATACGTACACCAAAAGGGATTGGTCTGGATGCTTTGGCTGATGTGAGAAGACACACGCGTTTGAACATCACTGGGCAAGACGCAAGCATCACTCATGAAATTCTGTTAAGAAGACTAGGATCCCTAGAAGACGTGGTGTACAGGCAGCTGAACGGTACGTAAAGGCAACACACCAGTCAACCAAGAAATGCACTTGCGCTTGACACTAATTAATTCTGTAGTACAGGTGCAACAGCATACCACATCCCTATATTGCGTTTTTTTTTACCGAATGTTTGTTACAAACTGTGTCCTACAGGCTTGTCCAAATCACTGGGACTCATTGAAGGCTTTGGAGGTCGTGGTAGAGGAGGTCTGCCAGCAACCTTAACTCCAGCTGAAGAGAAAGAGGCCAAATACCTTAAGGAGAAATATGGCTACAATGCATATCTCAGTGACAAGATATCACTGGACAGATCCATCCCAGACTATCGACCGAGCAAGTGAGTGTAGCCAACCATCGTGATTTGTTTCTAAGGAGTCCCTGAAAGTTCACTGGGACAGTTTTATGTTAAGGAAAAAGACAAAGTAGCAAGGCTCAAATGAGTACACTAACAAGGTGATGTACATCCTCCGCCGTGGTGCTTGACATCAGGCGCTTTCCCAAACAGTGGGTGTAAAACATTTCTGTTTTTTTTTTTTCGCTGACCAATCCCTTTCTAAGTTCTGAGCCTCTTTCCTTGTTCTGCACTGTTTATGTTGGTGTCAGTTCCTGAAGGCACACTAGATCAGACAGGCAGGCTGAGGAGCTCCACATCCCTCCTCTTCCCTCCCTCTCAAATGCCAGCGTTGCAAGTCAACAAACAAAGAGTGCATTATATATGGGCTTCATATCGCTGCAAAAACACCATTCAGTCAACGACACAAAGATGAGATTGAAATGCTGAAAACAGGAAAAAGACCTCTTTCTTCTCCGCCCTTATTGAGTCGCATGACACAAAGTCATGGTTTCCTGCATCCCCCTTTTGAAGTACAGTTAGGCTGAGGGGATTATGCATCATTGGGATGGAGGTTGCCTTTGACTTATTGGAGACAACCTATGTGTTGTTTGCCATCTCCTTTGCAGGTGCAGAAAGGTGTACTACCCAAGAGACCTTCCCCAGATCTCCCTCATCTTCATCTTTGTGAACGAGGCGCTCTCTGTCATCCTGCGCTCTGTCCACTCAGCTGTCAATCACACACCGGCCCACCTCCTCAAAGAGATTATCCTGGTGGACGACAACAGTGATGAAGGTTGGTGGGAAGTTAGCAGACACCATGTTATATGATGTGATATGGATTTGCAAACATGGATGCTGCCGTCACGTGCCTCCTGAAAGGGAAATAGATTAATGACATGAAATGGAATGGGGCGAGGAACACGACGAAGGCAAATGAATTTTTTATCAGTGGTTTTGGGATGCTTTTGTGTCTCCATCAACTCAAGTGGTTTTGCATGGGCTTTGTATAATTCAGCATCGCCATGGGAAGTAATTCCCAGCTGTGAGTGTTGTTGGGCTTGTGTTCCATGTCTTAAGCATGACAGACGGTTCGTTCTTACAAACAAGTTGCAGTAGACCAAGGACCAGCCAACTGTTGGCACAGAGTAAAATATAAAACAAAAATTCAATAACACGTGATTGTGTCACATGAAGGGACACAAATTCACAAATTGCATGTACCACTGTCGTCATCGTCTCTCCCACTCTCCACTCTAATGTGTGGCTGTCCCTTACACTGTAGCTGACTGTACAAAGTGATCAAGGGCGGTGGGAGGATTTCTGAGAGGATTTTATTTTCTCTTGAGGGAAGCATTCATGTCTTCCGTTGAGATCAAAGGCGTGGCAGTTTACAGCACAGGAAGCCTATTCTGCCTGGTGATGTTTAAACACGGCTGCAATGCATTCATAATCAGCATGAAAAGAATTTTAATAGTGGCATTCCACTATTTCCTCTTCTCAAACACACACTCTATGTCTGTGTATGTGTGTGTGTGTGTGTGTGTGTGTGTGTGTGTGTGTGTGTGTGTGTGTGTGTGTGTGTGTGTTTGTGTTGTGTTTCACAGAGCAATTGAAAGGGCCGCTGGAGGAGTATGTCAACAAGCGCTACCCGGGACTCGTCAAAATCGTGCGCAATCAGAAGAGAGAGGGGCTCATCCGCGCCCGCATCGAGGGCTGGAAAGTGGCCACCGGGGAGGTGACGGGCTTCTTTGATGCCCACGTCGAGTTCACTCCCTCTTGGTAAGCCTTAGACGGCTGCGTTAAGGGTGATGGTGGATTTACAAGCAATCTGAGGAGACCGCCCCCCTCCCATTACACACAATTGCTCAGTGAACCGGGAGACTTGAGAGTGTCTTCTCTTGTCTTTTTAATAAGTCTCTTATTTAAAAAAAGAAAGGCAAAAAAAGCTCCACAGACTCGTGCCTCACCACCGTAGTCACAGCAGCATTGAACGCCAAGCTTGTTCATAATCCAGCTTGTTTCATTGTTATCCCAGGGCTGAACCGGTTCTGGCTAGAATCAAGGAGGATCGCAAGAGGATCATCCTGCCCTCCATAGACAACATCAAGTATGAGACCTTTGAGTTGGAGCGCTATGAGAACTCTGGCCACGGGTACAACTGGGAGCTGTGGTGCATGTACATCAGTCCTCCGAAGCAGTGGTGGGACGAGGGGGACACCTCAGCACCAATCAGGTTCGCTCCTCGGCACCCTCTCTCTCATCCACTGTCTGTGAGACACTCAGGTCTTAGCGACAGCCTCCACCATGCATGGAGATGTTTTTTTTCTAGTTTGAGCTCTTGGTACAGAACTGAGTTAAATCTTCTCTCTTCAAGCGGTTCTATGCATGATAGTTCTTGACTTCACAAAGAAGCAAGCTGGTCCTAGATTTGGTTCCCCGCAGGGATTTGGGTAATGATCTTTAAGCCTGTCTTTTGCAGGCAATATTAGCGTCTATGCTCAAATTTACTTTTTTTTTGTTATGCCCCATTTTTTTTAAAGTATCTTGCTTTTTAAACTTTAGTGCTTGTTCATAAAGTATCAAGATTTTGTGTAGTTAGTTTCTATTGCTGTTTGCCTTTTTGTATTTTATATCACACAGAATATTCTATAATTAAACTGCATTATTCACTTTTTGAATTACGTCCATGACACACACCATGACATCTCACTGAATCACTTCCACTGCATACTGCATCGCAGCCTGGTATCTGAAATCTGGTTGATACACTATCATTTCACGATTGCATCTACATTGCATTCTCAGAGTGTTTCATGTTCTGTATGTTTTTGTGAGTGTTTCATGTTGCGTATGTGTCATAAGCTACTTGTCACCCACATTTCCATAGGGACAAATAAAGTATCTATCTATCCACAGTATCTATCTATCTATCTATCTATCTATCTTAAGCAACTTTGCCTAGAAACCCTTTTTTTCTAATGGCATAAAAGCTACATATTTCAGCATGGGCAGCATGCATTTTAAAATCTAGGCTATGTTCCTGAGCTTTAGTGTGGGCTTTAAAAAAAAAAAAAGTATTACTGTTAATTAACATTCACTAGCTCTGAAATGAGTCATAATACTGTGTCGTCTAGGACTCCTGCAATGATCGGATGCTCGTTCGTTGTGAACCGCGACTACTTTGGAGAGCTGGGTTTGCTGGACTCTGGAATGGATGTCTACGGAGGAGAGAATATTGAGCTCGGAATCAGGGTTAGTGTGTCACCTATTTCTGCCCCTCAAAAAATAGAACAGTGTCCGTAGCCATAAAAAAAACGAATGTTGCCTCAATCTTATTCGAGGATATTTCAGTGTAACACCCAGGAATTTCATCAGGAGAGTACTGATGCCATGTGTGTGTTTGTGTTTGTGTTTGTATTTGAATGTGTGTATGTGTGTGTGTGTGTGTGTGTGTGTGTGTGTGTGTGTGTGTGTGTGTGTGTGTGTGTGTGTGTGTGTGTGTGTGTGTGTGTGTGTGTGTGTGTGTGTGTGTATGTGCAATGTGTGTTTCCATGTGTCACAGGTTTGGCTGTGTGGAGGTAGCATGGAGGTGCTGCCTTGCTCAAGGGTGGCCCACATTGCCAGAACCAAAAAGCCGTACCACAGCAATATCGCCTTCCACACCCGCCGCAACGCACTGCGGGTCGCAGAAGTCTGGATGGACGAGTACAAATCTAACGTCTACTTGGCCTGGAACCTCCCCATGGAGGTGTGTGAGTCATGTGCTGATTGTACACTCTCCAACTGTCTGTCCTCCATCTGTTGTTTCTTGTGGCTGAATAAGGGAATAACGCTGGGTTGGCTTCCCCTTACAGAGCCATGGGATTGATTACGGTGACATATCCCAGAGAGTGGCCATTAGGAAAAGTCTTCAGTGCAAAAACTTTGAGTGGTACCTGGACAACATCTACCCAGAGATGAGGAGGTACAATAGCACTCTGTTTTATGGAGAGGTGAGTCGAACTCAGAGCTTTATGGATCCAGCACATTAGTTAGTCCTGAAATACAGACTTTATATTCTTTGCTGAGGTGGAGATTGCTTGTACTGTGCCATATCTTTTCATTTCTGAGCTGACTGTATGATTTGCTGTTTTTGACTGTCTTCTGTTTGCCTTATTTCTGACAGATACGCAACAACAACGTGACAAATCTTTGCGTGGACCAAGGTGAAAAGGAGAACCACACAGCAACACTGCACCCATGTCATGGGTGGGGTCCTCAGGTGACTTGGTTTATGACTATCAAAACTTTGTTGACTATGCTGTTTGCATCAATAATATATGAAGAAAGGTACATTTTGTGTTATCCCCATGGGGTGAAAGTAAGGCAACACTAGGGGTCACTAAAATCATGGTTCGGTGTGTATCTCGGTTTTTAAGTTGGTTCGGTTCATTTTCGGTACAGTACTGCTAACCTAGAATTCACTGACAATATTGCTGATGCACAATGGGAATTATATTTTGATAAGGTGTTCATTGTTTTTGACGTTAATTGGCTAAACTGACACAGTTTGCCACTTAAAATGTTCTGAATTCGAAATTGAAACATGGTCTGAAAGCAAAAAACGTTCCTGCTGATTACTGTGAAAGACTGCATTTGGTCCATTTGGTCCACGCCTGTATTGAACCTAACGCTCTGTACCTAAACGGTTCGGTATGAATATGTGCACCTTTACACACCTAGCTGGTATGGTCCGGTACTGCGTACCATTATAAGATTCAGTGGTGGTATACGCAGTAACGGGAAGAGAGGAGAGCAGCTGCCTACCAAAAACAGGGCTGAACTCACACAATTTACATATTTCACACTCTAATGTCACACATGCCCTTCTCACACTAAGTTTTTATAGTATTTGAATGATATCCGGGCATTAAAGCAGAAAAGCTACCGTGTATGAGCACATGTGACTTTGTCTCAGAACGAAAGTGCATTTAGCGCAATTGACACGTCTCACTCTCACGCGCCTTTCCTGTGCTTTATTTTCATCTGTGCCTGCATGCATTAAGACAGAAAGGCTACTGTCTTTGAGTACAACCGACTGCCTCAAACTAGTGTCTTATTTATCAACCAATTACCGAATCACTAAACTAATTACGTAACAGACCACACTGTGACCTTTTATCCGACGTAGGCCATCATCATTCATATATATGGACAAATATCAGAGATAGACTGAAACAAACTAAGTTTATTTGGAAAGGTTATAAAATGAAGCCATGCAAAAAGAAAGAGTGAGTCAGTGAAGAAACTTACTGTATATTCCCTATAGGGAATGACACATTTATTTATGTTAGTAATATATTTCTCGTGAACATGACCCATATAATATACTCATGGACTTGGTTATTGGTTAATTAGACTATTAGAATAAAAAAAAATAAAAAAACAAGGGAGATGTGAGAACAGTTTATCCTGAAGAGTCATGAGAGAACAGGCAGAGGGGCCTTTCCAAAGAATGCAGGGAAGAGAGAGTGAAAGAGTCAGTCAAATGACAGGTTCTGATGAATGCTCTACAAATAGGCTAAAATAAATCAATTAATGTACCCTATTTAGGTGCGTTGAAAATGTTTTGGTGTACACTCTGCACTACTTTCACCCCTTGTTATCCCTATGATGAAAATATGTGAGAGAGAACCTTAATGTTGTTCAATACAACACATTAATGTAGTATCAGTATGTCAAATGGTATACAGCACTTTCAGAAATATATACAGTATCAGGCCTACTCTATGATAGAGTTCAGGCGTGGTGCCTGAATTCAGGCTTGAGCTCGGCCATGTACGTACGATGTCAAGAAAGGCTACTCTCTGTATTGTCTTTGAATGCATTTTATAATTTCAGGCACAGGTAATTTCCTGTCTATCAGCCCTGCAGTATATTTCTTGGTGTAAACAGGTCTCATAATTGTCTCTTCTCTCTCTCTCTCTCCTTGTGTATCTCTGATCACCTTCCCAACATCTTCATTACAAACTGCAGCTGGGTCGCTACACTAAGGAGGGCTATTTGTTCCTGGGTCCACTGGGGAGCACTGGAGAGGACACACGCTGCGTCGTGGATGACCGCGTCAGCAACTCTCCGCAGCTCCTCAACTGTGAGAAAATCTCCAACGTGCAACAAAAGACGTGGAACTTTGCTCAGGTAAAGAACGACTGAATCCAGGTCACCAGAGCACCAGCGCCATAGACGTGTACTTACAAGTAGTCACTCCAGATTATGCAGTGAAGGGGTATAAAACTGGCATAATTTAATAGATTATCATAGAATTAATTAATTAAATATTAATCATCAGCAAATGAATATGGTACACAAATGCACATTGACTTGTACAAGATAACCCTGCTGAAAAAAACAGCCTGACCAGCTAAAGGTGGTTTGCTGGTTGACCAGTTTATTTGACCACCCTATGATGGTTAACCAGCTAGACCAGCAAAACTCTCGCGAAAACATACCTTCAGCTGGTTTACCCAGCTTATGATGGTAATTCAGCTGGTTTTGATTGTCGTACCACCTTAAGCTGGTCATTTTAGTTGGTGTTGCTGGTCTACATTGCTGGTTTTTACTGGCCACGCCAGCTTATGTTGGTCATTCTAGAAAACCAGCTTGACCATCTTAAACCAGTTGTATCCCAAACGACAGGCTGGTCACACCAGCACGACCAGCTTCCTCAGATGGCCACGCCAGCATGTCTAGCTGGTGGCCTAACCAGCTACACCAGCAAAGACCAGCAATAGCTGGAAGAAAACCAGCAAAGACCAGCTAAAACCAGCTAAAACCAGCTACCAGCCTAAGATGGTTTCTTGCTGTTTTTTTCAGCAGAATTCCAAGCGTCAGTTCACATGTCAGTTGATACAGCTTTATCACTTCTTTCTTTGATCCCAGTGTAGTTTAGAATGAATGCATAAATGCAGAAATACATTTGTGTGTGGCCTAGAAAGATAAAGTGCTCGTGCACCCTTGTCGTGTCCTGTCGCCGTAAAAGCCCCCTAAAAATAGGAACATGTTGTTTTCAGAACGAGGCGATAGTGAACAGGGCCACGGGCCGCTGTCTGGAGGTGGTGCCGGCCAACGTGCTGTTCGGCTCCATGCTGGTGCTGAGGTCCTGCACCGGCCAGAGATGGACCATCAAGAACACAATGCAGCAGTGATCCAACGAGCAGCCAACCTACTCCTCGCCAGGAAGCTCTGGATAAGAGAGGGGGGACAAGTGTGGATAAGCTTGTTTGTCCACAAGCGCCGCTTTCAAGAAGAAATGGTCGTTATCTGTCGATGCAGCTCGATAAAAGTACCAAAAAAGAAACGACTAGGAAAAAAAAAAAAAAGAACGGTGCCCACGCTCACTGCTGTGAGTGCTGACATACATGCCAACAGGCGGGACCCCTTGGGCGGAGATAGAAAACAATGACAACAACAATGAACAATGACTCGCTGAACCAAAACAAGACATGCTTGTGGTTATCAACGGAAAAAAAAATTCCCCTCAGGGATAAAATATTTGTTCACTATTACATTTTTCATTCGACCATCATAAATGACATGAATCTACAATATAACCCATTCTGCAAATATAGTGACTATGGTGTATTTAGGGCATCCATTTATTGTGTAAGTGAGATGTCATATTGCCGTTGCTGGGAAGCATTTATCAGTGTGCTTGGAAAATATAGGGTCTTTCTGTTCTAAGTATTGCTTTGAAATATGGACTCATTGACTCCATCGTGATCAAAATGTCCCCTTTTCTTTCGGTATGAGATGTGAATCATTTGAAGCATTTAGTAGCACTACAGTAGCATGCGATGGTTATTTGCACATGGGAAATTCTACATGTATCAAGAAAGTTTTATATACCAGTGAGTGACACTGGAACTTGGTGTCGATGCGGAATAAAAAGCAAAAAAGAAAAACATCAGACTCTTGATATTCAGATATTTATCGCTAAATGGAAGGATTTATGGAGGGGGGCATTGTGGGACAATATCACATCCTGTAAAGATTATTACAGATTTGTATTGTTTTAAATGAGATGTATTGTAAGGTCAAATATTCAACTGTTTCTGTGGTCAAAGTTGGAATTTCGAATATCGTCTTCCATTTTGTAGTAGCATCTCTTGGTTTGAATAAAATTCTGAATTCTGTGGTAGTGGTCTACCTGTTATAATTCGGTAAATATTACATGCCAGGTTTTGCCCTAATCCAGACAGGACCTATAGATATGTAATAGGCCTGCTGTAGAAGTGCTCTGGAAGAGCCACATACATGTGTCTTCAAACATTATACACTCAAAAGCTGCACTCTTCTTCCCCATGGGTAATGTCTCATAATGACATCATTCAAAGGCCTACCATGTAGGCCACAGTGGTTTCACTAACCTATATAAGCCTCTTTCTAGCATTGACACACAATTGGCCCACATGTTTGAAGAGAGCTGGCCAGTCCTAATTGAGATAATGACAGACATCCAGCAAAGGTACAGCCAGTGCTGAGGGCCGAAGAGGTGCAGTGGAGGTCCTAACTGGCCTCGAGTGGCGGCTGTACTTTGGCTCCCACTACACAAGTCATCTCTCTCTGGCGCGGGGGGGGGGCGCTAACTCTCAAGGGCATCGGCCGCGCATGCTAATGATAACACACCCTTTCATCAGCGTCGTCCGCCAGCGAGCCAATCCCGCAGTGAGAGGCTCCGACGCTCTTGTGATTGACAGGCTCCTATTACTCTCAATTAGTTTATGTGGAGATGAAACCGGTTGCGAGACAGCTCCTGTCCGATTTAATTACCTCATCTCACTCACATTCTCTTTGAGGCAAGGGTTAATACAAGAATGTGTGTGTGGGGTGTGTGTGTGTGAGGAGGGGTGGGGGGTGCTATTCTAATTTAAGACCTTTTAGAAAGTTATACCACACGAGTTGAGTACTTATTTTGGATAGTCTTAAATTCTCTGACAAATTACATGTTATTCCTTTTGCAGCAATTAATTTTTTCAGACGATAATGAACTTATTATCTAGCCCAATTCCTTATAATGACAAGACTACATTAGCAACAGTAGGTTGTCAGTTGCATATGTAATCACAGATGTGCACATTATGCCCAGTGAGGTCAGGGCTCCCCTCTGATGCCTGCAGCTGAGGGCGTTAACATCTGCATGATGTGGAGGAGTCTGTCTCCCTCTGGTGGTAACTCAGAACTAAGCTACAGAGGGGTCGCGCCATCACACACACATTATACCAGGGTGTCATAAGGCCCAAGGGCCAGCAGGTTTCATATGGCCCCCGCCAGATGTTTTGGGTAGGAAAGGGGAAAAAGAAAAAGATACTCACATACATTTATCTTCAACAATGTGTAGTAAGTGGACGAAACCTAGCTCTACAAACCATCCTCAGGAGTGAAAACTTTAAGTGGGTGCAGTAAACGAGAAGATCAAACAATCTGATACCCATGCAGAAAAATGATCATGACCGTGACAAGGATGGCCCCCAGGAGGTCTCATTCCAACATATCCGGCCCACTGCCTTATATAAATACCATACTCAATTAAATCAGTTGAATAATAGAATCATCACATGCTAGAATTTAATTAGAAATTGAAGATAAAATTATGCAGAATAGACTACTTATCCTGAATGTGTTGAGCATAATCATGTAATACTCCATCTTAATCAGTGGTGAAATATAAAAGCCTGTTGAAATGCATGTGCTCACTCACACACCAATAAACTTTAGTGCAACAATTTTATAAAAGAATTTTATTGCATAAATGATTTCCATTTATTTTGTACAGATTTAAATATTTACAGTTACTTAATATTTCAGTCGTTTTATATTAACTTCTGGTCTATCTTCTACATGTTCTTGAACAGTTTCATGCTGAGTTTACATACTGTATATTTATTTATGAGTGTATTTCTTGTAAATATATTGACTATTTACACATTTTGTACAGTACACAGGTGCGACATGGACCACCATGCTACTGAATCAAAACTAAGAGGGGGGTTCAATCAAGTAGTTTCAGCTGCTAAAACACCAGTGACGCATACCAGCACTGAGCAGCTAAATGTCCTGATAGAAGGGCTGCTAAAAACTCATTGCTTCATTTCTGGCCTGCCAAATATCGATTCCTGAAAACATGCACTGAATGCAAGTGACACTTTATCACCAAAAGAAAGACTCCACTGTGCCATTGCTATTCGTGTCCAAAGTGATTTGCACTAAAGCTACTTAGAGATGTGAAATCTTTAACTGCAAGAGACACCGGAGAAAATGAGTGCACAGACAGAAACACCAGGTGGGCTCCTCTTGCCTGGTGTTGTTTAAATTGGTTTTTCCCAGAGCAGAAAATCTCAAAGATCCAATGCAGTACCTGCCATACCTCTAGCACTGCATTCAAAATTCTGCAAAAACATTCCATATTCTTAGAATTAAATCCAAATATATTCACTCTAATTATTATAATACCAATAACTTCTTTAGCCTGGTAAGGCTTGTGTACAATGTCTATGCATTCATTTGATAACTTTCATCACAATCCAATACATTCTATTGCACTAAACAGTGTTGAAAAGGAACTCAATGTGGCATCTACATGCCTTATCTAACAAAAACAGCTGGTCCGTACTCATTCATAATCCTGAATGATATTGTTTCTCTTCTAAACATCAAGTTCCCCTCTGCGCCAGCAGGTAGAGCTGCAGTACTACAATCTATCCCTCCCACCCCCTCATCTCTCTGCTCTCCCTCTCTCTCCTTCTCTCTCTCTCTCTCTCTGTCTGTCCATACTGGGGTGCTGACATTTACAGTAGAAAAGGGTAATTCAGCACTCTCCGCCACTGTTCCCTTTGCCAAATGACATTTTGTTTCCCTCCCCATCTCCCCATTTCCTAGTCACAGCGGAAGATCGCGCACCCCCAGAGTGTGTTCTTAGGTACGTCTGTGCAGACTTATATATGGCTTCAGTCAGAGGCACTCCGAGTGGTGGTGGACTCTCGGTGGTGGCGGCGCATCATAAACCCTCACTTAGTCACTCACTCACCACCCTCACCACCACCCACCACCACCACCACCACCACCACCACCCACCCAAAACCTCTGAGACACTGCCTGAGCAGAGTGTGTATGGAGGGATCGACAGTCATGCACAGACACACAGACATACATCTGCCCTGACAGGGATATACTATATGTGGGGGCATACATATACAGACTTTCACGACATAGCATGCAATTAAAGGTGGTCTAAGTATTATTGTGAGAATTTTACACAGGAAGGGGATGGGGATGGGGATGGGGGGTAGGGGGTGCTCAGGGAATGACAACCCCACCACAATACAGTAAAAGACTGGCTTTGTTAACCAAGGAGCGTTGGTTTTAAAGGAGAAGCACACAGGCCCGACCGCTCTAACACTGCAAGACTAGTTCAGTTCATCCCTCGAGTCTGGACATCGGCGCTGACCTCAGGCTCTCGATCGCCACGGAGACCCACGGTCGCTCGTCCGGCCTCAGCGCTGCCGTGCCAGTGGGAAGAGGCTGGTGCACGTGCGCCGGACACAGGTGAGGTGGGCATAGAAGGTCACACACACACACACACACACACACACACACACCAGCCAGGCTACTCTACGCACACCCACACCATAGCATCCACAGTGCTTTACATTGGGGAAGAGATGGTGTGTGTGTATTGGCAGAAGGATGCACCAGACAATGGTTGCATTTAAAGCAGACAACCAAAGAAGAACAAGAACAAGAACAAGAAGAAGTAAGAAAAAAAACAAAACAAATAAAAAAAAACAGAGCGTTTGAGCTCCTGCTCGACGTCATGAGAGTGAGACGAGCGAGATGTTGAAATGTCAGTCTCGATGTGGAGGCCGGGAGACGAGCGGGAAGAGAACAGCACGGGGCCCAGAGGTAGCGCCGAGCCGCACTTCCACCCGCCCACGGCCCCAGCGCCGCCCCCACACACACACACACACACACACACACACACACACACACACACACACACACACACACACTCTCCGCTCTTTGGCATGCCGAGCACGCCGTCCTCGTCTGAAAGTGTCCTCGTTTCAACGTCACGTCACACGGCGGCGAAAGATCAATTATGGACTGGTGGGGAGCAGAGAAAATAAAAAAGGAGGAAAATCCATACACAAAACAGATGATGGCAGACAGGGAGGGACAAAGAGAGCCAGCGAGAGAAAGAGAAAGAGAGAGAGAGAAAAAAAGAGTGAGAGAGAGAAAGAGAAAGACCTGTCTCAAGATAGCTCTCTAGAAGTCAGTATCCCAGATGGAATCAGAATGGCTATGTGACAAATAGCAACGCTGGAGGGGGACATTGCAAACTTCATAGTGTGCTTGATTGTGTGTATATGTGTGTGTGTGTATATGTGTGTGTGCATATGTGTGTGTGTGTGTGTGTGTGTGTGTGTGTGTGTGTGTGTGTGCGCGTGCGCTTCAGTGCTCTTTCCAAAAGCACAAAACACATCGCCAAATTCCCCTCTATGGTGGCTCAGTCCATGGCTGGGCTGCATCAAAACCGCAGGCTGGACCAGCATTGAGTGTAGAACACGGTGGCCGGTGGTGGACAGGAGGTTGATCCCACGCTCCTGTGGTTTATTGCATTGAGGGAACAGCCCTTAGATGTCCCTGCCAGAGAGGTGGGAAAAAGGGGTGGGGGGCACGGGTTGGGTCTCCGTGGAGACGCCCTGCCCCCTGCTGGCTTCAGTCTGACCCACACTGGTATGTCACTCACTCCCTAGGAAATAAATTAAATAATAAACAAACAAACAAACAAACAAATTCCTGACCGGAAAAAAACAACCTCTTGGATAGAAAAAAACAATGGTTCCTTGTTTTTTTTTTCTCTCTCTCACTCTCTTTCATCCTTTCATCAGTGAGGTGTTTGGTTTTTTTTTTTCTTCTTAATTCCGATCTGGTTTTTATTTTCTTCTGCTTTTTTTGGCAAAAAAAGAGAAATGACCTGTATAACGCACTTGAGCATGCACATGCAGGCTGGGGGCCCCGCAATCACAGTGATGTGCTACTCCATGCCATTCCGCAGCATCTGATTGGCCGCAATGAGCATGACGCTGATGATGAAGGCCATGGCGAAGGCGCAGATGAGGCTCTTGCGCACGCACGTCTGCCGGTTGTTCTTCTTGGAGTGGACTGTGGACAGGGAACATAGAGACACAAGCGGTCAGCCAGGTGTGTGGTGTGTCCGAGGGGTAATGCAGAGTTAAGACACGTCAAAAACTACACATCGTCAACAGCCCATTCACTCTTCACTGTAGACATGACTCAAAAACCGGAAGTACCATATTTGCACATCTTTCTTGTGAAAAATATTTGTTTAATTGTTAAGTATTCATTTATAACTTCCTCGTTGTTGTTCATTGTGAGACCAAGATGAATAGCCAAAAGATGATTTTCTAAAACCTCTATTTACTCAACTTTACCTGGGTGCCAACAAATGTGCTGGGTGCTGAATCAGATACTTTCTCATGAGGAGGCACAGCACTAAACCAATTCACTTGAATAAGAAAATAGCTGCTCGATAACCGCCCAAAAGTGCATCACCAAGATGCCCGCCGACTATATGGCTCTGTGATAGTATATATATATAGAGTATATGCGCTAATCATCATATCATATTTATGTTTATGGTTCTTTCCAGTCGTTTTTGTCCAAAGCAACATACAATGACATTAATAAACATTCCATTAACATTAAAATGAACACAACAATGTAAAAGTTTCATGCAAAGTCATATAGCCTAAATAAAGAGTAAGAATCAATTAGTTAGCTACAAGGTAAACAGACAGTTTTTGTCGGTAGTAGTTAGAAGCTTTTTGAAGATCCCAAAGCTACATTAGTTTTTAACGAGGAACCAAATCAAACTGAATGCAATATGTTACGTTGGCTTTAAAAATCCAAATCATGTCCCCTTTTCCAACCTGGAGTTAGCTGAGGCAACAGCCTGCCATTGAGAGTAGAAGGGGAGGTTATTAGGTGGAGCAGGAGCGCATGCGGAGAGACAGATTGCGCACACGCCTCACCCCCATAATGTCATTTTTTCCGCGTCAGTCCCCCTCCAGCAGGGAGTGCTGCTAGTCAGCTAGTCTCGCCCCGCCTCCAGCCAATAGCTGGCCTTGATTCTGGCGTGGCCAAGACCCCGCCCTCTGCTGACACAGGTGGAGTGATGTCACACTACTTGGTGCTCGAAACCTAGCACCCCTCTGCACCCCCCGCCCCAAACCCAGACACACACACACACACACACACACACACAGACCCAAACACACATTCACATTCACACTCACACTCACACACACACACACACACACACAGACATACACCACAGTGGAACACTCAGCATTTACGGCACTTAAGGCGGCAGGGTCAGACAATACTGGATTAATTACTGAAAGAGACTAATTGGAAACTAATTATACACCAGGCACAGTTCACAAGGACAGAGAGGTCACCCTGCACTGTAGTTACTTTTTTGCAGCAAATACGAAACAACGGTTTCACAAGCTGAATGAAAAATTCAGGGGAGATAGCCTCACTTTCAAATGAGATCAAAGCCTACGAGGGAATAGGTGGCAACACCAATTACGCCAAATTTGCACTGTGAGCGCTGAGCCTTTCCGTTAAAATACCTAAAAGGTTAAACCTGATGCTATACAGATTAAAGACTTTAAAGTCGGGGCCAAGATTCGGCACTTATGCTAATACTTGAGGAATACTTCTTAAGCAGTTTCCTATTGACCCCGGGCGGCGAGCACCTCGCGGCTTCAGTTCAGCCAGGCTAAGGTATCGTGGTGAATAATTCATGGCGGGGCACCGAGGCTTTGACAGATGGCATCTCCGAGTGCAGCCTCAGACATGGAGACACGCTGTAGCTGGTGAGGTGAAGATGGAGCACGCCCGAGGCAGTGTCAGTCAGCGCGGAGGTCTCGCTCTTCCCAGCATGCCCTCTGTTGTCGCCCTGCGCTCAAAACACACAGCTGATGTCATCAGCGAAGCCGCCCCTCTCCCTCACGCCAAAACACTTGGCTCAGGCTGAACTCGAGAAAATAATTTATGAATGCGGAGATCTCAATGTAGCTCCAAGTCATAATGGTGTGGAGAAGAACTAGCTAGCTGTCATGCATATTCAGAGACAGCTCAACAGCTTTCATAACCCGTAAGACTGCCTTAATGTTTCTTTTTTTAAATAAAAAAGATTCTTCTTAAAAAATAACAGGATGAAAAGGAATATTTGCATCCAAGGGGCCCATAAGGAAGCACTCCGTCACATCTACACCGAAGCAGCATCCCATTAAATGTCATCGAGGGGCTACCGAGTGGCGACTCAACTCCCACTTCCCTGACGAAGACAAAGTCATAAATATGAAAATGAGGCGCGCTCCTTGAGGACTCGTCATCAGCTTTTCTTTTCAGCTCTTTTTATTGGGCCATAAAGAAACTAAATAACGCACCTCCGTTTCCAGACTAGACAACTCACCTCTGATGTGCCCGTGATCAGACTAAACGCATTACGGCTCATATAAGAAACGCTGATCCATAAAACATTTGTACCCAAACCGGGGGGTGGTACTGGGGGCAGGAGATAAAATGTCTGCCAGCCTCGCGGCCGAGACTTTACTTCTGAAACCAAATGCCACGGACCTGGCAAACTTGCTGTGGGATTCACCTTTCCAAGCCAGGCTTTAAAGGTGCGAAAAAAGGCGCAGGGAACAAAATCTGAAATGCAGGGGCACAGGGGAGGGGAGCTCAAACTCAACCACGGCCACTTGCTGTCCTGAAGTCCTGAAGAACCTGCACTCCTGCGGTTGGTCTCAGCTGCTTGTAGGAGTCAGTTATAGACCTAGAGCAAAGGTTCACTTAATCCTGTGAGATGGGAGGATAGAATAGCACTACAGTTCAACCCTGACCATTCAGGCATCTTCTGATATCCTCCATCCTCACAAAGCAAAGAGACTCAGTGAGTAATATCAATTAACTGATGGCTAGTAAAATTTAATAGGGGCAACACACATTGCATGTGAGTAATTTAATGACCACTCTCTGGTTTGCATATAAATCAAGACCATCGTATTGTCAGTGTGATCATTTTCGATGCTGTCTAAAACTGTGAAAATGGAATGATAGTGAGGCTGTTGGCAGCTTACTGCATAAATCCTAGGGTGTCATCTCTTACGTGTGGGTTTGTGGCTATTGTTCTGCAAGTTCTGCAATTTTCGCATACGTGGCTTTCAACAGATGTCTCATTTATGGCTTACCGGAAAGGTTTATTTCTGCCGATAATTGTATTGGAACATTTATTATCGCCATGAGGATAAAAGAGACAGCTGTTCAAATACGGTCCAATAAGATCCCTGCTGTTCTAGAACACGATATGATGAATTACTAAATAAAAATGATGTGTTTATGTTGAGTTTAACCGTGTTTGAATTACAATTCTGTCACTTCTGTCGGCGTATTTCATCTTATGATTGGTCTTGCATGCAAATAAGGCTATCATAAATATATATGCATATGACATCTGCAAAACCCTCGAAGTTTGCCTGACCACTTTTCTTTTAAATTAGCATTTTTATCAGGCTCCTATTGTATAGGTTTTTGCCAACAAACTGATATTGCTGATCAGGAAAAGAGTGTTATGTAGCATGTGTGTATGTGGTATGTGGTTTTGAAGCTAAAATATGTTAACGTATATTATGTGTGGAGAGCATTCACTCACCATCATTATCTCATTTTTGACGGAGGTGGCGTTTAGAAGCTTTTGCATCTGAACACTTAATAAATATCATAAGTCTGTATAAGCCATATCAGCGCACAGAGATCTTCCATGTGTTTAAAAACTGGATAGCGTAACATAATGGCATTAGGGGCTTTGCTGTAATTTAAATTTATAATCATTTCCATTATTTATGTATTATCACCTTGTCTAATGAGAGTAACAAATCTAACACGTGGTCAGAGATAGGTACTGTAGAATGATGTCCGTATGGAGAATTGGACGTGTGTTAGAACAGTTGCAATAGAACAGCCCAATCACGCTGTGAGGTTTTGCAACAACAATAACACACTGCATTAGGAAATAAATGATGTATATCGTACAGACCCTCTCTGCCAATTATCAATGCTCAAGGAGGCTTGAAGTATTTGACAGATGAGTATATTTGGCATTCAGCCTTGATCATTAATTGGTCATAATCAGCCTGGATATATACACTACCCAGGGCTTAGAGCTCATCAATAAGAAGTGTCTGTTTCTCCGATGCCAGAAGGCCTTCTGTAGTATAAAACCAATACATATTATCTTGTCTGTTCCTCTATGGAGAATGATACAGCCCAAATCACAATGATGACTTAAATCAGGACAAAATGGTCTTGTGGAGCTGATCATCTGTGTGTTTAAAACAAAATTCAAATCAATACCAAAACATTTTGATATATTGCAGAGATTACATTAAAGATGAAAGATCTCTTTGAACTGGAGTGCAAAAAAGCTTGAGGCTGTCAGAGGGCTTTTGATCCCACGCAAAGCTGCAGACTTGCAATCATCGACAGTGTTCGTCATCAGGCGCGGCTCACTTCTTACTGATGAACGAGAGAAACTCGAAAAACGGCCATGAGAGAATCAGAGGCAGGCAGCCCCACAGCAGTACACACACACACACACACACACACACACACACACACACACACACACACACACACACACACACACACTATGAGAGAATCAGAGGCAGCCCCACAGCAGTACACACACACACACACACACACACACACGCACACACTATGAGAGAATCAGAGGCAGCCCCACAGCAGTACACACACACACACACACACACACACACACACACACACACACACACACTATGAGAGAATCAGAGGCAGCCCCACAGCAGTCGTGCACCACCAGCAGCATGTTGTGGAGATGATTCCATCACACCTATTTGCTCACTGCTGTTAACTGATAATGAGACTATTAAGCGCAACTCTGCAGAATAAACACAGCAGTGACAGATAAACCCAACTCAACCGCCCAGACACCCACCCAAACAAATAAACACACACACACACACACACACACACACACACACACACACACACACACACACACACACACACCCAAACAAATAAACACACACACGCACACGCACACGCACACGTACACGCACGCGCACACACACACGCACAGACAGACAGACAGAGCACTCACTTCCCTCAAACTCTGTCTGGCAGTTCCCAGAGTTCTCGTTGAGGCTCTCCTCCTCGTTAATGATGATGTTCTCGATGTCCTTCATCGTGAGGTGGTCCCGGAAGGCGTGGAAGAGGATGTGCTTGAGCTCCTCCAGTGTTATCCTCTGCATGTCAAACTGAGCCACGGAGGGAGGGAGAGAGAGAGAGAGGGGGGGGGGGGCAACATGAAACTCATTCCTCTCGCAGACGTTTGCACTTAAGTTTTACCGCACATTTCATCAGCCCATGGCCAAGAGTTCAATGGGAAACAACTGTGACGACTAATTGGCCAGAGGAGCTAAACAGCAATCAGTTGAATAATTAAGAAAAGAGGAGATTTTCATAACATTGCGCTGATTCAGACAGACCAAACAGGAAATCACAAATAATTCAAAAGGAACAACTTGAAAACCAAAACGAAATTCAAATGTTGGACTGAACCACATAAGGGACTTAAAAGAGAGCCAATTAAGTGGGTACATATGAAGGAAATGCAGCTTGTTTTCAAGCTTTTTTCAGAACACGTCATGAACGTAAACAAGATACTGTAATGCTAGAAGTATACTCGACGCACCCGACCTGTCGCGCGACAATGTGACGTCAAAATGACGTAATTTCCTGTGTCGCAAGCCACATTTCAGCCGCGCGCCGACCTGTCGGACACGAACATTTTTTATCAGCCGCGCGCGCCAACCTCGCACGACAACTAGGAAGAGATTGAAGCCAAGCTCACGGAGCCAGTGTCCTTATACAGTCATCAACCACATAAACCACATTCAGGCATTATCATATAGCCTATCCAACATCTTAAATAAGCCCATTCATTTTTAAAACGACTGTAGTCATGAAGTTTGAATAATAGTAAGTTTGAAAAGTGGGAAGTTAACTTGGCTAGGCTGCAGCGAGAGTTGCCGTTTGGATGACTTGTTTACAGTCGTGAACTACGTTGGATAAGTTAACGAAGTTACCAGTGAGAGTTGCAACAGGAGGATATTAGGGGGAAATGACTAGGACCGAGGCACATAAGTATTCCAGCAAAAGGTAAGGAAGAGATTTGTTTTCAACCAAAGGATATCTGCTAGACCTAAAAAAATATATATATCTTTCCATTTAGGGAGATTACACAAGCTCATCTCATAAACGAGATGGTAGGCTAATCCTTCAGTTGTGCAAGCTAAGTCTGAAATATCAGCAAAGAAGCTAGTTGCTACTGCCATTAACGTCAATGGATACCGTGCCTCCGTTCAGGAGAATACTGCAAATTGTGTCGCGACTACCACGCGCAAGTATACATGGTTACAACGTTCCCCGTGACGTCAACATGTCGCACGACAAGTCGGGTGCGTGAACTGTACCGGGGCCTTAAGCTGACCCTTCGCTGCTCACTGATTGACCTCTGACCTTCGAAGTGCTTAATGAACGGTGAACACATCACCACTATTTATCAATTTACAAACATCAAGAACGGAGAAGACAAAATTCTTTATTTTTTTGTAGGCTAAAACACTTTTTTGCGCACACATCGTCCCCTGATTAAATCAATTAAATAAGAAATCATGGACAAAGTTACAGTTTTTTAAAGCACATCTGCCAGTGCTTCATTCATAAAATGCTTTCATCTTTACAGTTACTTCCAAACTCAGTCATTCAGTTTTAACAACGTTAACACTATCTGATCACTATCTATTTGATCAACATTGACGGCTCAGCCCGAGAGCCAGATAAATTCAGATTGTGACTCGGCTATACGTTTGGCACTCAAAGTATGGCTCGGCAGTCGGCACCAATGTACTCAAAAGTCTATAGCGCAGCTTGCAACTCTGCAGGGAGGACGAAAAACGGGATGGCAGCAGCACAAGTGTCTTCTTTAAGTGGCTTGTGCAAAGACACAACAGCACACCACGACGGCTCGCAAGGTGATAAATCACGGGAGCAATAAAAAGGGACACATCACACCCACTCGCATGCATACTGCTGCCGTGACTCATCTCGCTATATCTCCCTTAAGTCACCGACAACTGGAGGGGGAGCACTTGTGTGTGTTTCATGTCCAGACATTTATGTGACATCGCTGTATATAAACAGCACAATGTGTACACTAGAGGTGTTAGAATGTTTCCTCTTGGGAGTCAGTTTGAGATTTTTTCATTGACAATGTTTGTCAGAAGGAGCAGCAATAACACGCACAGAATGAAATTAAGACGTGCAAAAATTTCAAACACAGACACACAGACCAAAAATGGCAGTCAGGCATCGATCAGTAGAGCGTTCTCTGTGTTTGAGAGAAAGAGAGTGATCAAGACTCTACAGTGAGAGACTTCAAACACAGCACCAAACAAAGCACCAGCAGCTAACCTGTTATCACAGTGAGAGGGCAAGCTACTATTTACCTCTGTGAGTTTCTAGACAGGTGGATTAAGAGGCAGCACATCCACTGCCAGGATTTGACCTTCAGTCAACCCAGCCCTCCAGCGGTGCCATCACTTGGGACCATTAGCAGAGAATAGAAGAGACTGCCGCCACAGACGTACGTCTGAGTGTGTGTGTGTGTGTGTGTCTGGATTTACCTTTGTGTATGGGAGGGGAGGCCGGACTCAATCAGAAACATCCATGACAGATAACAAATTCCATTTTAGCTTCTCATTCTTCTACTCTGTGTCTTTTCTCTTTCCTTTTAAGAGTTTATTTAGAAGCGTAATGGTGGCCAGACTGACCTTCAAGGCTGAGTGAGTGCATAGGAGTCTGAAGGTCATCTCTGCCTCTGCTATTTTATACATGCAAGAGCTTTACCCACAGTTTTCCACAGAGTGATACGAGAGAGAGAGAGACACACACACCCACACACACACACACACACACACACACACACACACACACACACACACACACAATGATGACAACATATGGTTACAGGACCCAATCTTTAAAATAAATAAAATGGATAAGCCCTATCAACATTAATCAAAATATCGTTTTAGAAGACTACATAAATTTTTTGATAATCGAAATATTTAAGACAACCTGAAAAGACCAGAATAAATACCAAATACCAACCAAAGCATTCTCTGATCCTTTAAGCATTTGCGAATCTACACAACAGCCAATACTCCATCTCGCCTCCACATTGCAGCACTCATAAAGCATCTCTCTTCGATGGGAGCCAAAACAGCTGGCGGTAAATTATATTAGCGTAATTGTTTTCCTGTAACTAGTTTTATCCTCCTGACGCTCGGCGCCGGTGCAGATTACAGCCTTAATTAGCACCCATGAAGCTCCTATAGAACCGCAGGCGGCCTGCGAGTCAAGGTCACACACTAATGCCATGTAACGGAGCACACGCGCAGATAAAACATATTTAACCGGCGGAGCACCGCAAGTTACGTTTAATATATAGCCGTCATGAAAATGGGCGAACGGGAACGTAAATTGGTTATTAACAAGACCTGTGATTTAACAGCAGGCGTTAAGTTCTCCGTCATGGTGTATGGGTTTGAGGCACAGAGAGATTAGAGAGACCAAGGATCGGGGCTCCTAAAACGGGGTCGTTCTTTTCGTGAGCCGAGGCTCAGGGGCTGTGCCATGTGGACCGGCTGTGCGATTCAGCGAGCGCCGGCCAAGCTGAAATCTGTCTGTAACACATCAGCGTTTCCAATCTGCCAACGCCAGTTCCAGCGTGCGCAGATGGAGGCTGGGGAATGAAGTCACTTACCAAGTCTAAATGTCAATAGCGACGCTCCGCACAGTCGGCATCGCTCGGTCACATTCCTGGGAGCCCCCACGAGCTCCGGGAGAGTGTTTGGATCGGCACTGATTGGCACGAGCGAGCCCCCATCAACTACGCGACAAATGGAAATGTTCAAATCAAGCCAGGCAGAAAGGCAATAATCCTTGCACCCTTTCAAACAATGGCAAGACCATGCCATGTAACATGAGGAAGGGAGGGGTGTGAGGTGTCACAGTAACAGGCCCTCCAGGCAAGTGGCAGAGAGTGTTGGACCTCATCGAACCTTCACCACAGAGAGTGCAAGAGGGTTCATCGACAGACCCGCTTTGCGGCCCATGGCAATCTGTTTAACAGCAATTAGTGATGCGCTGACAGGATTTCTCGTGTCAAGCGGAGCTTAGTGATGGCCAGGACAGTGTTCCTGCTGGATCAGCGCTCTCTGGACACACACGGGCCTGCACAGTTCTGACTGTCGGGAATTGACTGACTGTGAGACAGGTGGGGGAGACTGAGAGTAGGACAAGAGGCATACAGTACAGTGAGAGAGGTTCCATTCACACCTGGAAGACAGGGTCGGATCTTGGCCATTTCACACCTTTCAGCACTTGCGTACACACCTGGCATAAAAATGCGATCTAACAAGTGTCTCGAATCCTACTTTCCTGCTGAGGAGCAAAAGAGTATTTTGAATCAGGGATAGCCAGGCTATTTGAATGTGTTGAACTTTACCTTGTTTTGCTATGCTTCTACTTTACTGAAAAAGTAACTAAGTTGTAACTACATTTTGTAATTTACTAAGGATGCATGCGCGAGCATTCACAAGCAATAGCTTGTAATTATTGCCAACAATGAATTCCCTTAGATCTTATGGATAAATGTCATACAAATGTGATAAATGTCGTACAAATGTGATATCTGGTCCTATGGTCCTTTTCACAGATAACAACCTCTGAAAGACACTGAACTGAAAACGTGGAGTTCTGCAGTTAGTGCATTACAGTTTTAAAATGAATCACAACAATGAATGTATATATTTTTGACAACAGTAGGCTATATAACACTTACATTATTCGTATGGATGGCATAGGCATTTGTGCTATTACTGACATGACATGAGGGGATAAATTAAGGTGCAGCACATTGAAATAGAAAGACATGGCTCCAAAATGGTATTCCGTACAAGAGACAGGGTATTTTGTTTTATGTAGCATATTTCAACATATTCAATAATTATACACATATATTGTCGTAGGTAATGCATATTTAATTCAGTCTGTGCTACAAGCACCGTGCTACTAAGTCACAGGTGACACGCAATACCAGCTCCCTCTGCACTGTGCATAAAACATTAACATCTGCAGAGAAAAGGTCTGTTCAGGCCGAAACTGTACAGTAGATGCTCAATGCCATTCTATGGCTTTACCGACTTCTTCCGTTTTGTTTTTACAGAAAAGAACAGCATGTTCCTGTTTGTGCTAATTGGTCACCGTGGGATGTGCTCGTTGCATGTGCTGCAGGAGCCTCCGGGAGACTCAGCCGGAAACAGATCAAAGGCCTTTAAACTTTGGCACCGACTGCGAGAACAGCGTCGGTTTCACTGGCGCTGATTGAAGCAGCCTTCACTTTGGACAGGACGCCGTGAAACTCAGCTAATCGCTCATACGTCCAGACAGACCCTGCCTGCGCCGCGGAGTCTCATCCCTGGACCAAAAGTGCATTTCTGGATTGACTGACTTATTTGCTAAATCCAGCTGACAGATACACTTAGCACCTTTAGAGCCCCTCAGGAAAAGAAGCGCTTGAAATAAATTTTTCCCAGTAAGCTGTGTGGGGCATGGGGCTCCCTTTGGGAGAGCACACCGGTTCTCTCCCCCAAAAGCGATTAAGCAGGTCTCACTGCATCAGTGCTTCATCATTACCAGGCAAAACCAAGCGAAACAGGAGCACAGAAGGTTACAAAAACACTAAACAAAAGCAACTCTCACGGGTACTACTTCCCATGATAACATTTTCCTGTTTAATTCAAGCATACTGATGACAGCTGCTGGTTTTCAGGGCTAATCACAAGAAAGTCAGGATATGACTAGAACAACAAGTCTGTAGTACATCTTGTAAAAGGCAGGAGAAAAGTCATTATATTCTGATATTTTTTGGCACTATATATATATATATATATATATATATATATATATATATATATATATATATTGATTAGGCATCAAGTATTGCATTATTTATCTCTTAGGGGTCCAAGCACTGGAGCTGCTACTGTAGATACATATTGTTGTATTTGTTCTAAGCTAAACACCTTCTGCAGCAAAAAAATTCAAATGTACAGACACAAAATATTCTGCACCCAGCCATCCCCATTACTGTCGGCTGAAAATTTCAAAACGAAACTGGCATTAGTGGGGGAGAAAGGTTATTCATCCGAATCCCATCTACAGACTGATCATGACAAAATTACTCAACGGGACCCTGGACCCTGATAATCACCGCTAGCAGTTAGATATTTTTCTTTATCTATCTGTCGATCTGCACATCCACATATCTATCCATCTTAATGCTATAACTTTAATTTGATTACATATTCATCTACTCTGATAACAATCATTCAGAAGACCATAATAGAACATAATACAATAATATGGCTGCTGTATGCAAAACACATTTTGAATATCTACAAATGAATCACAATGTTTCGTAGATTGATATCATACTCATTCTACCGTAACAGTATCATAAAGCCTAATAATTTGCAATTCTAATAGTGGTAGTGTTGTATTGTCACCTTTGTAGCAATTGCCCCCTTAATCCACTCTTCACCACCACCATAACAACATTCGCATACCACTTACTTACTACAGGTACACTCACTTAAAATCAAGGCAGACTATAGCTTTATACTGTATATGAAGAGTTCAGATGCAAAATCCTCTAAATGCCACCTCAGTCAAAGATGAGATTACAATGGTGGGTGAATGCTCATCACACATTGATAGATTGATAGATAGATAGATAGATAGATAGATAGATAGATAGATAGATAGATACTTTATTGATCACCAAGGGCAATTTCAAGTATATTTTCAAGTATTAAATTCATGTTACTAAAAACGTTAATGAAATTATCTAGCTTAAAAACTTGCTAAAAACCATTCTCCTCTCTCACATATCGATTTGTATATAGGAGCCTGATAAAAAATGCTGATTTAAAAGAAAATTAGTCACACAGATTTAGGGGGTTTTGCATCTGAGCTCTTCATATCCAGCTTCACAACCATGGGTGTTCGTATGAGAGACAACACAACGCCCTTGTTATCACTGCAGCCTTGCAGTCACTGTATTGATCCCAATCTCTTAACAGCACATGAACATTCAGGGGAGGGGAAGTGGTGGTGGTGGTGTGTGTTTATGTGTGTGTGTACGTGTGGGAGAGGGGGGGGGGGTGTAATTTATGTTTGCATGTTGAGAGCTACTGTCACACATGAAGAGGACAGAAGATTCACAAAGGGCAAAACAAGCACAAATAATTTCTGGAAGGAATGACAAAGGGAACACAGCCTGGGCAGCCATAAAGCCATCACCGCCTGTTGAAGCGTTGACAGGCACAGGCTTTCCTGGCTGTCGGCCATGCGTTGATGTATAGGCGACCGAACTTGCACACTCAGGGGGCCCCAAGTTAAATAATCCATAGCCTGCTATTAGTCAAAAATATCTCTGTGTCAAGCCCGGAAGTTTCGGCTTGGCAAAGCGATATGTTCTCGCCTGTGTGCGTTGCCATGCATACGCATTATTGGGAATGAAGGATGGGAGGGGAGGAGAGGAAGTCGACTGGACAGATGGCTCGTGTCAGTGTCATTATGGGAATGACAAGAGCGTTGCGCTTTAAAAGGTGTCCAGATGTGTTCATCAGTCTGAGTGCTCACAGACTTCCAGACCACCACTCCTTCCCCATCCACATAACCTTCGCCACGGTGGCTTCCTCCTGGCCAAATATTGGGGACCGGTGAGGCGATGGCGGCCGACAGGCGATGAATCACGGTCTGGTAGATCGCTGATTAAACTGACCTTTGCTTTGTATTACGAGTTGTGACACTGACCTTTTGGTATGGCCATCTGTCATATGTGGCCAGGGCGATGATGATGAGCGCCACAGTAATCAGCTGCGATGACCTGCAGTATGATCTGCATATTAGCTATTAGCCTGTCATCATGAGCAACGATGATAACCAGCTAATAACACTCCAGTCACTCTTGCCACTCTTGAATAAGGTCTTTACTAGGGGTCTTATGCGCAGTCAGACACTATATTTCCTAATGCTTCAGTGGGTATTTATCCCAGTGTTACAAAGCAGATAAAGCTGTAGATTAGGAAAAGACACCCAGTCAAGACGGAATGTGCTTGTGTGTTCAACGGGTAAAAAAAATAAAATATCTTAGGCAAAGAAGCTTTACATAATCCGACACAAAGGCCTCTGGTCTGAGAGACAGCGTCTGGGTCAAAACAGCCATCAGAAGTGCAGTTTCCCCTCAAAATGGCTCCACCATTTTAACCACAACAGCGCTACACCTCACATTAACAGGCAATTACAGCCGCGCGATTAATCAGGTGGAAAGTGCCCATTACCCCGGGAGCATGCAGAGGATGCCCTGCCTGTCCTGAGGATCAGGCCTGTGTCATTTGTAAATGTCAGTGGTTCCTACAGCTAGACACTAGGCTATGCTACTGTGTGTGTGTGTGTGTGTGTGTGTGTGTGTGTGTGTGTGTGTGTGTGTGTGTGTGTGTGTGTGTGTGTGTGTGTGTGTGTGTTTTGTAGGTGAGCTGCAAATGTTCGGCTCAGGTTGTTCTAAGCGTCTGAGGATTGGAGCCAAGCCTGAGAGATCCAAGGCTGCTCCTCCTTTATGTATCTCCTGATTTTTTCTCTCTTTTTTCTCTCATGTACACACACACACACACACACACACACACACACACACACACAGACACACACACACACACACACACAAAACATCGACATACATATAAGACTCTGTACTGTCCTCATAGCAGCAGGGGGTTCAGTGAGGTTTTTCTTTCGCTCTCTCTCTTCTTCTTCTCTCTTTCTTTCTCTCCATCACACACACATACAAACACTCACACTCACTCACTCACTCAGTCCCAGCGCCCCATTTCCATATCTGAAATTGAAATCAGCTCCATGGAAACATCACTCCCCGGTGTGCTTGTTGCTTTCATATGCACACACACCTCTTCTCAGGCCATGCTTCATCCAGAACACACACACACACACACACACACAACTCGCTGACACAGGCATGAAAAGAATGACTGAACACTCCTGACATGCAAACAGGAAAGAAATAACATTTTCAGCCAGGTTACTCATCCAGCAAGTAAGGCATGTGGTGCATTACTGCGACAGCTAAGCACAGAGAACAGCCATTGCATGGGCTCAGATGAATAATCAATCAATACTGAGAATAACAGTAATGTATAGCTTTATAGCAGTTACCCATTTATACAATTACTATCTCGTTATCTTTTTATTCTTTATTGTAGCACCCACACTGAGGACGGCTTGACGCCGATACATGCTTGTTTTTTTTTTATAACAAACTAGTGAGTGCGGTTCTTTTGCACATTGGAATACGATATTTAACTCGCACCCGAAGAAGGAGATATATTGGAGTTTGAGTGCGCCTCTCTCTGCAAACCATTTATCCAATTAAGCAGGCCTGTTATTGCAATGATCTGTCTGGGACCCTTCTGATGGCTACTACTGACAGATACAGCTGCAGCGGAACCATAAAGCATCTCCACCAACAATCTATCAGTGGACAGGATACAGTACATTTGAAAAGTGTCGCATGGTACATCATTCTCTGGCAAAGCTAGAACAGTCACAGATCAGTGAGGTGATATTTCATTGAAAGCTGATTGTGCTATTGTGCAATTTGAGATGCAGTTTTTTGCGAATGTGATGAGATATGATTTGAGAGTCCATGTTTCGCTTGTCTTTCCGGTGCTATGGCTGTCAGCCCTCGTGTTTCAGCTTCCCTGCCAAGTAAAGCTGCTATGTTGGGGATGCTCAGCCCCGAAAAAAGGCATGTTTAAAGTAATTACACTGGAAAATGCAAAAGTGCCGAGATCAAGACGGTCACTGCCTTTAAGAACAAGACAGAACAGTACAACGCAATTAAGCATCCTCCTGCAGAGGGATAACTGGTATGTAGGGACGTGTGTGACTGTGTGTGTGTGTGTGTGTGTGTGTGTGTGTGTGTGTGTGTCTGTGTGACTGTGTCTGTGTCTGTATGCATATGAGAGGCAGACAGAGAGAGAGAGAGCGAGAGCGAGAGAGAGAGAGAGAGAGAGAGTGAGCAAGAGAGAGAGAGAGAGAGAGCAAGAGAGAGAGAGAGAGAGTGCAGTTTGCACTTTAATTTGTGGCAGAAGCCCTATACTTGATTGACAGCGCAAGGGAAGATGAGTGCAGAGAGAGGGGGAGGTTTCCCAGCACTGAGGCAGACAGGCACAGCCAAACAGGCTCTAATGAAATGATACATTAGAAGGTGGTCAAGGTGACTTGCATGTAATTAAACCTATGGTGGGCTACTGAGAACATCCACGTCATGAGGGACAAAGGAGGGGGGGAGAAATAGAGAAAGAGAAAGAAAGAGAGAGAGAGAAAGAGTGAGTGAGAGAGAGAGAGAGATGATTTCTTCTGGGTCTGTAAAAGAACATTTCCAAGGTTCCTCTGAGATTCTTATGAACTCATGCATTCTGATGGCAAGGAAATTGCAGGGAAGGATGTTATTTTAGAAAAGTTGTGTGATACATAAAAAAACTGTATCAGTAATCAACAAGGGAATATGATCACATCGTGAAAATATCATCTCATGAATATCTATGGCAGTTCACACAATAGAGAGTGGAGTTGTATGCTGATTCTCTACCTACAGTAGCTTCAACTAAGAGCTCCACACAGTAAATCACTTTACGAACTTTTCCATACAGTACTGTATGGAAAACTGTACCTCTCCTCTAGTGGATCTAACTTGACTAGGATGAGGTCTGAACAATATAACTTCCTTATCTCTCTCTGATGCTGAGTCACTGTGTTATTGTGTGCTCCTTGGAGATCAGACCATGTCCCGGAACTCTATGCAAAAATCAAGGCTTTGTACATGTCAGTCAACACACATTGGAGGCAGTAAAACTGACAACAGTGAGATCAACTGCCTTAGAAAGGCAGGACAGAGACAAGTCGGACAGAGAGAGACAGACAGACAGACAGACAGCCAGCAGTGTCAGATCTTAGTGATCACTGGCCGGTCACTGAAAAGGCAGGCAGTGGCTGACTAAGTTGATGAGAAACTTCAACAGCAGTCCAACTTTAGAAGAAGTTTGTCGCAATCCAGTGCACCCTGACCAAACTTTAAAAACCTGAGATAAACACACATACTTCAATTATGCTCTTTCCCAGTTCATTCTGTGAAAATATCAAATGCAGCGGTTGAAGTATTCCTCAAACTCCAGAAACTCTCAGTTCCTCGAATAACAGACAATTTCAAAACCTAAATAAGATAAACAATGAAAAATGCATCAAAGTAGCCTCATCGTGTTGGAAAATGAGCCATCCTCGCAGTATATGTACGTTACACTGGTTAGCTATGCACTTATTTATGGGGCTGAAAATAATTCAAATGGATTGCTCAAAAGCAGAGCTAATTTTAAAAAATGGTACAAAATATTTCAGTGAGACAGCGAGGCATGGTGCAATTAAAACAGGCTCTTCTGCCTAAACAAAGTTTTTGGCAACTGAATCAAACACTTTAGCTGCAAAATGTAAACAAAACTGCCATAAGAAGCTGAAGAGCCCACTTGTTCTTGAGCCACCAGAGGTACAGTATCAGTCTTTTACTCAAGAGTAGAACAACTTTCTCAAGCCAGTTATGAAGAACAGAGTTACAGTATGTCTGATACAACAATTCCTCTGTAATTGATCTCTGGTCGATAGTCCAAGTGTACTTGACTGCATCAGCTGAATTAGCCCGGAGACAGGGTGACAGATCAGCTAGCACGCTACGAATTCCTGCCATCCTTCTATTCAATTCTGTTATGAACACAATGGCCACTGATCAGGTCTAGTTGAGGTCACTGTATGATATAGTTGCAAACAGCATAAACATTTGGCCAACAATGCCACTCATATGGGCATTAATGAATAGCCTCCTCTGTGTCAGCCTGCACTAACTTCTCCACTGTGGCAGTCACAACATCAGTTACGATCAAAATCAATCTGGACCTATCCGTGCCAGAAACCCTGGATGAAGAGTGATGTCTGAGTCTGACAACTGCTGAAAACCTTGGCTGAGGTCTTCGCCACAATATTTAACCTCTCACTGCCCCAGTCCATAGTCCCTCCATAACTCGAGATCACCTTTATCACCCCCCCCCCCCCCCCCCCCCCCAACACACACACACACTACATTGTTTACATATTAACTGCGTTAATGACAATAAAATGTTTTCAAGTCATGGGATCTAAAACAGATACATGTTTTGCAATCATAGTGCTACTTTCATAGTATTTTAGCCCCTTTCTAATGGTCGGATCTTGTTTGGTTCCCGTCTTTTTGTTTGTGAACACTCCTGGTGCCACCTGCTTGCAAGGACACATAAAATCATCCTTTGGACAAACAAATGCACTGAAGTGCGAAATTTGAACCAAAACACATTTCAAATCAATAAACATAGCGTGTTGACAACAATGCCTTGGTAGGTTAAGATCAACAGCAAATATTCTAGCTTATTTGTTTTTTAGATTCCCATTCATATTAGACGACCCCTGGAAAGCAGCGGAGAGGTTTAAGTAAGTTCAATCATCAAGTTACTTCAGTGTGCCGTCTTCTGCAGGCAAAGCACAGACACGCAGCAGACATGCGGTTATGATGATAATTAGTATTTACTCTGGCTGGGTTGGCAGTGGCATCTCATCCTGAAAAAGTAATCACAGCTGACAGTCCTCTGTGACTTGCAGTTAGTCCCGTTGTTTTATCAAGTGCCTGTCATAAGGGTACAACTTGGCCTAATTTCCAATAACCTCTGATGTCTTGCACGAAGCCTCCCCCAAACACAGCCAACAAACAACAGCGCGTCCCAAGCTGATAAACATGGCACGGCTTCTGACACTAGAGCTAGAGTGTGGAATTTAAGCAATATGCTTTCGTGCCAAATGACATTAACTTAGCGTCAGGGCCGAGACAAAGGTACATTCTTTGAAGGGCTTCTACTTCGTTCATATTCACAGCGGATCACTCACTCGGCAGCCTGTCCTCTGTCCTGTGCTGAACTCTCCTGTGTGTCCTGTACTTGTTTGTGATATGGGAACCATATAAGGCTGGGTGTGAGAGACAGTGAGCGAGAGAGTGTGTGAGTGAGTGTGTGCCTGTGCACATATGAGTGTGCACATGTGTGTATGTGTGTGACTGTCTGAAAAGCAAAATAGCACAAACAATTTGTATTCTTGGGCGCAATGGTTATGGAAATATTCCACAAAAACAACGTTCAGAGCGGCACCAGGAATCAAAAGCTTCTATACCCAGATGCCCACCAAGTGTCATGCCCCAGTCAGTGTTCTGGGGTCCCAGAATCGTGGACCAGAAATTGCTTGAAAAAAAAAAAAAACCCAACAACAACAAAAAAAAAAAAAACCCAACAACAACAACAAAAAAAAAAAACAGGGAAAACACTTGGTAAAAAACCTGACAAAACCTATATGACGGCCCCAGCCGTGGCGCGACTGGCTGGGGCACCTGCACCGCACACCGGCGACCCGGGTTCGATTCCCGCCCCGTGGTCCTTTCCGGATCCCACCCCAGTTCTCTCTCCCACTCGCTTCCTGTCATACTCTCTACTGTCCTGTCCAATTAAAGGCATAAAAAGCCCCAAAAAATAATCTTAAAAAAAAAAAAAAAAAAAAAAACCTATATGACCATGATCCATCTCCTATGGTCATTACAAAAACCACAAAGTCCCACTTAATTGATTTTTGCCTAGGCTACTTCCTCTGTCAACCTGGGCCCTGCCTTCCTGTGGGCCATGGGGCATAAGCCCTCCTTAGCCCCTCTGTTAATCCAGCCAGACTTCTGGATTTAGCTAATAGGACAATGATGCATAGGCCTGTGATATCACATCTGACTTACAAAGACACTTCACAAGTAACCCGTGCCTTTTGAGTCTTTCATTAGATTGCAAAGGTCTCGAGGCTAATCTGGAATGACCGACCACAAAAGTGAGCCTGATTAAAATGGGCCGAGAGTGGAGGTCACGTGACTGACCAAGAGGTCAGCGGAGCGCCACCCTATTTCTCATCGCTTGAGCAAAAAATCATTTAACTCCATGCATTATTCATCTCACTCCTCTGATTCAATAATGGCCACAACAAAGGCCCTAGACAAAGGGCGACCGGACATGAGAGATGAATGGATGGGATTTGATGAAGTCCCAGCTCTTGTGCCTCATGCGAGTGATTTCTTTTTTTTTTTGCCGCAGAAAACATAATAATGGAGCGATGACAGTATATCGCCGGGGATCAATACTTCAAGTGCAAACAAGTCCTTCCCCTTTGAGGAAATGACAGCCGAGTTAAATGATTGGCTGGGAGAGGCTGCGCTTAGGCCACAGTGGCGAAGTGCAGGCTTAATGTGCTACATCAGAGGATCCTGTGAGAAACCGGCAAGAGCACGAAGCAATTAATGGGCTAAATTAAAAAGCCTTGTGGAAACACCCTGAATCAGATGGCTGGATTTCACAGGACTATCACAATTGCACACAATTACACACACTTTCACACACTTTCACACACTTTCTCACACACACACACACACACACACACACACACACACAAAGCAGTAGAGCAAAGCACTGTGAAATGACATTAGATAATCTAATAATGTAAAAGAATAAAACCAAATTATCATACATTTCTCCCCAAGCTACGCTTTAGCAGCGGAATAAGCCCCTACAGTCTGCTATCTGAAGGTGTGTGGTCTGACTCACTGCGGCCTGGGTTAAGGCAGCGGACACACTTTAAGGGGTAGGCTGCTGATGACGTGTCCTTTCAAACACCACGCAGGTTAGCGGTGACCCTCGGATGACCTCTGTGGGCCATCCGTGGATCAGAGGCTAGTCAAGCTGCGGTCTCGGTGCACCCAGCTAGCCGAGCCGTGCTGAGCTATCTTTTCATCGGCGGCACGGCACAGCGGCTCAAAGAGCCCTCTGAAGCTTCTGAAGACTTCTTCTGAGCGTCTCGCCTAGCCTGTGAGTGTGACTACCTCAGACGCGCGCACACACACACACACACACACACACACACACACACACACACACACAAACACAAGCACACAACAAGCACAACAAGTATCATAGGCACTGGTGCAGACAGCTTTACGAGTACACAATTTTTCAGGATTTCTGAATTTCTATGCGCATATTTCAGCAAAGAATACTGAACGCAAAATTGAATTTCATATTCTAAGTGTGCATTCTAATCCCCAATGGCAAGCAGTGGTATTGATTCAAAAACCATTTAAGATGTGCACGAGCGCATGTACTGTCACTCTTCTAAAAGCAAAGAATGACTCAGGCCCAACCTAAAAATTCAAGGAGTAAAAGATCGTCCCTTTTGAATACAGATAAACGGAGGAGAAGCTTAGAGGATTGAGCGGTCCATGAACCTAAAAGCTCCCCATGCTGTTTATAAAAATCATTTTAAAACATCAAATGGGAGATTAAGCTTTGCCAGAAAAGTCCACTTCTCCATCCTGACGGTAAGAACCCCAAATTCAACTTTATCTTAACTCATTCCTTCCCAATTGATCTGAAAAATGTACTGACTTTAAATGATTGGTATAAACATCCATAGCTCTCACAGACACAAATACATCTTAAACTTTTTCTCTTTTACCACAGTTAATGTTGAGATCCAATGTGATACTAATGTGTCAGGCTTTTGTTCAGAGGTAGGCTGGTTCGGATCTTTTCTTTTAAGTTGAGCATAATGTGTCAACTGCATTCCCCTCTGCACAAGGTTACTTGCGTGATATACTGTATCACCAAGGACAATCATCTAATATACATGTTTGACATTTCTGTTTTTCTGCACTGCAGCCGCTGAAATTTCTTTTAATGGCAATTATGTCAATACTGAGGAGAATTTAACGACAATTGTACCTCACAAATTCAGTGCGAGGCTGTTGTGTAAATCTGGTATTTTCTTTAGCAGTGGATGTCCTTGGGTCTAAGGCAAACCACTGAGCTTACCTGGCTGCAAAAATCCCTGAATATCTCTGAACAACCTACAATTAAACACAAAACAGCTCTGCTATGAAAAACTCCTATATACTCTATGTCAAGGCAGAGGCACTGCTCTAACAATGTGAACCACTTTCAGAAGATGGCATCACACAACACCTATCCTGGCATCTTGGGATAGATTATGTCACAGTTTCACCCATCAAATTCAGGCTATGAGATAGCAAACGCACCTAATATCAGGCCCATCTGGCCCAACAACGGCCTATTCATCATTCTTGTATCTGAAGCGTAGGAAATCAGATTTCTCTTCATACAGGCTAAAACTAGGGCCCTTCTCAAAGTCAAAGAGACAGTACTTTTAAAAGCTTCCTAAAACAGTAATTTATGTTAACTGTTCTGTACTCTGACTGATTAACTTTTATCTTTTCCCAGTGTTTTATCTATTCAAGTGTGTTAATTTTCTTCGGTTCTTCATCTCCATGCGTTCTCCTCGGTGTCCTTGGTTGCCTTTTATTTCTTATTACATTCCACTTCACAATTAATTGTATTTGAACGTCTCCCCTCTGCTATGCAAGTCACTTTCTATTAACTCTTCTTCAGCAGGGGAGTTTTTGACGTTCTAACAGAAGATTCTGTTCCTCAATAAAAGTAAGGTTCTAAAATTCCATGTTGAATTCAATGAACTCAAGTTATTCTTTAGAACGTTCAAATGTCAACATTCCTGTCATACCAGTGTGATAATGGTACCAGCTGAAGGGTTAAGTCAGAGACGGTTGAGGTTCTAAAAGATCTTTGGCTAAGTACTCTGTTTACCCTGTTGTTTAAAAGTTCTCAACCTATTAGCATTCAGAAGGAAACTCATGATCATCATCATGGCACTCATATTTGATTCACGTTGGAATCCACTCTCATTAAGTCTGCCATCCGTGCATCATGCGTTGCGCTAAATGGCAAATGCATGTGCGAGGGAGACAGCTTGTCTGTTCTCATCGTCAGCACTCTCCATTCCATTTAGCACACCTCATGTAACACAGCTTCCTAATCAAACACCAAATCATCGTTTTCCGGTGGTAATGTTGATTTGTGTTGTCTGACAACTTGGAAAGTAAGTGTAAGTAATCTAATATGATAAAAAAAAAGAACACATTGTTGCTGAACTTTTAATTATAGAAGCCAAAGTACTACACTGTTATGTGATTGCATCTACAGCTGCCACAGATGCAGTTGAAGCGGACTCTGGTTTAGTCCACACTTGGATCAGCTTGGTCTGTGGCCAGCCAACATAAAATGTGGTGAGCATAAAATACATGCATGAAGTAAGCGCTAATTCGGTCTGCCCTCTCCATAGCATAATACCACTAGTGCATATGGCTATGGCAGACCATTGCAAATCTTTGCGTTTTCACTCTGCTGTGAAGAATGCCCAAAGCCAGTGCATCTGAGATGAAAACACTCATCCTCTGTAGTTCAGCACTCAATCTAGGTGGAATTTGGGGAGGGATGCTTCTTTAAAGGACAGAAGAACCCAGGCGGTTGGAAACACTGGCTGCCTTTTGTCAAAGCCTCTATTTAGCGTGCCTTCATCAGTCTTTTCAGTGTGCTGTCAATTTTCTGCACAAAATATTTCCGCTGGCTGGGACATGCCAAAGCATCATCAATCACCCATCCATTCTCTCCTAAAAGTAAAACAAACCCAGTCGAGTATACAGTGGTAAAATTGCAGCCTAAAGTGAAACACTGGCCAAATAATGGTCATAAACCAACAGCGAATGAGAATCTGTTTGCATACCAAGTTTATAGTGAAGCTAGTGCAATCTTACTTAAATTCACCTTCTAGATTCACCCAGGCAGGTGTAGTAAGCCATAATGTGAGAAGGGACTCGGCGCTTGGTCTCCGAGCGCACTAAAAATGCATGGCACATGCTCACGTTTCCCTGCCACTGTTCTCCAGAGCGGGGAAAATTTTCATGAAAATCAAAAATCCAGCCGGGAGAGACGGAGGAAGCTCGTAAATATTTAATCAGGAGAACGTATCCGAGTCAAACGTGCGCTTTGCTCCGAGCATCAGCCTAGCGGTGTTTCATTTTCCAACCAAAAAACGATTTCGGACCCCAGTTCTTTTGTACTCGCAGGCAGCCAGACAGACTCCTCTGCAGCGCAGCCCGGGGTGACTCATTATACATCATTTGTTAAATATTTTACAAACTGTAATAGTCCGGCAAAACTTCATGCATAAACGATATGGCGCCAATTTGCATTCTCATATCACCGGGACATGGGCATAAGTCTAACCGAACAGAGAGGAAGGTGAGAAATGAACAGAGCGACTGGCGCACAATGCAGCTGATATCAAGCACACATGGCCCAAATTCGGGCAACAGGTAGTGTTCTGTCCCTCTGAAGAGATGGATGATGAAAGGTGTAGTGAAACCCCAAGGTTGTTTGAAGAGTAAAACCTCCAAGACATCAAAAATGCTTTGGTTTAATTGTGCCAGGACATTTAAATGCTAATTCGTGTTTCGCTCTCTGCCCAGGTAAACTGTCAAAGCCTAACATGCCTGAGTGACAAATTCTCCTTGTTACGTTGTTTTGCTCCATCATTACGGAGAAGTGTCTCGTGACGAAAATCACCATCTCATTAGCCAGATGCGGTGTGTTCTCCCACACCCGGTCTGATTAATAAAAGTGACACCAAGCTATAATTAACGCATTGAGACGAGAACATTAGTCCACTGCGCTCAGTGTTTCATGGGAAGATATTTGGTCGTGCAACAGTGGACAAATGGTCTGATCGGAGCAGGAGGGGAGAGTGGGAGGAAGGGAGGAATAGAGAGAGAGAGAAAGAGAGAGAGAGAGAGAGAGAGAGAGAGAAAGAAAAAGAGAGAGGTGAGGGTGAATGGAGGAGTGAGAAGCTGCCAGGTCTAGAGGCAGACCTCTGCTACACTGTGGATGCTCTCCCAGTGGATTGTGGGAAACGAAGCACCTGCTCTGGGATGCATGTGGAGATGTAAGACACGGTATGAAGTGAAACACGCCATCATGTGTCACTGGTGCCTGTCTGGAAGCACACACACACACACACACACACACACAAACACAGGCAACCTTCAAACAGACACGCGCACATGGACGCACACGCATAGCCTTCAAACACATGCACAGACGCGCGCACACAAACACACACACACACACACACACACACACACACACACACACACACACACACACACACACACACACACACACACACACACACACACACACACACACACACAGCCTTCAAAACACACACAGCCTTCAAAACACACACACACACAGTGGCTCATAGAAAAACTATGTAGAAACAAACAGAGGAAAGAGCAAAGCAAGGAGAACCAGAAAGCCAACGCCACAGGGACACCATTCCTGTCTCACCAAAATCAACCCCCGTGGTAAACTCAAAAATCACCGGAGCCCCTGGGTGCCGACTTGGTCTCGTACCCCTGCCTGAGGTCACCGCGTCAGCTCGCATGGCAGTGCCGGCATTAATAACTTAGCGGGTGAGTCAGGGCCGCCTTGCCGCTCGCGGCTCTCTCTCGGCAAAACGGCGAGCGTGACGAGATGAGATGGAGGCCGCATGACAGGCGCCGTCACAGACAGAATAAATACTTAACGGCGGTGTCCTCTTAGAAGCTCGCCGCGGCCCGCCGTAATTTATAAAACATAATTAAACCCTCGGCTGCCAGGTTTTTTGGACGCGTCGCGTCCCGCTGATGCAAGAGCTCACGGGCAAAGAGCACCAGGAGGCGAGACCGTTTAAAGAGGCCGCTCTGGCGCGTCGCACGATTTCCGGCGGTGTCGCACGCTGACGCATAAAAACGTGTTCATTAGTCATAAGGCGTGTTGGCTTTTTAAAGTTCTTTTTTTTTTTTTTTTACGTCACAAGACCCAAGGTTGTGTATCTCCGATCCTTTCGGCTGTTGATTGTTTCTGCCGGGTGTCTGTGTGTGGCAGGCTTTCAGAGGGGGCGGGGAGTGAACACACACATCTAAAATTCATTGGACTATAAAGCCGGAGCTGGGCTTTGATTGAATCCCTGGCATCGTCCGCCCAGTGCAGCAGGCAGCGACCGGCTGCCGCAGAGGGCAAATGAGTCCAGCAGGCCTGACCACCCTGCCCATTCCTCCCCATCAGCCCTCCGGGCCACTCGAAGACCGGGGGGGCCACTCGCGCTACATTCCCTCCGGTCGGCGATGTTAGGACCCTCAGAGACGTAATGGGCAAATGAGCAACTCTTATTGAGAAAAATGATTCATTTTCTCAGGGGCAGAGGAAGCCTGGCCCGAATCAATAGCTCACCAATCCATTCAAGGGAGAATAAACTGCCGGACCGGGGTAGGGAGTCACAGCAGACAAATGGCCCCAGACATTGGAAAGAGCGAGAGAGCGAGAGAGAGGAAGGAAGAGTGGCCGGGGCGGAACAAGCACAAGCGAAGCGACGTCCCATCACCAGCCCTGGCCCAGTTCCCCATTTCCTCCAAGGAAAGTAAACACTACAGATGATATCTCCATGGCGACGCACTCAAACCCTGCCATTCTCTCAACAAACATTGCCAGCCTATCAAGACAATGTCCTAGCATTTCAATTGGATGCGTCAACAACTGTTGCATCGGCGGTATTAACTGAGTATGCTTGTAGAATCCTCAAGGTCATTGGATCCATTCCTTGGAGGAGCATGTTAAGATAAATATAGACAATAATCTCTATGTAAGTCTCTTTGGATTGTTTGCCAAATGACAACGCAACTGGCAAGAGAAAAATACAATGAGGCATTAAGAACCTGTTAAAAGAGGAAGGAGTACTGACACTCCCCCATCAAGTGAAGCCCAGCTCCTTGTTATTCAAGTCACTACCTTGGAAAAAGGCAGAGCTTTTTGCCAGACAGTGATTCATCTCGCAACGAATACCGAACATAAAAATTACAAGGAATGACTTTTGGAAGTGCACACAGTGGCTCATTCATCAAAGCGCGCTCAAATGTATTTTTAATGTAAGACGCCTGCCGTTTAATCTCGGCGGACGGGGTCCTTCAGGAGAAGAGGAAGACACTCTGCCCTTTTCACACAGGCATCTCCGCGGGCAGCGGGAGATGTGTTCCGACAGCTCCCCATGCTCCCCCAGGGTCAGCCCAAGGTCAAAGTCACTGATTCGGGGCATCAATGCTACATCACTCCCTGATAGCATCAAAGCTAACACTGGACCAGAAGCTCCATCTCCAGGGATGCCCCTCAGTTCTCACACCCCTGCCCCCCATCCCAACACAGCCTCACACATACATCCATCATGTCAGCTTCAGCTCACAGATCTATAGGTCTGCATTAGCACATCTGTCCACTGTCTGCCACGGCCGTCGTTTCTGATCGTCAACAGATACAGTAAATTCCCGCATATAAGCCGCATTGTGTATAAGCCGCAGGACAGTGTTTTATGCAAGTTAAAAGAAACAAAACCATATTAACACCATATTAACTGCCCCCCTGTATTAACCTCATAGCTGCAGAAATCTAGCAAAATCAACGTCTAAGCCAAGACTAATAGTCGGGAAACTACGGTAGAGATCATGCTGCTGTCAGCTCAGCTCACAGATCTATAGGTCTGCATTAGCACAGCATTGCATCTGTCCACTGTCTGCCACGGCCGTTTCTGATCGTCAACAGATAGAGAGCAGAGAGGGGAGTTTCATCCAATATGGCCACGGACCACTAGAACAACGGTGCACTGGCGCCAAGAAACGGATATGTGGTTTTAGTGTCGAGCAACGATGCCGTTTAAGAACCAGCCAACGTCTGATCATCTGCGAGGAGGCCTAGAGCCCTGATCTGACAGACCCGGCTCTGGTTGGAAAGCGCGGAGCCATCTGGGTCCTTGAGTCCCGCGTGTGCACTCAAACCCGGCCTCCCATCTGTGCACACTGACACTTTTTAATTGAGGCTCAGAAAACAAGTTGGGACTTCCTTACCTGCCAGAATATGCTGTCTATTGTGTGTCCCAGGAAGCTCTCTCGTGTCTCCGACGACAGAAGCTTGGGGCCCAGGATTGTCATGAACTCATCAAAATCCACCTGGCCGTCACCTGGAGAATAGAAGGGATCCAAATCATGTCAGAACAGTGAAAAATAACGGAACAGAACAGAACAGAATTCCAGTGAGGTTCTCCAACCCATTACCGAACACATAAGGAAATCATTCATGGAGTACATAAATTAAACACAGTGCACGAACATGATTACATTTCACAGACAAGAGATGATGAAGTAGCAAGAAACAAGTCGTTCAGTAGAAATCTATCAAAAAAAGTAATCAATAAAAGTAGAACATGTAACAAATTTATGGCAAAGGAATACTTCCCACCGCAGCTTTGACATATTGATTACCACAGCCTGATTTACACTGATGCATGTTTTGAGTATTTGAACGAATATGTCGAACGGAGAAACACAATGTTGTACCATGTGGGCCAAATGGCTACTTGAATTACGACTTCTTGTTTGTGACCGCTGGGCGCACACACTGACACCCAAATTAATTCAGCTCTGGCTGAAAAGAACACCGCTGTCCCCTCTCTCCTACTGCTTTAGCAAACAGGCTTGCGTGTGTGTCGTCTGCGTCTCGTAACAGACAGCGACCTTGTCGAGATAGTGCTGTCAAAGCCGGATGACTTAATTCACCTTCATGCCTCTCTCCTGGACGCACACCTCCACACAAACACACCTCCTCCACCATCCACCCCCCCTCACAAACACTGACACACACGCACACACACACAACCCCACCCCTCAGGTGCAGAGGTTTGTTTGGCACGGCCCGTGGCATTGATTGGGCGCTGTGTATGCAGTGCGGCAGGCCACAGGCAGGTGACGATTACAGGCTAGGCTGCCCAGGAGGTCCTGATGGATGCCCAGTCAGGCAGAGGGTCTCCGGGGAGGGGGTCCTGGTCAAACTCCACTAGGGTGATGGAGCGAAAGGACTGCTGCAGACACCGCACTCTGAGTCAGGACTAACAGACCCAATGCAGTGACTGCACAAGCAACAAACTGAGAGAGTTACAGAACAAGAATCAAACAGACTACTCATTTCAGGTTTAGTAATTCCAACCTGTAATGTTAGCCGCATATTTCATGGTGCACATGAAATAGATTTGAAATCAAATAGGAAGTAGCTTGTCGGAATAATAACTCAGGGGAAGCTCCTTTCAATGTGGAAGTCCAACAGTACAGTATGTTGAACTATCAATACAATCCTCTATGATGACGATGACCAAAATCAACCCCGACTACACCATTCACTTACAACTCATCTCTTCTCCAACAGGAAGCTTTAAACATACAGTAAGGTTGAAAACACAGTGTTCACCACTGCATAATATATTTATTTTGTGTCATAACAGACATGTACGTACTGTTTATCAATGTAGTGTTCAGAGCAGCACAATACTAGGCTGGGTGAACCCTGCCTGACCTGCCCGCGAATTTGGATTGCGCTCAGCAGCTCATAACCTGTACATCTATCTCCTCTGTTCCCTGCCAGAACCTTTGGCTCCAATCACAAACCAGCTTATCCAAAAGATGCACCGGATCGTTGGTCTGATTGGTTTAAGGATTATCCAAGCACACAGAGTGATTTGAATGATGCCAATAGAGCTCGACAGTCCCGCCCCTCCTCCGAGAGAGCACGCCTCTCGTGAAGTAGAAATAAAGCGCAGACTCCCCATACTAATGTTCAATCTTAAAAGATTGAGCTTAGTATGGTGATAGCCAGACTAGCACAATACTGGTAAAGATCAAATTCTGCACCCCATAACAACAGAATAAAGATGACAAACTACACTGATCAATCCATATCTGCAGGAATTCAGCTGACCTGCCATCTCAATTACACTTACTGTACATCAGAAAACGAAATAAAAAAAAAACAAGTTTGGGTGACATGGGCAATATCAATGCTGCCTTACAGACAGACAAATTTTTTATTTTTCATTTCCAACATCTTCCTTAAGCTGACATTATTTATAAGTAAAATCACAGTATGCCTGACAGAATCTAAAGCGACCAGAAGCCAAGACAATCAGTCTTCAGTTACCACAGTTTGATGCCAGCAGTGCAGACACAGGAGAAGATGTTTTCAAACACCTTTCCATAGAGACTACAGAACAAAAAACATTAGTATGCCAAAATATTAATGTGAACTGCAACATCAGCGGAGAGCCAAGATGATCTATTCCCATCACGATAAAAACAAATGTCTTGACAAATAGCTTTATTTATGTAACGCATCTCAAAGACAAGTTTCATTTGGCAGGTACATCTTAAGACCATCTTCAGGTTTTGTTGGCACTCGAAATTACCAGACCAAATTAAATCAGTCAAAGGAGTTTAAAAGAAAATAAAAAACCCAAATCAATTTAGACAATCATTTTTGATCAGCATTTGTCTTGATTTAAATGACTATTCTGCTGTGTTGTTGAAGTGCTTTGCGCAACATATTGAATGATGGCCTGTCTGACTGACGCAGCTGGAGAGGAGATGTGTAAATTATTTCCATCTTGAAGCACAGAAGACTGGGCATCAGTTCCAGTTCAGAGTATATTGCCAAGTCTTAAATGGACTTTTCTCTTAATCATTACGGAGCCATTATAACGTGTGTTTCAAATCTGTGAGAGCTTCAAGAGTGCTTAAGTGTAAGTGTCTGGGACGGGGGTATTGAAGCGGATGTGTCTGTGTGTGATTAGGAGAGTTTGCTCAGGTCTGTGTGGTTGTAGTTATAGGTATGAGTTTAGGTGAGGGTGTTGGGTGCATGTGTTTTGGTGTTAATTGTTTGTCCCAAATTGTGTTTGGGGTGTGATTGGGGCATGATAAGGGCTGATGTGTGCTTAGGTGAGAGAGTGAAGAAGAACTCACCGTCCATGTCTAGTCTCTGCATGATGATGGCGAGTTCTACCTCACTGGGCATGTAACCCAGCGAGCGCATGGCCATGCCCAGCTCCTGCTTGGAGATGAAGCCGTTCCCATCGCGATCCAGCACTTTAAAAGCCTCTCGGATCTCTGCCAAGAGAAGAAGAAGAAGACAGGCGTATAACTTTGGCGCCCCAGGTTTTTCATTCCACCTGCTTCACTACACACACAGAGTAAAGGGCGTACTTTCAGATGAATCACTTTACTCCACTGAGAAACATTACCTCTATTTAACAATATCAGCACCTCTCTCTCTCTCTCTCTCTCTCTCTCTTTCTCTCTCTCTCTCTGTCTCTGTCTATCTCTGTCTCTCTGACTTCAAATCCTCTGTTCTCTTTTGCACTCCCCATTCCTGGTCACTAGAGCAAAACAGCCGAAAGCAGAGGAAGTTGTAGTAAATGACAGAGAGAGAGGGAGAGAGAGGGAGAGAGGGAGAGAGAGAGAGAGAGGGAGAGAGAGAGAGAGAGGGAATAAGCCAGAAAAGTGACAGAGGGACAGAGGTGTGGTTTTATCTGTCAGTAGGGCAGTGATGTTTTGGGGCATTATAAACAACAGCTCGGCCGCAGGTCCCCTGTCCCTCTTCGAAAACTGTGACATTGGCTCCCACAGAGCAAGGACGACAGGCAGTCGCTCTGTTCTCTTCAGCTCCTCCTTACAGACGCATATATTATAACAGCCCCATGGAGAACAGGGGAGAGGAGAGGAGAGGAGACGGGGAGGAGGAGAGGAAGAGAGGAGAAAAGGGGGAAAGGAGAGGATGGGGAGAAGGAGAGGAGAAGGAGTAGAGGAGGAGAGGAGGAGAGGAGAAAATGGGAAGAGGGGACGGGGAGAAGGAGAGGAGAAAGGAGGAGAGGAGGAGAGGGGGAAAGGGAAAAGGGGGGGGTGAAGGCTGGGGATGGCGAATGCAGCAGGGGCGGTCTCAAATAGACATAGAATGTCACTTCTTCCTAGAACACAGTGATTGCATGCCACGCTTGGGTGCGCCGCTGAATGCTGAATAATTATTTGGGACAGGCAGCATGCGCGCGTTCAACCCCACCTGGATACCAGTCGAGACTCAAAGGACTCCGGGACTCAAAAGTTTATGCAAACAAACAAGCACCAGCTCACAGACCCTCAGCCCACTTAACTGGGGACGGCCACGTCAGGACCAGTGAGTGGAATAATGACTGACCACACAGATACATGTGAAAATGATGGTGCAAACAGACCTGCAGAAACGCTACCCTGTGGTGGGCGGTATGCTGTTATTAGCATTGACTTCCAATCATAGAGAGCAGAGGATGACAAACAAACCCCACCAAACAGCCCCCCTCTGGCTAGATGTGTTCTTCATAGCATGCTGTCCATTACTTGTCAATCACCCACTGTGATGCTTCCATTTGTCAGTAGTGAAGCGTGACACATAATACACACATCCACACACATCCGGAGGGAATGGGCCGCCTACTTTTACTTTTAGATTTGACAGCAACTCTTGTGTGGAGAACGGAATGCCTGAGTCAGTTCTGCAAACACACAAAGAAGGTTCCGGTAGGGCCCTCCGCCAAAACACATCAATGATCCAACATTTTCAGGCGACGTCATTCGACCGTACAAAGAGTCTTTTTTCTCTTTTATTTTCGGTGGAGGGGCTGTATAGACATCAAAGGCATTTCCATTTATTTGTTTGTATAGAAGCGACCGACTCATGAATAAACACATTTGCATCATCAGAGACTGTGGGTGCTCCGACGTTATTGGTGAGGGCTGAGGTGTATTTATACGTCAGTCTCCAACAACAACGTAACGGCCCAATGTCCCATTTCCCCGTCTTTTTAGAGCTTTGCGAAGAGGCGAGAGACATCAATGATTCGAGCAAAGCAGCCCATACCGCAAAACTAATCCAAAGGGAAACATCCTCGCCTATGAAGTTTGGTTACACGTAAATGGCGGTTAATGGCAGTTTAGAACTCAGCAGTACATCGCATAACTGCAGCATGTTCTGGCATCGTAATGCATTTTAGCAGTCAGGTGCAGGTGTTTCAGCATGAAATCTGTCACTCATTATGTAATGGTGGTTAATGGCGCATCCAACCTGTCATTGCAGACTTCCCCCTCAGAGAGAGAAAAAAAAACAGAAATAACCATCATCCTGGAGGAGAGAGAGAACTGTGCGAGACACGGCATTGGGAATCTAATGCGAAGATCATACTGAGCTAAACACATACAAAAAGGCTAAATCTAGCTCCTCTAATTATCCTCCTACACTGATTAAGTTGGACTCTTGCAAGTACACTGTACATTTCTCCATTTTGTTTTTTGAGGATTTCATGCACGAATTCATAGCCGCGGGCGAAAAAGACACATATGTTCCGAGCCGAGGCATAATAAGAAGAACCGCAATTCAAAGAGTAGATTACGATAACAAATGATTATCATTTCAATATTTTCACTCTCTTGCAAGTCAGAGTGATTTCCATTCAGTCTTGCTTCATCAACGTCACCATACTACCGCCTGAAGTCATGGTCCAAGATGAAGCACAATAACTACACTAGTACAACGATGGATTATTCAAACACATTATTATAGTTACTTTGCCGCAGGCAATCGGCATGCTTCATCATTAGATTAATGTCGACATCGTGTTCTCGCAAAAGAAGCTCTTAACGCTGACTACAGCAACCAATATCGATCAGCAAGCCGCTCAGGCCATTGTGTTGTTGGCTCATGTGAACAGATGCTCACAAAAAAGCAAAACAAGAATTTATGCCCGGGGTCAATGCTGATATCTTTTATGGGGCACTGATGAGCTGAAAAATGTGTTGCAACGTTACTTTGCGTACCGATGGACATCCCTTCCAGAGGTCCATTAAGTCAGACAAAGAGTTTAACATGAGGCTCTGCGTGGATCCATATCCATCCCTGGACAGTAGGGCTAAATAGGATTATATAAAGGAACAATAGGCCCCTGGTCATCAGAAGAGTTACAGAAGCTTTGATGGCGAGAGAGAGAGAGAGAGAGAGAGAGAGAGAGTGTGTGTGTGTGTGTGTGTATGTGTGAATGAGTGTGTGTGCATGCATGACTGTGTGTGTGTGTGTGTGTGTGAAAGAGAGTGAGAGAGAGAGTGAGTATGTGAGTGTATGTGTGCGTGAGTGTGCGTGCATGACTGTGTGTGTGTGTGTGGTGTGTGTGTGTGTGTGTGTGTGTGTGTGTGTGTGTGTGTGTGTGTGAAAAAGAGTGAGAGAGAGAGTGAGTATGTGTGTGTGCATGACTGTGTGTGTGTGTGTGTGTGTGTGTGTGTGTGCATGTGGGGTGGGTGAGCAGGCGGGAGAGAGACCTCACAGCCAGGACAGCTGGAGAGAGCACACTGCGCTGAGCCTTACCGTCGAGCTCCTCCACGGAGATGCTGGCGAGCTGGTCACTGTCACTCCTCTCCGACAGAGACCGGCTCAAGTAGTTCCCCTTGTACAGCAGGCCTGCCGTCACATGGTGGAACGGCATCTTCTCTCTGGGACACAGGCAGAGGAAGAGGGAATTAGGCTAAAACCATCAGGAATTCCTAGCTACCCCGGCAAACTAAATGTACCCATACAGTAGGTCGTTAAGATGAAAATTGTTGTGCCTACATGTAGCTGTGAAAATTGTAAGGCACAAAACATCAAGATGATACACTCATTTGTGTAATATGTTCACAAGCTGTTGAAGCACCCTCAGGTGAATATAGCACTATTATATTCCTGATTGGTGTAAGCTCTAAACGGCAATAGAGAAATACATATTTCATTCAATTGAGTTCACACACTTAATGCATAATATGGATCAAACCAGTGGGGGCAACATATATTTATGTAGTTCATCTATGGATCATCTACTGCATCTATGGATCCTCTTATTCAGTCAGTCAGGCTTGCCAAGGACACCAACAAATAAACGCAAAAGCATCATCTGTAAAAGCCATGAGAAAACCTCGCACATCACGACGCAAGAAATTGCATGCCGATTGTAATGGCTAGATGCCTCCTCCTTCGTTCATTATTTACACAAGGACCATAAAGGAGATAGATAGATACTTTATTGATCCCCAAGGGGAAATTCAAGGTCCCAGCAGCTTAAGACACCACACAGAACATACGCTACAACGTAAACAGGATAATACAAAGCAAAATCAACAAATCAACATGAAAAGCACGCAAAAACACGTTAAAACACAAAAAGACATCCGGAACAAGAAAAACTCTCACAATGCAAGGAATTGCATGCCAATTGTAATGGCTAAATGCAGTCTCCCTCGCTCATTATTTACACAAGAACCATAAAGGGCTGCACACATGAGTGTGAAAACATAATGGATGAGAACGCTGGACTCCCTTTTCACTCTAACCTGACTGTGACAGAAAAAAAAAACTGAAGGTGACAAGATCCCACCTCTGGAATCAAAGGCACATCAATACCTATACTGACACGCCTGCTGCATCTTAAAAGAGGGGCGGTTCCGCAAGTTTGATGCATTTGTCACAGGCTTGCGTCAGATTCCCGTATCTCACCCAACTATCGGAATCACAAATCACCGCTCCTTTTCCCGCTTCTGCTTGTGCAAGGGCATGAATGACATCCAGGAAGTATGTGCACTGATGTGACAGATTCTTCCAAACAACATGCAGATGTACGACTTTGAGGAGCATTCATTTGTCACTCTGCGCTGTGAGGCAAGGTGACACTGACAACAAGCAGCAGATCTTTCCCTCAGGAAAAGAGAGAAATGATGCTCTATACCCTCAGAAAACAGCTGCCATGTGCTTGGCTTGGTTTCATGCAGATTGGTCCATGGTGTCCCTGCAAATCATCTCATGTATGATTTCCTTTAGGCTGAGAATAAGACACTGTATGTGTAGTTACATGTGACATATCCTACACTGAGGGGACACTGATGTGTCCTGACAAGCTTTTCACACTCGATAGGGTTACGGGTGTCTCAGCCATGTTTTCCTTAAGGGGCCACCCAGTTACCACACGCAAGACAAAAACAACCGGCTTCACAGGCAGTTCAACTGCAGTTATGTCAAAAGCAGACATTTGAGAGGAGGCAAAGTGCCAGAACTCGTCAACTCACTTGGGTAATGACTTTTTTTTCTGAGATTACAGTGGATTAGGGAATCACAAACATTAGAAAGCCAAAGACAATACAGGCTACTGTGGTGTATGTGTGGTAACTCTCAGAAAGCATTAGTCTCATCCTGGTATTTCAGTCCCCATTCTTTCAGCCTGATTGGAGGACAAACATGCTGAAAATGACATTTCATCATTTTGCTTCCTCTATCACAGATCCTGATGGAAGGCTATGACATGTGGTGTGATGTTTGGTGTATTTTTGTAGTTTCAGAGTCTTTCCTGACAGTCACAGCAGATATATAAATAGATAAACACCATCACCAATCAGGTGCAGAGTGTATTGACCTGCAAATGGCTTCTTTCATCAGTACAACGATCAATGCTATTTGCCTGAAATGGTTCAACGAGAGCCCAGGACAGGTAATTTCATCCACTCAACCCCCGTCCTACATCTCTATCTAGCCTGGCATCTGTGGGATGAGATGGAATGAACTGTTAGCGCGGTGTAAGGATATGTTTAAAGCCAAAGCAACTAGGCACTGAATGGAAGGTAATGAGGTTGATACTTCATTCAGAACCCTGCTGGGCTAAGAGCATTGCAAAGAGAACCTTCAGCAAATGGAGTGTGCGGTGGAGGCAGGGGTGTATTTCTATATATACTTAGAAGGATACACCACTGGCAGAAAATAAGCCATATTGAAATTTCTAATAGCGCCACAAGTCCTAGCACATAAAAGTGATATAAATAAACATTATTAATTAACAATGGCTCAGCAGGCTATCTGATAAATAAAGCAACATCCCGAAGGAAACAAATCATGCAGTTTGGCTGTCAGCAACTTGCGAGTTAGATGATTAAGATTAAGAGAAAGAGCCGAAGAAACACATGTCTGGCGCTCCCACTTCAATGGCCGAATTCCGCTGAAATACCACAAACGTATTTACTTTCCACAGGAGGAAGCTGGATCAGCAGGGCCAATATGCCGTATTCCCTAGGGCACCGGAGGTTCCTCTCCAGAGTTATTGGACAAACAAGCATGCATTTTCTTTCAACACTTTCTACCATTAATTGTCTGTTGTGAGGCCTGGCGGCTCTTCCTTGAGTCTACCCCAATGTCTTCTTCATAATAACTTCTAGAAATCTTTTTAGCGCCATATTCCACTGAGGACTGGTGTCATTACCCTTGTTGTACTATCAGAAAACTGCACTGGTGTGCAAACAACCGAAACCATTTGTTGTTTGTGGAGTATCCTTGATTCAGTTTAAACAATTTGAGCTTAATGTGCTGTTATTAAGTGTATAAGTACACAATTTAGTATTTGTAAAACTGTTACGACTGTTCTTCCAGGCTTTAAATAGATCATTACTGTTTTTAGTCCGTGGGGCTCTTCACCTGTCCTGTACCCCCTGTAATGTAGCAGAGGGGCTGAGAAGCTCCAGGTGCTGAGAGTTCACACTGAGTGGACCTCTCCAGATGAGCTGAAAAAACCCAGAACCACAACAGAAGTGACAAGAGCCCAGAAACGGACCCCACTGGAGGCCTCCGCCAGCAAGCCGGGGCAGCAGGGCAGGCAGCCGGTGGCGCTCACGGGAAGAGGCTGTATGAGGGGGGGTGGGCCAGAGGTCCCGGCACACACCAAATGAGCCCGGGATTCAGGCTACGTACCGGCACTCCGTCCAGCAGTGCACTCCGGTGGGCATCGTGCCCATCAGACAGTGATGCGCTACAGCGCCCCAGGAGAGCGCGGGCAGGGCAGGGAGGGACGGAGGGAGGGAGGGAGGAGAGCGTGCCAAGTGCTGGCGGCTCCAGCCCGGTGTGCGCTCAGGTGAAGGACACCGGGCTAATTGCTGGCGGCTCCCCACCAAAACAGCCGGGGCTGCTGCGGAGGAACCAACAGGGTGGAGGCATCAAAAACCCCCCACATGAGCTACAGACAGCCTGAGGAGACCTACCAGGACAGCTGAACGCTCTCCTTTCTGTCAGATGAATGTTAGGGTGCATTATGCATGAGTTCTGATGTAAGTCTTAAGAAAGTGTGAAAGGATACTTTTGCATCAATTTTATGCATCACGATTCTTTGAATAGTTTTCATGCATCCGTTGATATATATAGGGTATAAAACTTAATTAAAAAGAAAATTAAAATGAAATGAATTGTAAAAACAAGATTAATGCGGATGAATATTGGGAGACGCTGATGTTTTAATAAGATCTCAGAATTATTTTGCTTTAGTAAAGTAAGCATCCAATCCAATTTACAACTAAAATTAGATGCTGCACCTTTAAGACAGATATTTCAGTTTCCCATTGCCAGGCTGTATACTGAACAAATTAAAAATGCATTTTCTTCTTCACACGAGAAGCTCTAACCAGTGAATAATGAGATCTACATCAGGATCACACCATTCCTCTAAATCACCATGCATTCCACAAAATGCAGCCTGTTATGTAAGCAAAACGTGATGCAGAAAGACAAGACCTCATTTGTGCTAGCTGCTGGTCGTTTACACATCCACGCTTATCGCAAACAACACTTCAAAACAACACGCTAGCCTTTGCCCTCGGTAACAACACCACATTTCCTTTTGAGCATAAAGGCCACCTAGGGAGTTCTACAGTCACAAGAGGGTCAAGTGTGTGTAGAGAGAAATCCTGCATGTGGCGCAGGAGGCTGTGTGCTTGTTGTGCGAATCCATATGTGACATGGACACAGAGAGGCCACAGTAGCATGTGAAATGTGTTCCGGGAATCTCAATTCATGCAAATGGCCTGCAATTGCCATCCAAAATGAGGAAAATAATGATCCTCTCTTTTGGGCTGAAGCTCAAAACCAGTGTGGCAGAGTTTCTTATCTGCAGCACAACAAAAATGCTGAATCGTTTTAAAAGATGATTCATTGTCACACAGTATCTACGTTTTTTTTTTTGCTTCTCAAAAAAAGGCAAATACAAGTAAATGAGTTGCCCATATGTGTGTCGGCTACTCATTCATCCCAAAAATGCCTGTGCCTTATCATGAGGGAAATGTTCACCTGCCAGTGTGAAATGGAGACCCGGCGAGTCAGATTTGCTACCCGTCCACAAGGCATTTATTTTACCTCTGGAAGCCAAAGTCACTTTCCTGAGCCTACAGGGCACTGTGTGTGAATGCATTTTGCAAAACTCTTCAGTCAGGGTGTGTCCACAACACTTTGGTTGCTTCCTGTTAAACAAACTGTATGGCTGTCCACAGACACAAGACCACCCCAATGTGGCAGTAAGACTTTAACTCCCAAACTAAAGTGACAGTACCACGGATGAAGCAGATTTAGCGATAAGGGGAAGCATGGAAATTATTAATTTATTACTTGGACGTCTTGCTTTGAAGTCTAACACACGCTGACAATATACAGACATCTGTGTTTATTTAACATCTTTCAAGCTATGTAAACTCCCACAGTAACACAGTGACTTTGCTAAATCTAATGTGAAATGGGGAAACAAATGTAAACTACTTCTACAGCAAAACACTATCTTTCATGGATGGACATTTAACAAATACTGAGGATAGAAGATATGAGGACAGGACACATTCAAGGTCATTTTGCATCAGTATAGCCTTCCTGGTCATTATAAGAAGAACACATATTTTCAAATCATTCTGATGAACAAAGAGACGGAACCACTGATCCAGGTGGACCAGCAGGAAACCAAATCAATCCATGTCTGAGGACAAAAGCTGAGCGAGAAAAGAAACCCAACGACCAATCGATCTCAACTCTTTGTTTGTGTTGTTGTGAGGGTCCAGCACTACTTGAAGTCTGACGGAACGCAATAGCAGCCCAGGCCAAGTGCTACTCTGTGTGAATCCTACGCACACTTGCCTTCCAAATCACCTCCAAACCACAAATAACTCTAGAGCCAAACCAAAACAGCTGTTGACTTTCATAAGAGATCCTACACAGACCTTTCTCAAAATGAACTAATCACAATAAAAGGCTTGCAAGGCAGAGATCCAATACCACAGAACCTCCAGCACACAATGTTACCCCCTCCCTCTTTCCCCCCACAGTGTTGACTTAAGAAAACATCTAAGAGACCTCGCACCAGGGCTGTCCTCACATCATACACAAACCAATACAGTTAGATCCAAACTGAGTCAGACTCAGCATGCGAGAGGAAACCATTCCCCAGCCTAATTTCAATGATAACTCCCTCCATCCCTCACAAACTGGACATACCAGTGGTTCAACCGTTATTGCATAGCCCCAGGCAACAATTTCCATTTACAAACACATCCACCTCATAAACACCATGCTGCAAAACAAAAACACTCCCAGACCCATCAGCCTGCTGCATCCACTCCCCGAGAGCAGTGGGGATGGGGAGGGAGAGAGAGAGTGCAGCTCTGGCAGCAGCGCTCTGCCCTGCTCCGGCTCCAGCTCCAGCTTACCCATACTGATCACAGTCTGAGGGGTACTGCAGCAGGGCTGGCTCCTCCAGAGGGCTCCCCGTCCGGCTGCTCTCGCTGAGGCGCGGCCCCTCTCCCTCCTCCCCGTCCTCCGTCCGAGGCTCCGGATCTGGATCTGTTGTGACCTCCATCAGGCGCTGGTGCGGAGGCTACGAGAGCAGGGCTGGCTGGCTGGCTGGCAGTCAGGCAGGCAGGCAGGCTGGCTGTCCCTGGACGGCTCAGCCCAACTACTGCCTCCCGAATTTGTGCTTCTCCCAAAGCAGCATCGGGTGCCCGCTCCGGATATCCGTCCCTTTAATATTTTAGCAATAAGGAATAAGGCAGTCATTCACTCTCACTCTTTCCCTATCTCTCTCTCTCTCTTTCTCCCTCTTCCTCACTCACTCACTCAGTCAGCCAGTCACTCACTGACTCCCTTCAGTCTGTAGTGCCCTGCACTTCACATGAGGGACGAGTAGGCAGCAACAGCAGGCTCATTAGACAGAACCTCAGCAGCCTCCCTTCTCTTCTCCCTCTCTCTCTCTCTCAGCACCGCCGGCTGCTGCTGCTGCTTGGACACAAGGTGCTCCACAATGATTTGTGAGAGAGGAATCCTTCAGCCCGTTAACAGCAGCCGCGCACACCTCTCCCCTCTCCTATTACCGTAAGCAAACGCTTTCAGCGCCAGCGCGGCCGCTTCACCTGGCAGATGTGAGTTACAACACTTCTCTATTGCCTGCCTGCACTTAAACAAAGCATCACATCAAGGCTGTACTTCACTGAAACACATCACATTGTGCAACTTTAAGGGACAATGTTTCTCTGTTGATACCGAATAAAAAAAAAACCTGTTGTCACCCAGATTTCATTCTCTTTATAATACCGCACAATGTCACAGCATGTAGACTACACTGACAATTATTTTTTCATTTAACATGAAGTACACAAATTAATAAACAAATAAATATATAACAATCGGTTAGAATCTTGTGCATACATGTATGGACGTTCGTATCAAAATGGTAGTTTCCAAATGTGTGAAAATTACGCATGTCGGGGAATAAATTAAATGTTCGATTGCATAACAGAACGAATAACACAATTTAAAACGTGTCATTAATAGACCATTCTAGCATCGACAGAAACGTACATTCACTGGAGTGCTGGAATTAATCAAAGGTTTCCACTCGAAGTTTAGCGTTAATGGCCAGGCGGTGAGCCCTGCAAAGGACAAACCTATTTCAATAACAACAGGTGTACGAACGTGATATCTACAACACAAGCGTTATTTTCAAGGCAGGACCTGGAATAAGTCAGGAAAATTCGAATACAATAGACGTACAACGTTTACCGATTTACCTGTAGGAATATTTAATCTTTAATCCTTGTTATATGTGCGTCGTTATTGCGTCCCAACGCTGTCAAACAGAAGTCCAGTTGATTCACCAAAATATGCGCTCATATATTTAGATGTGTAGAACAATAGACAGGCAGATCATTCCTATCCAGAATGAGCAGATATTATTCCATTAGAACAACAGGATGCATTGGTCTCCCAGATAGCAAGTCCATGTGCATTGGGGACGGCAATACCCTAGTTCCTGCTCAATCAATCGAACAGTTGCACTTTTCATCCAACTCCCATCAATTTTAATGACCCCGTTGTATCCTCATCATATCAATAGGCTATTCTCTTCGTAAACATATTCGTAGGAGTTTTCCTAACTAGCTTTGTTCGTTGACAAATGCACAGATGTAACTTGTATCTCCAAACCGCCTTGAGGAAAGGTTGAGTAATCGCTGCAAGTCCTCCAAAAGCCAATCAATAAATCTGCCAAGTTCGTCTATGTCCGTGATTTCTTCACGATAATCGCAGTGTTTGCATTAGACAGAACCAAATTGCGCTCTCTCCCGTGCCGATTTGTGTCATATTTCTTCGACTGAAAAATATTAACCCCTGAATTGCTGTGAAGGACAAACTGACCAGGCGCTGGTCGTTAATCAAGCCACACAGTCAACAATCGGTATCTACCTTTTGCCTCACTAGTGGCTCTGGTGCCTGTTAAATAGAGGGAGACACCCCCCAAATGATCTGATGTGTGGTGATTTTTCAACTCATCAAATCATTTTATAAACCATTAGATACAACACTGATATCTCATTCTATTAGTATATAGATTGGATGAGGATAATTCAATCGAGCAGTGTATTGAAAAAAATAATAACGTTTGCATTAAGGTTTTCAAACATTAAACTAATGAGGCATTTCTTCCTTCACAGAATATCTCACTCAAATCTTCTGAGAACTTCACACAATTGACGAGCTACGAAGCAGTCATACCAGTGAGCAACTAATGTTCAAACAAAATTAAACAGTAATGGTCGCTTACGCGCGCGCTGTCAGGAAAATAACTTCACGGTAGCCTAGGCTAGGATACAGACTGATGTGCAACAATTGTTCTTCAACATATTTTCTTGATGAAACACATAAACTATTTGTGAATCACATAAATTATTTGGATGACTACGCTGACATAAAGCCAGGTATCCGAAGTTAACCTATTAGTTTAGCCTATCACTCAGTGTGTGAAGTGGGTAATATTTGTGTCAGCGACTGTTTTGAAAATAAGCGATGCTTCTTACCTAGATCATAGAGTTTTTATCTGAGCTGTAGTTTCAGGGAAGATTGACGGCTCATCTCAAGCTGTGGTCTATTTCCCCGCACCTGCATAGACAGCTCCGCCTTGGCCCCTGCTCGCTGATTTATCGATGAAGCCACGATTGCCACTCGAGGTAGGTCACGTGCTTCGCCTGCAGTTTACCTGATACCTTCATGTGGGTCACGTCCAGGCGTCTTGGCCTGTCTACAGCTAACATATGGTTACAAGGCAAGCGCTGGATGGGTGTATTATTTAGGCTACATCTAATTGGTTGCACCAGTTCAATGATGAATTGCAGCCTAATGAAAGAAACAAGCAGTGCTACAAGGTTTTTCAGAAGCATTGGCTGTTCTATTTTTTAACACCCAAGGCGCACCCTAAAGCATGGTTAGATGTAATATTTGCTTATTTCATAAATACTTAATGAAAACCAGTCTATATTTAATAGGCTTGATATTGTAATCTGATGTGCAATTCTAATCCAGTTTTTTTCCTTTTTTCCCCCTACATGTATATCTAAATCCAGCCTTGGCTCTCTAAATCCTATCTAATTTCCGGGATGGTATGCATCACAAACCTCAACCAAAACAAATCTGTAATATATCAGTGCAATAATCTGTAGGGAATTTTACATGCTCTATGTGCAGAGGTCTCTTCCATTGTAGGAATTAGCGAGGCAACGCGAGTGTGGGCTAATGCCTCTCCAGGGGCTGCATGGTGTACAACCATAGGCCTCTCCTGAAAAGCCATCCTTTTCTCGGCCCATTACAATCACTCTTCCTTTTAAAAAGCTGTCCGTTAGAATTGGGCACAGAGTTGGCAGAGGGGCCAGCATCCAACTCAGCTCCGAGAGTCTGCTGAGACGATTAGAAGTGTGTGTGTGTGTGTGTGTGTGTGTGTGTGTGTGTGTGTGTATGGTGTGTGTGTGTGTGTTTATGAGTGTATGTGTGTGTGCTTATGAGTGTGTGTGCGCATCAACAGCAAGAAAACGCTGCAACAGTCCTCAGCCTGATCTGAGTGCTCCCAAGACTCCTCAGTCTACAGAAGCTCTGGCTCAGCGTATATATGGGTCCAGAGGAGCCCTTGCTCATAAAGCCACATGTAGTACAGGCATCAACCCTCATGATGACGGACTGGAAGAAAGCTGGCAACAGAGGAGAGCTGGCAACAGAAGACTCTGGGCTCTTGTTCTTCTCCCCAAGTGTTTAGGGTCAAAAACTAGATTGGTCCAAACCTATTTATCAGGGCTTGCACACAGAAAGTAAGATATAAATCAAGTCTGCATCCCTCCTCATACATATACATGAGTATTTACAGGAGCCAAATACAGATGTAATAGTGCAAGAGTACACTCTTAAAATGAATGTGTTGTCCCTATCTGGACACAGAGAAAAAAAGTAACGCAAGTTGTGTTGTTTTCAATGCAAGTTGTGTTATTTTCAACAAATACTGTGTAACAAATAAAAAAAAAGGAAACAACACAAACTGTGTTGTCTCTATCTGGACACTGAGATGTGTTAAAAGCAATGCAAGTTGTGCTGTTATCAACACATTTGTCTTAAGAGTATTTCCTGAGATACAGCAGATAAAGGCCATATGGCATACTGGATGTGGACGGTGGATTGGTCAATTCACAGTTTACCGGGAGCATTGTGACTACACAGAGTAACCTACTGCAATGGGGGAATAGAGTGACACGGAGAGGGGAGAGAGTAAAGGAGACGTAGAGAGGGAACAGCAGAGTGATATGATGATGGAGTGATAATTAGAATCCCCCTCACACGCTTCCACATGCTGCCTCACAGGCCGCGCGCATGAGTCAGACTCCTGGAGTTTCATGGGACTTTCAGAAGACAACACGAGTCGAACAAGGAGAGCCGCAGCACTGTCGCAGACATCGAAACGAGATCCTGAACATCTCCAGCAACTATACGCTGACTATGCATTTGTGTCATCTGCTCGAGGAGATATTCGCAGAGAGAGAAGAAGAGAGACCAATCCTTTGGGGAATCGGTGGAGCTCAGGATTGCTGCCGTACAAAATTTCTGAAGACTGTGAGGTTAGGTGAGCATGTTCATCTTGAGGAAAATACTTCTGATTCTGAAGATGTTTGCCTCAGTGAATCTGACATGTGTTCCCAAATTGTCCCAGTTCTCTTATCGCCCTCCTGTTGCTCAGTAGGAGGGCTCTGCTAATGTCTCTCTTTTGTGCTCTACTTGTAGCGCTATGATATTTTATGATATTGTACAGCGCCGTCCAAGTTCATCCGAGGCTGTACTGCATATATATCTGACTGAGTGTAATAATAGAACAGTGGGTTGTGTTGGTGTTGTGGCTGTGGTGAGTTTGCACTAAGGAGCATGGCGGGTCAGCGGCTGACGGAGATGACTTGGGCGGTTGAGCGATGAGATCAAAATGAGAGTCATCCATTCTCATTAGGAATGTAGGCCAACTCCACTCCCCGCCACACGCAGCCACCTCAGCCAGCCTGCACCCAGGACGCGCGTCAGGGCCGCACACAACAACAAGAACCAAAACAAAAAAAAAAGCAGAACTTTCCAGAAAAACTGACAGAGATGGAGCATTGGGGTTCGTGTCCAGGGCTGCCACTGAGCATTCTGGCAGCGGGATTAGCATATGGAATTGAATTTGACCAATTAGATTATGATCTGAGGGGGAAAAAAGACCACCCGTTAAATAAGTGCAGCTCTCACAGCTGCCCATCAATCAGAGTGTGTGTGTCTCCAGCTGAGGTAAACTCAATTACAAAGAGGACAACAGAGACAATGTCACATTGAGCCTCCCGTCTCTGCGGCGACAAAACATAGCTCGCAACGAAAACGCGCCACGGAAATACATTACGGACCGGTGTAACGAGATGGAGAAAAGACGCTGTCACACAGAGTGCAGTTAATCAGATCAGCCGTTATGAGGAGTGGGTAGAGGGGTAATGACTCGCACTACAAGCAAAAACTGGGAGACTCCATAGCACAGGACGGGGCATCAGTGCAACTCGGAGAGTCTGAGAGAGAGACACACACACACACACACACACACGCCGCAGGGAAGATGGATGACATGCAGGTGTTGGGCTGGGCTCTCCATGAGGTAGCTCCTAATAAGCTATCCACTGTCATGATTCTGAGCCTGCTGAATGGGGTATATTTCAACATGTCAACAAGCCAACAGTACATCTGATGGCCATTCTCCACCAGGCAAGGCCAAAAAAATATGCTGAAAAACAACCACTTTATCAGTCTCCTCTGCAAAATACACAACGACATTGAATATAGACAGGTAGACAGGAAGACAGATATAACACAAAGACAGACAAATGGACAGGTAGACAGATAGACAGAGGACTCAATAAGACTCTTTGTCCCTCACTGAAACAACAACATTGAATATAGACAGGTAGACAAGATAGACAGACATAATACAAAGACAGACAAATGTACAGGTAGACAAGACAGACAGATATAACACAAAGACAGACAAATGGACAGGTAGACAAGATAGACATATATAACACAAAGACAGGCAAATGGACAGGTAGACAGATAGATAGAGGACTCAACAAGACCATTTTGTCCCTACTGAAACACCGCCGTGTCATGAATGGATCCCTCTGAGCTTGCACTCAGACGGTGTTTTAAAACGAGTGTCTATCTTGTATCAGGGCTGTTCTTTTTATACTCTACCCTTATTCCCGTGGAGATATAAAAGGAAACTGATTGCATGTCAGCACTTGGCACAGTCTCCCCTTCACGAGTGGGAAAACGGACAGGACTCTGAGAGCAGAGTGAGCTCAGAGTGAAGAGAGCGTCACTTTTTCATTTGTTCCCTCTTAAGAACGGCGCCGCGTTCAAGCGCAGCCCACTCAGAGCCTGCGATTCGAAGCATAATTACGTGTGAAAATCACAATCGCTGTGTTGGTCGGCAGGGCGGGGGGGCACTTATACTCAGGTGTAGGTAACAGTCCCTCTGGCACGATCGTCCCTCCACCTGCGGCACTCTCCGTTCAGATGCTTCAACAACGCCAGGTGAGCGCACGGGGCGAGTCGGACGAAAGGGGGACGGCGAGCCCAGAGGGCCTGCAGAGAGGCGATCTGACATGTCACTGTGTCACCTGGCAACGCGCTCGCAAGGACGCCTCCGATCCCGTCTCGTCTCGTCTCTACTGCTGTTCGGCTCAGGGTGCCGCGGCTTATGGCTCTCGGGCTATTCCTGGCCCTGCATCCAGGCTGCCAGGCTCTTTCATGCAAGAGCCAACTGGACACACGGTCCCTTCCTGGGGCCCAGGAGCCTTGGACGTTGCATCTGGACCATCCCCCCTGCAGTCACGCATACACACACACATACACACACATACATGCACACGCACACGCACAAACGCGCACACAAACACACACACACACACACCCACCCACACACACACACACACACACACACACACACACACACACACACACACACACACACACACACACACACATAAAAGCACACACACACACACACACACACACACACAGAGCAGACCCCTGGAAGATGCCAGTGGACCTGCAGGATGCTGGCTCTAGGCACCACTAGCTCTGCCAGGCAGGACCACAGTGCTGGCTTCAGTCGCGCCCGCCTTGATTATCATCTGTAACTTCTGTCTAGTCCTGCCCTCTCCTCCAAAACCCACACAGTTCTCAGACAATTAAACCCACGGCCATGACATCCTTCCTTCGACGACGGAAGACTTCAGGAAAGCTGGGAGACAATTAGAATGCAGTGCGAGTCGGCCTGTGCTTGCACAAGCATACAAATGAAAAATATTGCACAAGCTGCAAGGCTGTAGTTCACAGCTCCTTTTTAACCACCTGCACCAGCTACAACTGTAAGCCTCCCCACCCCACCACCTGACATTCCTTCCTGTGGATGCGCGAGGAGGCACTCAAGCTTGTAATAAAACCTCTGGTCTCCATGTCCAAGGTGGTATAAATTATTTCAGCGCATAGCTGTGGGCTAATCCTGTGGTTGACTCCACTATGAGAGCCTGGTGCTAATGTGACCACGGTTATTTCACAACAGCCACAAAAAAAAAAAAACAAAGACACAAAGACTTCTCTGGACAAAGACATTTTTGTTATAACATCTGCCTCAGGGCAACAGCAAGTAACCCCAGCTGCACCAGGCTAAGACCCAAGTGATGAGAAGCCCAAAACAAACAACACAATTAGCGGCTGTGGAACGAGAGCTCTGGCACACCCACCTGTTCCTGTCACACATTGAGAAAGTGAGACAGGTAAACGCGTGACTTTCTCAGGTAATTTAGATTCATTGTGAAACATTAGTCTAAGTTGATCACTTCATTAGCATCCACATCTCCTGCCAAAAAAGCATCAACGTGGCAGATGAAGTATTCCTGTTTGGGGGCACCATACTTCACACCGCCTGACTTCCATGTTGGAAGTTAAACCGAGTGTTTCTTTACTGCCAGAGGTGTGCAAAGTGACTCTGGTTTAATGTCACCCACAAGGCCAGCGGTGGTCATTATCAAACATTACTCCTCCTCCTCTCATTCCGCAGGTCACCGCGCCCCTTATATCAGGTAGTGCGGGAGGACCCATTACCAGACCATAATGACAGCAGGCGTTTGGCAGACATAAGGCCATTGCCCTTGTGGGAGATTTACAGCTTAAAGATGTTTAGATAAAGCTGTGATTGAGTGGACCCCTACTCAGACACTCTCATTACGCGCCATCATTACCGAGATAGACTTACAATGTATACACTCTGCTGTTCCCCATCCACGGATCCACTCCACCCCCTGAACGAGTGGGAGCCCATTCTGTTGGGGGGGGTCTTGGTTACTGTCAGCTCCCTCTTAATTTGTGCTGGGCGGCTTCTGTCACTTCCTCTCTGGCAGAGGGCGGCTTTCAATTTGGCTCCATTTCCATCAAAATCTGTTTGCTTGACAAAAAGCCAGAGTCCCTCCATGTTGTGCTTGTGCACACACACATACAGAGAAAGAGAGAAAGAGAGAGAGAGAGAGAGACACACACACACACACACACACACACACACACACACACACACACACATACCTCATGGCTTCATGTGTGAGGGAAAGAAAATGGAGGGATTAAAAAGTCGTAGGAGTTTGACCGCGTGTAAATAGGCAGCACGGTGAAGCCTCCGGCTCCCCACACTAGGCTGTCAGTGGCCCAAGCGCCCAACAGATGGAAGGAGACAGCACAAGGACCCAGTCGCTCCCAGAACATCCCCACTATGTCTGCCCAGAAACAGGGCTGCCTATGCCATCTGCAGGCACCATTACAGCACTCAAACACACACACACACACACACACACACCCAGTTACTCACGCTCACACTTACACACATAGACACAGAGGCACCGTCCCCTGTGTAGAGCTTGGACCACACGGTCATCATCAGCTGATCCATGAGTGTTCAGCGTTAGCTGTGGAAGTCCCACTGCTTGATCCTGCTCCTGTCACCAGGCCTCTCGAGTGCCAGCGAGCGCCGTCGTGAAAATAGGCAGAGGCGCCACTGTGCCAAGTCAGTGATAACTCAGGACTCCATTTTGAGACAGGCCGTCTCGGGAGATAAAGGATTCAAACCTCCACGCTATTCCTCCTCCTCCTCCCAAATTCATTTAGCAGATATCACATCTAATTCTTCAAGGGGGAGGAGAATGTCCAGCCTGCGCAAAAAAATAAAAAAACACATCTGCAGCATCACCCGAGTGCAATAACACACACAATACAACTGGGCTCCAATGGCTTTTGGAGTCGTTTCACGAGGACTTTTATGAGGGATGTCAAACATCCAATCAGATTGAAAAACCCTGCAACTCTGCTGCGACTCCGCCAGAGTGCTAAGAGGGTTTGGGGCAGACAACCCAAAAAAAATGTAATGAGTCTGGGATGATTTTAGTCTCTCTCTGCCTCTGACGGGGCAGCCAGGCGTCTGGTGTGTGTATGAGACGGAGAGAGTGCTACAGCCCAGAGCCCACACTCCATATGCTTTATGCGGTTCCTTTGTGTCGAGAGGCGACCGATGGATGTGAGGTCTCTCTGATGTTGGCTAGCAGGCAGAGAGAGGCATCAGGGGGAAGGGAGGGGAGAGGATGGGAGGGGATGGGATCTGAAGCCCAGGCGGACTTAATGAGGCTGGCCAGCCGCTCCCAGTCCCCACTCGTGACCGAGGCTGCCGTTCCACCGGCCAAGTGAAGAAGAAGACCGCGCTGGCAAGCAAAAAGCGCCTCTGAAGGCAGACATGAAATTAAACAGCCGCAGGGGCTACTGAGGCGGTGGACAGAGGAGAAGCGCTCCAGAGAGAGCCGCTGATACCGTTTCTCCGCCATATGCGCCACAGTTCTGATTGGGGTTTCTGATGAAATTATTTTTTGGCATCTTGACGCTGAGGATGAAATGAAATGAAAAAAGATTTCCATTGGTGGATAATTAGGATGAATCTACACAGGCAGAGCAATCGTTTCTCTGTGGATTTTAAATGAGAGCAGGACTGCAGGCGTTTGTGGTGAAATGACTTGGTTATGCTTGTTCTCCTCCACCCCCAGTGCCCGTTCAACAGTGAGTCCACATCAGCAGTGGCATTGATGCAATGACCAAAGCAGGAGCCTGTGACATGTTCCCTGTAACTATGGTGATGACTGTTAGTGGATCAATGAACAGAAAGTGAGCCATAGCCACTGCTTATAGCCTTAACAAAAACAAACAAAAACACAGTTGTTCACCTTCTTTTTTTTTAAATACTGCAAAAAAAAACAAGGAATTCAAAGTCCTTCCAGCGTGGTTACCAGGCAACACACAATATAAATTCTATGCTATGCTGAGGGAACCACACCACAGAGAAACAGATATGTTACATAAACAACAGACTCTGAACCTTATTGTAAATCTATGATGGTGTGACTCACGTCAGACTTACCTGTCAGGGACGGGCTGAATGAGGCAAGGTGCTTCTTTTCCTTTTTTTCTTTGCCGATGATGACGGCCGAAACCGGCGAAGGTGTTGCTGCTGCGGCTCCAGAGGAAGGGTCAAGGCTCTAGTGTTCTCCTTTGCCAAACATTTATTATCGCACACACAAGCTATGCTCCAGGGACACGGACATCATTAACACTGTCAGGGAAGGTGTACAAAAGCACAGTGATGAGGAGCTAGCCCATTTTCCCTTCTCACGTATGCCTAGCCGTGCTCTTGACTGGAGGAGAAAGGCTTGCAGCTGAATATTCTCTGAAATTCTGTTGATGAATTTTTAGCTCTAGGTGGGTGGACAGGCTTTGGGCTAGAAAGGGGTGTCAAGGAAATGCATATTGCAAGATGTGTCTTAAAAGGACACAATCTGATCTGCTCTGAGTGGTTGAATTTGATGCATTTTGGCTGTGATGTGTATAGGAAGGATTCGGGCAGCTTCTATTCAGAGACTTAAAAAACAGAATAAGCTCAGACTGATGGCTTCCAATCTCAGAACAGATACTTTCCTTAACCTGCATTAGATAAACACACACAGTCAATTGAGATTATAACAAGCCCTTCTTTTCAGTTTAAATAAGGCACACCCTACCAACCCCAACGGCGGAGTTGTCACTACAGTGCACAGTTGAACACCCTCCAGACAAATAAAAAAGCCTTAATTAAGATGTTTTTGTTTTTAAAGTAGAGGACAGAGCTGCTTCTTCCTATCCACTAGTGCAGAGATGAAAATAACCCAATTAAGCTCCGTAATGAAATGTCTTCATTTGATACATACGCGCTGCTTATTTTGAGGTGGAGAGCTCTCCAGGGGGGGCAAGGCATTGATTAAAAAGTGTGTAAGAGACAAAGGAGCACATTAGCCTAGATCAGGCCTTCGAGAACCAGAAAGGCTCCTTTTATTTGCAGACAAAAGGGTCATAACAAAATCGATAGTGTTCTGTCACTTATCTCGGAGAGATGTATCTTTCACCTCTCTTCGGCGTTGCCGCCAAACGTGGTAGTCATACCCCCTGAGAAGCATCAAAACGGTGAGATAAATCCGAAGCGGCGCGCGAATGACAAGCAGCGTTCCAGGCTCCTGGATGCAGGGAGACGGACACCATCGGCATTCGTAATGTGCACCGTGCGAGCGGCACAAGGGAATATACACACACACACACAGAGAGGATGATGATTGCAAACGTAACCGATGCTGCTCCCGTCTCTGTTTGGCCATAGTAGTGCCCTAGTTGGCAGAGCAGGGTGTCAGCACAGCGCCAAGGTCAAAGTTCAAACAACCCCTAGGGATGTAAAAAAAAAAAAAAAGAAAAGCTGTGGAGCATCTGCACAATTCCCAAGCCAAACATAGCAGCCCAGCAATACAGGACGTACAGTACTACTGTAATCTTACCCAGCTAGTGACCCTCTGAAGCATCTCCCCTCATTAGCTCAAGATGTTCTGATGTGAAAAAATGACAGCAGAAGCCTTAGGAATGCGTACTAAACCCTCTCAAGAATGAGGTGATGTATAGGAAGTGATAATGATGTGTAGGATGGCTGGACTGTTAAAGAGCTAGAGTATACAGTTTTTTCGCCTAAGTGCTGCTTCGAGTGCTATATGCACTCTTCTGCAAGTTAATTGGAAGCTCTTCCGCTGTTGCTGAGAGCGTATATAGCGTAGCTGGAGAGAGCTCAGTGGCGTGTGGTAAAGTCTCCTCTTTAAGAAAAGTGGGAAAACGCAGTAAAATGGTTATGTAAAATACATTTCATCATCCGCTCTTACAGTTTAAACATAATTAACGTCCGCGTGAAACCCCCCCGGAATGAACATGCAGGGCGCAGAGCAAAGAGAATCAGAACAACACTCGACAATGAATTCATTCATCTATTACATCTTTAATGTAAAGTTCACAAATCAATCAGTGATGTACCCTAGTGAAATCAAAACCTTCAGGCAAGCAAAGAAAAGAAAAGAAAAACTTTCGACTCATAAACTGAAACAATTATGTTTTGACGGCAGACTGCAGACCGTCGGGTCGAGGGTGGTGGAGGGGTTGATGCTGACGCAGGGGACGGGGTCCCTCGCAGTCACACGCGTGCAAACCAGGTCCATTAGCTCCGCCTGCCTGCAGCACCCTCACTGCTCTTTTCGGAGAGAGCTCGGCGGAGTGTGGCAGCGGCGGCGTTCCGGAGTGCTGGTGAGGCGGGTAATTAGAGTCGAGGCGGGCGGCGAGGAGCCGCTGACCCGTCGGCGGCCCCTGCAGCCATCGCTGACTGACACACGGTTCCATCGCAGCCGAGGCAGACGCGCCGAGCTGCCAGAGCGCGCGCACGCGCGAGAGATAGAGGGAGAGGGAGAGGGAGAGAGAGGGAGAGGGTGAGAGAGAGAGAGGGACAGAGAGAGAGAGAGAGACAGCGCAAGTGTTCAGCACAGAAACCTGCAAAAAAAAGTGCAAACGTCCACAAAAAGTATCTCGGGGTGGCTGTGGCAAAAGTTCCTTGCGCCCGTCAGGGAACTGTCATTTTGAGCACACTTGAGCACAGTGAGCAGAAAACTCAGGATGGTGAAGCTGCACACATCTCCACACAATGGCACATCCATTTCTCCAGAAATGTCAATCTCACCCAGGCATTCAGAGCACATAGGGTTTTTTTTAGGGAAGGGCTGTTTTTTTCTGGTGGTTGATCCAATGCTACCAAAGTTCAAGTTGCCTTCATTTTTAAGGCTTGATTCACTTTAGAGGGCTGATACAGAGAGGTTATGACAATTCTGACGTAAAGGGCAGGAGCAAATAACATTCTGCTTTTGCATTTACCCACATTTCAAATGATGTCATCAATGTAATCTGACTACATTACAGACATCACAGATATAGTGCTGTGTGGGACAATAACTTTTGCCCATATTTGCTTCAGTGCACATTGAAAAAATACATTTAGTCCCCAGGAGACCTTCGTCTGGGGTCAAACAATACAACTGGAATATTGACATTAGACTTCAGCATTTTGATGTGGAATTCGGACTACTCTTTTGAGTTGGCATTGGTAAAGTCAGCTCATGGTCTAATGTAGGCTATTTTGGGGAAAAAAACCTAAATAGTGGAATGATCACAATGACAGGGAAAAATCAGTAACTTTTTTTCAGACAAAAATCTTACAAAAACAATATATTAACTTAAATGGACAGGGAACGAGAAATATGGTAAAAGTATAAAAATACTGGCTCTTTTGGGACAAAACAAGGATAAGTGCAAGGGAAAGAAATGGACAATAAAACAAAAATAAAACACAAAAGAATGGCGGGAAGTTGGACATATATAATACCAACCACATGGACAGATCAAATGATCAGAAAGACAAGCTGGAAAAACACACATGGAGCTTTCGTATGCGTGCAAGAAAAGTCGACCCAGCCTATAAGGAAATAAAAGCTATATGGCAGGACCAGCACTCATGCAAACAGGAAGGGCGTTTGAACATGACAAGACTTATTAGCAGCCCCGTCTTTGCCACTCAGCAGATTTGCTAATTGTTCTGTGACAGACATTCAGTTCTTTGCCACTGTATTTTCATGTTGGCTGCCCAGTGAGTCCTGATAGGATGAATTCTTCATAAAAACTCGATTCTGCTTGGACGTCTAAAAAACTGCAGGAGAGTAATAAGCTACAGCCTTAGTAAATGGACATTCTCACTATGCAAATATCAACGAGAAACGTCAACCAGGTCTGTTCCAGTGTCAGCAAGTATAATCATGAAAAGTGGCTGTTAAACCAGTGCTTTATGTTCACGGTGACGTCTGGCTCAAAGAGTGTCTCTGGAATCTGACAGAGGCTCTCTTAAACAAAACAAAAAAAAAGAGAGAAAAGATTTAGCGTCTAAAAGCCTCCCGATTCATGAAGAAGAAAAGTCAACGTGAGGTGTCTGCTGCCATAGTTGGCATCAGCAGCCCGAGATGTCTTTGGCCTTGTTCTTCCGCTGGAAGCGTGTGTCTGAGGGGTCGAAGCCTCGCGCGTTGGCGCCGAACACGGCCCAGCTGGGCGTCTTGGCCATGTAGTCCGCCGCCGAGAAGGTGCTGGCGGCGCCGCCGCTCTCCTCGTGGCCCTGGACCAGCTCCTGGAAGCGCTCGTAGTCGATCCACGTCCACCACTCGCCGTCCACTTTGAACTGAAGGTAGAAGAGAAAGGAAAGAGAGAGAGGAGAGAGAGAGAGAGAGAGAGAGAGAGAGAGAGAGAGAGAGAGAGAGAGAGAGAGAGAGAGAGCAGGAGAGAGAGGAGGTGAGGAAAAAGAAGCAGCGGGTGAGCGATAGCTCTCCGGGTGATTAATCACAACGGTGGTCCTCCGGGGTGAGCTCCCTGAAGACGCGGGGACGCTGACAGCGGTTCATCAGTTAGGTGACGCAAGCCACGGGAGCGCATCAAATCCTAATTTAGTTCCCTTATAGCCGTCAAACAGCCTCCGTCAAAATGTTTACGAGAGGGGGGTCAGCGTTGGGCACCGTCTCTCCACCCCAATGCATTTGTCACTGCTGACTAGGAATAAATAAGAGAGTGGAACGCCCCGAGGACTCAAGGCGTAGACTCAAACAATGCAGAGGGTGATGCAATCCAGGGTCACAATAACAGAGCGACTTGGGCCTAAAACGCCACTATGGCATGAAAATCTCATTTCAAATGGGGAAGCATTGACTGTAGCTATGCAATGTGTTTTTTTCCCCTCCCCTCTTTAAAATGCAATACATTTATTTATGTCATCTGTTATATGGAGGGGGGGCATGAAATATGGTTTCATAACTTTTCCCTATGCCACTGGAGTTGTATTTGTTTGTCCCAATATATCAAAACATTTTTAGAGTTGAACAGTTTTAGCTGCTTTTCTATTTTAGGTGGATTTTTGTAGATTTTGCAGTATCATTTGAATGGCCTCATTTAATTAAAAAGTGATGACAGGTTGACTCCATTGCATGCTGTGCACTACAGTACAAGCTGTTTACTGCACATGGATAGAGACATGCCCTTGAAAACAAACAACACAGAGGGTGAAACTGTCCCCTGATAAAAAAACAAGCTCCTCTCTGAGACTGATCTGGTGTAAGCTTTGCCTCGCAGCATGAGATCCATCACTGTCTGAAGCCTAAAATAAACCCTGACAATCTGACGAGGATGATGGGTATAGAAGCATGTTTTGACTGTGGCGAAAAGACAAATAATTAGATCGATTTAGTCTCACGACACTTTGACAGCCTCTTCTCCAGCGACGGTTTCTCTGCTACTAAGTACAAAGGCTTCTCTCAAAGACCAAATAATCAAACTCATTTTTTCTTATATTTACATGCCCTGAAGAGTTCGGCGGCTCGGTGCACTTGCTCGTCTGCACCTACTCGTGTGCTTCAAAGGCTGCCGGAGCTCATCTCATTCCTCATCCATCACAGGCGTGTCTCTGCCACTCGCCGCTGAGCACCAAGCAACAAGCAGCAAGCAGCACGCGCTGCCTCGGCCGTCCGCTTCATCCATTTTCATCGCCAACAATCCTGCACCAGACATGGGGTGCAAGTTTGTTTGTGTGTGTGTGTGTGTGTGTGTGTGTGTGTGTGTGTGTGTGTGTGTGTGTGTGTGTGTTTGTGTGTGTGTATGTGTGTGTATATATGTGTCTGAGTTTGTATTTGGTGGGGTGGGGGCAGGAGTTAGTCGCGCTGATTGCATTTCACACCACACAAGTGTAGAAAGATGCCCGCAATCCATCCTGGGCTTTTGCGATGTAATCAGCTGCAGGCGTGGAGTCTGTCTTTGCCCCCCTCTCTCTCTCTCTCTCTCTTTCTCTCTCTCTCTCTCTCTCTCTCTGTCTATGCAGTGGTCCTCCCTCTCCTCCCTCTCTTTTCTCCAGACATAATCAACTCCTCTGTGTAAATGGGAGGGCTGGATTACATGCTTTGTGCCATTCTAGAGACCGCATACCTCCAGTCGCCTGCCATTCCTCCTAGCACTCAGTGTACACATTCAGTCCTGTCTGTGAGTCAGCAATACACAAACATACACAACAACTCGTGGATCTACTCCAAAAGCACAAGCTCAAAATGATCAGTCAAGGGAATTAAATAAAAGAACATAACACTACACATGCCATGATGTCTTCCACTTAAAAAATAACTTCAAAGTTTCTATGCAAATCCTTCAACTAGCACTTTGAACATTTTACGTTTCAGTATACAGAACATAATCTGTGACAAAATAAAAAAGACAGTGACCAACAACTGGCATTCTCAGTTAGCTGACTGACATCCTCAGCAGCATCCTCAGTCAACAGAGGTCGGACTGTGATCAGTGCCGCCCTTTCGCTTTGCCATGAATGGCATTGGTGTACCAAACGAGGAAGCCTGAATTCAGCCAAAAATGCATGACACAGAAAACTTCCCTGTGCCTGCTCCTCTTATCCTCTGACTGCTATTGTGCGAAGCCCGGGAGAATTGTTTTTATCCCCCGCGCCGCGCTATCTCGTCCCTCCCCGCTCACCTGGAGCTTCTGAAGGAGTCAGGGCTTGGGGTGCTATCTCTTCGGCTCGTCGGGGCGAAGCCTTAAGCTGACAGATCCCCTCCGGGGGGAACCCGTCTCCTAAGCCCTCATGTTTTCATTACTGCTTCATTTGCTGGTGTGAATCCTCCACCCCTCCCTCCGCTCTCCGCTGCACCACCCCTGGTTTTTCGGAGAGCGGCTCAGGATCAACAGCCGTCCATCAGAGATGGGGGTGAGTGTGGAGGGTCTCAAGGGAGAGGGCTGCCCCCGCATTAGGCTGGGAGAGTGTGGAGTCCTTCTCTCATCGCCTGTCTTTGATCTCAAGTAAAGCCCAACCACCATCGTCAGTCTCCCATATGAGCACAGGGAAAGGCGGGAAAACCGAGCACGCGCTAACGAGTAGCGACAGTACGGTGAAAGCTGTAGGGAGATAAGGAGAATCCCTCCTGACGGACAGTGAGGTCCAGCTGTTTAAATATTTACCACAGTCCACAACCATAACCTACGTCACTGCCACCGAAGTGGACGTCTCTGGAATCGAATGGCATTAATCTTCTTTCAATGGTCCTTATCCTATTCTAAATACACATTAGAGAGGAAAAAAGGGAATAAATTAATTGCGTTTAAGGAAAAAAAAACACTGACCTAGAATTGAGGAGCAGCACAGAAACCTTTGAACTCTCTGGTCAGTGTCTTTTTAATACTCTGATGGGAGCTACAGCTGGCATGCATTGTGATTTTGAAAGTGCCTGCTCATCTCCAGACTCTGTAAAAAGCTCCTTCGCTCGTAACGTTTAAACGCTGCCTCCCTTATGAATTATTGAATAATCACAAAAGGCAAGGCCGTGTGCTCAGCCAGCGCTGGGACATACAATGCCCCATTAAATCACTTTATTTCATTACAGGACTGTTAAAACAGCAGAATCCAGCGAGAAGATTTAAACACTTGTTTACCGCTAGCCTAAAGGGGGCACGCCGCTATCCCTGCTATATAGAGCTACCTTCGAGGGCATGAGAAAAACGTACATCAATCACAGGCATGGGATAGATATGGTTTATCTCAGACAAAAACGCAGAAGGGCGAACGCCGCAACAACGGGCTGACACAAAGACGACTCGAAAAGCCTATAAAGCAAATGAACGAGCGTCTTAACGAGTGTCAGGGGCCGCCGGATGAGGGGCTCATGGGATGCGGAATGGGAAGAAAAAAGGGATGAATTGAAGGAGCCCGCGGAGGAGGAGGAGGAGGAGGGGTGGTGGTGGTGGTGGGGGCACAAAATCAATGAGGTGAATTACTGACTTTGGCCTTCCCAGCCCGTGTGTGAAAAATGGTAGCGTATTAAGGGAACAATCGGCTTTTGAGCAGCACCCAAGAGCCGGCGGGGATGCTGTGCGCGCTGCGTGCCGCGAGCGCTACGCGGCAGCTGAGCTCCGGGGCGGCCAACCCCCCCCGTCTGAGCCGCGCTGCCGCGGGGACGGAGAGGTGGGTCTCTGGCCTCTCCCGTCGATAGCGCTCCGGCTCCGTGGCAGCGGCTCCGTCTCGGCCCCCCACTCCACTCTCACGGCCTGGACCCTCTCTCTCTTCCCGCTGAGCTTCATCTGACCTACCCACCGACACACACACACACACACACACACACACACACACACACACACACACACACACACACATACCAGCCCTCTGCAGCTTCTCATAACGAATCATAGAACACTGCCACGGGAGGCAGGGCAGGGCAATGGGCACTGTATTTACATGTAAACAAGATTAGGATGTAAACGTATTCCAAAAACAAAATGGACACACGAGATGTTGCTGCTTCACTATAATGCACCTATTTCGACTCAGCGCATGCATAATTAAAAACTGCAGTAAACACTCCAAAATGCTTAGTGCTATCGTTGGATGTTTTTTCTTTCGCTGTCTTTCGGCGGCTGCCGGTGCTGTAGCCGAGCCTAGGTGTCCTTTGACTCTCTGACAGCTGGTCTGCTGGAGGAGGAGGCCTGTCACCCACTTAACAGTTTACCTTCCACTGACGCACGCACGGCGCACCCAGGCCCCTCAACCCCCCCCCCCCCCCCCCCCATCACAATAATGAGCGTCTATATTCAGCACGACGGCTGAGCTCTATTCGCGGAGTAGAGTGAGAGGAGGTGGGCTGCATCACAGGGAAGGAGAGCGAGAGGGGTGGAATGACTGGTGTCTAGGAAAAGATAAGGGAGAGCACAGGGCAACAAAATGCTACCAGGTATAGCTAATAAGGATCGAGCCGGAGCTGAAGTAATGGAGATGAGTTTTCAAGAAAAAATAAAAGAAAGCTACAGTAATTGGAGGGGTGTGTGTGGGCGAGTGGGTGGGTGGGTGGCATGGGTGGAAGGGGTGTAGTTATATGCCTTTAAGTCACGTCTCTCTATGCCTGCTGAGACGTTCAGCGTGGGGGTTAACAGCCTGGCTTTGAGACCTGGAGAGAGGTGAGACCGAATCTCATTTTGACAGCAGGCAGCTGCGATAACGGTATATATATCAAGGCATAAAAAACAGACAGGAAGAGACGCCAAAGGAGGATGCCTGCGCATAAGCGCACACCATTATTTAAGCGGAAGATATGTGATTTCAACTATAAAAAAAAAAAATACAAGGAGATGAAAGCCTTCCAGCCCACGCACAATCCATCAGTAAAGTTGCCAGAGGAAGAATGGGGGATTTACAGCGGATGGACTGGATGTCCAAGGCAAATTTGTTTTTGAGGGAAAGTGTGACTAGTATTACAAGAAGAGGGAGAGCGAGCATTCCCGGACCCTGTGTCTAGCAGACAAGTACAAAGCAGCATCGGAAACGTTAAAAATCAATTCTGCTGAGCCTCTGTTTTGGGATCAAAAACAATCCTGGGCCGTATATGGAAAATAAATAAGAACAAATGCGACACATGAATCTCAAAACGTCTACTAACAGTTCAGGGTGAGGACAGGTAAGGGATTCACTTTAATAGTTTGAGTGCTGCTAATGCTGGATGCCATTTTGTGACAGGCGCAGTTACCCAGAACTACCTTTGATTTTGGCATTTTATTACAGACAAATAGAGCCACAAAGGACTGAAGCGGTTCATTTAAAATACACCAGCACTCTTTCAGACCAATTTTGTAAAAACATTTCAAGGGCATGACCTACCGTACCATTTGACCACTTCTTGAACCACCTACCCCCCTATTACCGGATGCAAATGAAGCCCAAATTTCAGTTTTCTAAAGTTAGGCTCCATTAAGAGCAGAGACTGTGGCTTTCAGCGGAAGAGGCATATACGGTAGACTAAATTATTCTTCCTTTTATTACTGAGAATCTTTAATTAAGCCCCATGATTTAACGAGTCAAACATTTTAATTCCCCGTTAATGAGAAATAGGCCCATTTCATTGACCAGAGGAGAAGAGAGGAGAGGAGCGGAGAAAAGGGAAGGAATAGGCTGGAAAAGAAAGTGAGTGAGTGAAAGAGAGAGAGAGAGAGAGAGAGAGAGCTGAGGACTGCATCAATACCTTGTGATGGGCCAGGAGGAGGCAGTTGGAATGCTCGTGCTCGCAGGCAATCTCGTAGTCCGGGAGCAGGTTGGCCAGCTGCTGCACAAAGAAGATGACCTCCTCGTGCCACGGCACGTTGGCCATGGTGAGATTGCTGGCCGAGCTCTCGCCACAGTAGGTCACCCCCTGCACGGCGAAGATAAAGCAGACTCCGTTAGCACACACAGCCACGGCTGAGGGTGTGAGGTGGGGAGGGGTGGGGTGGTGATGGGGGGGGTGAGAATCCCACTACCCACCGTGAGCACCACAAGCCCACATGAAAGAGGCAGGCAATGATCTACTGTGGAAGGATATTATACCCAAAGACCTCCATGGAGCCCCCTTCTCTGGAAGTGTGCCTCGGTTCTAGGCAGTTGGTTCAGGAGACAGGGTGAATACAGAACTGGAATATATAGAGAGCCTAAAGAACTTGGGGGCAGGAAGTGTGCCTTGAACCGTGTAAGAAGCATGTCTTTTTTTCCAAGGCAGGGGCATTTAGGTGATTCACGCACATGAAATTGTACTGCTCTGTCCAGTCACTGCTGGTCAAATGCAGACACAGAGGCAACTCGGCAGGGAGGGGAGGAGTAGTGCCCTGTGATGTCTACGGCTATGAAAGACAGCAGTATGCTGGGAGGCTTCTCCACACAAAAACACCACCAGAACAAGAAGCAAAGCAGCCGTCTATAAACCAGAAAACTCTATGCAGTTCTAACGTTGCACTATGATCAGAAGTCAGAGAGAAGATATTAATGATCCCATAGCTTGTTTTGTGGACAACAAGCGGGTGAAAAACACAAAGCCAAAGTGAATGGTGTCAGATAATTATTAAATTTAGTGTCTGCTACATTACTGCACTGCTGATGAGAAAACTAAAACAATGCATTTTTTAAAGCATTCACAACCCTCTAGAAAGAAAAAAAGGATGGCCATTTAATGAATGTTATATTGAATACAATTGACAAAACTGTCACAATACTTAATTGAGCTGCTGGGGAAACAGTGAGTGCTGCTCCAACATGGGTTCTATGAAGAACAAGTCGGTTATTGACATTTATGTGAAATTCTCATGTACAGCATAATTGAACATGGTCCCATAATGAACGAGCGTGATTGTGAGTAGGTATGCCAGATTTCAGACAGTGAGAGAGGAGAGAGAGAGAGGGAGGGAGATTTGGAGGGAAGGCACAGAGAGGGGAGCTTTGAAAACGTGAACAGCACACAATGTTCGACCGCTTACAGAAGTGACCCTCCACAAAAGTACTCACCACAAAGCCCATTTGACAAACGTCTGTTGGTATATAACCAGGGGAAGCCAGATCAATAGCCCCTAAAACATCAGCTTCGGCCATCAGTCTCCTAACAGCTCCTACAGCCCTCTTATTGACAAACTGGCCACAGGGGAGAGGGGAGGCTCCAGCTGGAGAGATGTGAGGGGCTGATAACTCCCCCATTACAATGCTCTGGTGTCAAGGACAGGGAGAGGTTATCAGGCTGGAAGACAACCTGTGGATGGATATCAGGAACCATAGGAATTCCAGACCAACAGAAAAACCTCTGGGGAAACACTCAGCTGAAATAAGCACTTGTTATGTGTGAAAAAAATAAACGGTGTTTACTGTTCCGACCGTGCGTTCTCGAAACTCCAAAAATGAAACGCTGTGCCCTTTAGAAATAGTAGCCCTTCCTTTAATCCTGCGCTTTCTGTCAGTCTAAAGGAGTTGATATGGGACACAGACACAGGCTGTGAAGAAGCGGCTGCATTCAATAGAGAAGTTATCTCCGGTGCTCTATACCGCTAACCCCATTTACAGTGCGGCAGCAATCACATAATACCTGTGCGAGCGGCGCCGCACCGACAGCTCCATTTACCCCTATGGCCTCAGGTGGGCACCTGCTCCGAGCACGGCATTTAAAAAGGGCAGAAGAAAGTGCCAGAAAAAATGCATCTACGACATATATATTTATATATATATATAACTATATTTTTCTTCTTCCTGTAGGAAACAATAAAAGCATTTAGAGGATTATGATGGGGGGGGGGGGGGGAAGCCCCCTGGGCTGCTTCCATCTCAAGCTTGCGGGATGTGGCTGATTTCCAAGGCCGATAATCCCGGCATCGCATAGAATTGATGAGGCCCGCGGTCTTATCAGGCTGCACTGTAGCCATGTAGAATAATGATTACCTACAAAGCCTCCTTTATAAATCACCGGGGTCCGCCGAGTGAGGCGGGAGGCGGAGGGGGGGGGGGGGGGGGGGGGGGGCGCCCTCTGAGAGAGTCCTTGCCAACTCAAAATATTACCGCTCCTTACGCCTGTAATGGAATTTATCTGCTCAGCTGAGAGGTCTTCCAGTGTGACTAAGTATTTATCATCCTGCATGTGTGTGTGTGTGTGTGGGACTGTGTGAGTACACACACATGTGTGTGTCTGTGTGTCTGTTTGTATGAGGAAAGAGCGAGGGATGGAGGGAGGGAAAGATGGAGTGAGAGAGTGAGAAAGAAACAGCGATAGATGGCATTTAAGCCCCTCTGAGCCACAATAACTTGTTTATGGCGTAAAATTGGAAAGCGCTATACATTAATGCAGAATATTATTCAGTATGTTGCTACACATTTAGTTGAAAAATCGGCTTCTAAGTCCTCCTGCCCCACATACAGTACTCAGACACAAGAAATACACAGATATAATAACAGTGATATCTAGAAACACACAGGTGCATCCTGGCACACCTTGCGCATTGATGGAATTTCTCAGTTCGACCGGTAGCAATGAATCACCGATTCACAGCTAATTTGCAACGCTACTCGCGTGTTCCATCATGGTGTCAACTGTAATACTCCAGAGACATACTAATTGTAAAGGAATAATGTTTTAATCAATATCCCTCAGCGCCTACAACCCCCATCCCCACCCCTCCCTCACTCCAACACCGCCCACTGAAGGACAGAGGAAGGAGGCAGGAGAGAGGACAGAGCTTCCTGACCCTCTAGGAACTCTTGCTAACATTTAACATTTATTATGATGCCCTGAGAGAAGCCACTGGGCTAATGACGATTTGCACTAACCTAATGCAATTCATTGGAGGCTTTGCAGACTTGACGCTTTGAAATCATAACTTTGCAACATATCGCAACTTATACTACTACAATAACAACAACACATTTCTACTGTTCTGAACAAAAAGGTAATTAAGAATATAAAATGCAAAATGCAATATTGTTTGACGATAAAAAAATCTATGTAACGTGTAACATACTGTCAATATAGATATCATATTGACTGCCTGCACTGTACCTTGACTGTTCCCTTAATTTGTAAATTGCTTTGGATTAAATAGCAACTAATAGACTACATTTAAATGTAATGAGAGGCTACAAAAACACAAATGTGAAAAAAATCAAAGTCCAAAAGATCAAAGTCTAAAAATGCAATTGATAAATAGGGTCTACAAATGACTAGTAAATTGGATCTATTATTCTAGCTTTCAAGAGAAAACCACTAATGTTGCTTGACTTCCAATTCAACAACCCCCAAAAAATAGCGCAACCCAATGATTCATTCAACCTTGGTTCAGGGTTACTGTGCTGCTCTCCCCTCTCTCCCTCTCCCTCAGATCTCTAAGCCACGTTTTCAGAGTGAACTATGGCAAGCCTGGCTGCGTCTGATGAGGGAAAACTGCCTGAGAGACCAGGAGAAAAATGAAGCAGGAGTGGGGGGGACAACAAAGACCACCAGGGGTACAGATGATGTGGTCCAGCACTTATTCATCACAGAGAGCCCTAGAGAGGGAGGGCCATCCATTCTCCTACCTCTCTCCTACCGGCAAAAGCCTCTGTGCTCCAGCTATTAATACTCATAACCCTACTGCAAACTCATTCATTCTCTCAAGAGGATTTCAAGACATTGGAGATATGGCTGCATCTGTATTTCTACATGTGTACTGCGCCAGTAATGGCGTAACTCCTCACTGTCAACCCCAGGTTCCCTCTAGAGTAATAGCCTGAAGCCATCACTTAAATCCAGTTATTAAACGGCTCTTCAGAGTGCTACAGAAAGTTCCATTCACATGAATGGGCCTTCCCAACGTTCGGAGGTCTGTTGAATCTATATAATTACCGCTGTGCAAAGTATATAATGACCACTGTCAATGGCAACGGGTTTTGTGCTTTTGATTCACGTCTTTCATATCTATCCGTAAAAAGTCTGTTCACTTACTGCAATAGAATTTAATTGAAAGTCAGCTGAAACTGTGATAATGTATTGTACGCTGGAAATTGTCGGAAAATAACCCCCTTCAGGTGCAAGCAAAACACCTCTGCTAATGGATAGCCAAATTTAATAAAGGCTTTTTATAAAAAAAATACTTTTTCGAGTGCCTCAGACTCACTACCAGATTATACCTCTGCTTAGCGTTGGGGTTCTGTTTGCCATTTTGGGACTTATTTTCCGATAATTACCGACGGACAATACTGTACATTAACAATACATTATGCCTTACTCATATCACAGTCCCTGTTTGGTAGTCCACCAACAATCTACCGCAGTTTCCCATGATGAAGAGGATAGTGACGACGAGATGGTCAAGTTAACTGACTGACAGTTTCATAAATGTTGAGTTCTGTAGAAACTGTAGATGATATGAATTTGTGGAAATGTAGAATGTTTGTCTTTTCAGTAACACAAGGGATCCCAGGCGATGTCAAGTTGGAAATGAAATTACAAATGAAACTTGATGACAACAGGCATAAACATTCATTCAGACACCTTCATGTTCATGGCAGTTGTCATTGTCATAATCATGACAGTGTCATGTCAGTCTTTTGTAAATCCCTTCAAATAAAGTGTTACTGTCTATAACTGTGATAAAGGAAAAATAGATGTCCGCACACTGAGACTCCAAAACCGACAAGGTTGATTTAAAACCACACATACAACGTTTCGACCCACCAGGGTCTTCTTCAGGACTGTCTATAACTACCTTTGAAAATGACTGGCCTACCAAAACAGTACCAGAGTTGGGAACAACTCAAGGCCCCATCTGCTCCAGGCACAGCTGCATCTGGAGTATTAACTGGGCAGACAAACACTGCCAATATTCCCCTCACTGCACCAAAGCATCGGTCACTTGAGGTGTGTGTTTATAATCCCCTTGAGCACTTCTACAGTATCTGTTGTTGGCTGCTTGTTGCCTTTTTTTCCCCCCTCACACACAAAACTAAACTGATCAAAACCTCAATCAACATAATCGTCAGCCTATGTGTATGTGTGTCCGAGTATGTATCCCATAAGAGATGCCCACTGCAATGCCCACTGCAAGCCTCGTACATTCCTGCAGCTGCCTCTGAGGTTGCTGTGAACAAAGCTGCAGTGTTCAGATGAGCTCGTCGGTGCCCTGAGCGGAAGATTCAAAGGCGAACACACAAGGAGGAGACGAAGACAGATGCTGAGTGGTACACGCAGAGGAGGAGGAGGGGCAGGGCAGTGATCTGGTGGAAGTGGTGGTGGCGGGGTGGAGGAATGGTGGTGGTGGTGGTGGTGGCGGGGTGGAGGAATGGTGGGGCGGTGTCGACGAAACTCATATGCGTCGGCATTATAATCATCATCATCATCATCATCGTCATCATGATGCCGTTTGCCTGGAGCTCACCCAACTTCATTATCTGCTCTAGAAAATCAGCTCCCTCCCCTGGGGAGCAGAGAGCCCAGCCCTGCCCAGCCACTCATGGCCAACGCCACATGCTGAAATGGATATGATGAGGACCGTGCTGTGTGTCACTCGCAAGCTGCCACGGGAAAAAATATCAAGGCTGTAGGGGCAGGACGCGTATTAAAAATGCCTTTGGAATCGCCATTCTGGGTAGAATTCTAATTGTGCAGTGTAAGACTTGGAGAGGAATGATGGACACCTCTGAGCTTACTTTGGAAAGAAGTTCAGCACAAAATAATTAAATGTTGGCTAACACAAAGTGCAACCAAAACCATGATGACTTGAACAAGAGACCTTGAGAGAATTTCCAGACCACCTGTCATTCTTCAATTTTTTTAATTTAGGAGCACAGGGGAACAAACTAAGAGATTACCAGCCTTCATGTACTGAACACAATATCCTATTACATGGTGCCCATTGTGGTAGCTGTTTCATGGCTTGTTAAATCTTGAGACTTCTTACCTCGTCTCGGAAATTCTGACTGCCGATTTATGTTATTTCAGTGAAGAAAGAAAAAGAAAGAAAGAAAGAAAGAAAGAAAGAAAGAAGCCAGACACACAAGGGATCGGATGCAAAATGCAGTTTAATGCCCGACAAGCAAACCTGAGGTAAATTCCACAACAGAAGGTAACAGATTGGCTCTCAAGACATTGCATCTGCACTGCTCATGTTTAGGACACCAGAAGGCTTAAACTATTATGCAATCAACAAGCTCAATATGCCAAATGCTATCGCTACTCTAGTCTCCCTCCTGTTGGAATAAGCATATTAAACAGCAGCCCTGAACTCTCTCTCTCTCTCTCTCTCTCTCTCAAGTAAAGGATATTATTTATTTATTTTCTCTCCTGCTAAAAAATACATTAGACCCAACTTCTGGAGAGGCACATGCATATTCATTTGACCACTGCAAGGTCATTTAAGCTGGAATTTTCCCGTACTGGAAGCCAATCATTTGAAAGTCATCCTGAGGTTCTATGCACACAGCAGATACTCTGCTAGCATCTCTTAATCTGTTTCTTTTTTTTCTCTACGTAATTTAACAGGAACGAAAAAACAAAAGCGTTAAGGTGAGACTGTTTGTCACGGTCTTCCGAACAGATTTATTAGGCCTGTGAGATCTGGAGGGCTCAGCTCTCTGGCAGAGCGATGCCAGTCGGTTTTTATCCCTCTCTATTTCTTCTGCTGTTTCGCTGCCTTTCTTCCATCCCCTTGGAGAGACGAGCGTAAATCTGATGTTCCCACAGTGCATCAAAGAGACTGAATGTTGTTGCTAGGTAACCGGATGTCATAGTTGAAGTCTGGCTCTTCTTTGGACTTGCCTCGACTTTGAGTCGGAATGTGACAGGTCCCCCCCAGTGCGGCGGTGGATGAACAAGCTCTTTGGGCTGGTAATGAATTTACGTGCGGTGTCATGGTTATCTTACACGGACCTGATCCGACTCTAATATCGCCAGGATGTGCGCGGCGTGGGACAGCGGGATGAGTAGGACACAGGAGGGACGAGGCTCCTCGAGGGGCGGATTAACACGGAGCGGGTGTCACAATCTAGCCAGGCTGAGGAAGGGCACGGTCCACATAAGCTCTGATACACAGACGTGTGGAAAATGTCTGGTTTTCCATTTTTAGTCGTAACCTCTAATTCTGACGAGAGCCTCGCAAGGAGAGAGAGAAACAAAGAGAAACTTCACTTGGTGACAGCTCGTCATTCCGATTTGATCTTTTGTAAATGAAACGAGATGTATTCTGGCATCTATATCTACAGCATATGTTATTCCACTCAAGATTGATAGGGAAAAGGCCCAAATGAAAACACACTGCAGATCAACTAAGACACTAACAAACACAAAAAAGAGTTAGTGGGGACCAATGCAACATCTCTCTTATCACTGCACTGACAAACACAGCAGTCATGCTTCAGTGAGAGACACGCCAAGGCAAAATCCCTTTAAAAAGTAGGCCCACAGAAATACTTTAAGCTTGTCCACGTCAGAACTAATTTTCTCATGGCGGAGTTTGAGAGGTTTACTTCCAAGAACCCTAAAATTGGAAACTGCCCACCAAAAATCTAAAAAATAGATGTGTAGCAAATGTGTAGCAAGCAATATCAAAACAGCAAGCTATGAGCTTATTTGTAGGATGCTGAAACCAAACTTTGCTACCTCACTGAACTCTAAGTGAACTATAACTAAGAAAACAGTGCAGGTCATTTTCTCTAAACTTTTTATTACAGTAGATGTCAAGCAAAGCCACGCATGTGTCCACACAAAGCCCTGACAGTAATGAAGATGAAATGTGTTGCCAAACTAACCCAATGAAACAATGCATTCACAAAGTGATTAGAACTAAAAATCCAATAAATGCAACCCTGAGTTATCAAGTACTCTAGCTATATTTTATTTATCTATTTTGCAGACAAACAAATATACTTCAGTCCACTGCTAGACCCACCTATTACCCATTATAATTTCCTTCATCCAGGAACTGTGTTGGAAGCAGGCTGCTTCAAGCAGCACATACTGTACACTATATGCCAGACAGGGCACTACTCACCATGGAGACGGCACTACCACACATTCAAAGGTTATGGTTGTTTCATCACAAATCAGACTGTCACCCTCGGCCAAGAATATACAAATACCCAAAGCAGATAAGATAAATTATGATATCTTCCAAATCTAAATTACTGAGATAAATATACTATAAAGGGAGTCGAGGGAATACTCAGATCTTGGCCCCCCATAAGGTGGGCAGCAACAACAAATGTGAAATATTTTGAAAGTGTGTATTTACCGCCATCCTGGCCACAGATGAGTTTGCTGGTCTATAATTACACACCCACTACATTTCTGCCAACGTGCGTCTCAAAGAGGCTGCCACAGAAAGGCCTTGATCTGGGAACAATCAACTGCTGAGAGCACCTGGAGCATTGGTTGCGGGAGTTACGGTCAAACGAGACGGAAATAAACTTCTCGCAGATAGACAGGAGCCAAAGTCTGGAGAAGATCCAGCTCTGACCCGGTCTAATAAGAGCCAGGTTCGGTCCAAAATGATACATTCACAGCCAGGTAGAGGATGAACACTACAGAACAGGCAAACGCAGCTCAGAGGAAAGGGAGTTGCAACACTCGGTGATGTAATAAGACGATGTTGGAAGTTTTCATGTCTCCTTTGCCTCCAGTTGCTACAGTGTGCTCTTAAAAATTCACTGGGATTGCTAATTCCTTTGCTAACAACAAAAGGCAAGTTTTTGACGAGAGACCTGGCAGGCTCTACCACTGCAGTGAGCGAGAGTCAGAGCATTTAAAAAAACACAAGTGGGTCTCAGAGCAAAACAATATCTGTCAGTATTGTAAGTCTGTGGAGTGGATAGGAGAGGGCACCCAGTGTGTGTAAACTGAGTCTATAGGACATTCTCGATCTGGAGAGAGTCCACGGAGAGAAAGGAACATCCTGGATAGGCTCTCAGAATTCACAAAAGCCTCAAACAAAAGACTAAGCACCATGTCCCTTGTTGGAGACGGGAGCATAATATGCTGCTGAGCCAACCTGCTACAGCATGGCTTTAAGAATATCAACTCCGACTACTGTATGTATGGTGAACAACCAACCATCTACAGCATGGCTTTCAGAATATCAACTCCTAGTATATGTGGTGAACCAACCAGTGATAGTATGGGCTTAAGAGCATCAATCCCTATATATGGTGCTATGGTGCAATCCCTATATATGGTGCTATGGTGACAATAAAAAGATATTGCTTGAATTTTTTACTAATTGACGTTCTGTAACAATGCTGCTAACATGAAAAAATCTCTGTTACAGGAGCCGTATTAAAGAACCTAATGCAGAGTTACGAAATAAATAGGACCGATCTCTTAACAAAAGTTTTTTGTTGTTTTATGGTCATTATTCAAATTAGGGCATAATCAAAAGGTAATTATAGTGTGGCTCGCTAAGAGTAGATTTGGTTAAATCTTCAGACATATGTAAATGATTCAGACATATCATGTTTGCTAGACTGAAAAATCAATCATGTGGTGAGAACAATTGTTTTTTAATGTAAATCCGGTAAATGTTTACCTAATCTACCATCATTACTGGTAAGGGAGCGGTTATGTCTGACAGCAGACAAAGGCTTGGAAACACCAAAAACAAAAAACAAAAAAAAACACAGAACACCTTGAAAGAGTGACGGAACATTCAGCTGTTCCTTTGCAATTAATTTAACTCAAGACCGAATAAAATTCAATCAGAGAAAGATCTTGCTTCATTTGCTTTCCGCAAATACATTAAGGGGGAGAGCAAATTAAACGAGTGTAGTCATTAACTTGTTTTCCCTCTAATGGAATGGGAGAAGCTGGGAGGGCTGACAAGTAACTGAAAAAGGACCGAGATGCTCATGGCAGATTTACTATCACAATGGGCAAGTTTATGTCAAAATCACTAGACTTGGTGCCGTTGTGGTAAACCTGTATAGTTTAATCAACAGAAAAACACACCTCTTCCAAGCATATATTTAATTCACTAAGGGCATTGTCTGATATTTGTATACATGACAAAATGTGTCAATCTGAAGTTAGTTCTTGCCTATACATTTTATTGTATGAAAGAAGTGGGCGTTTCAAAGCTGAGAGAAACATACTTTTTTCTTTTGTTTTAAGCTTTACACTAAGCAGCAGTAAGAATCACCATGTTGTAACCCCACAAGAGTGTCAAAAACAACCACCCCTCGCCACACATGCCCAGGGTTAATGCGTGTGTGCTTAAAGCAGCTGTGCTATGCCAGGCTCCAGATGGAGAGGCCAGAGGGCCGCGTTCACGTACCTTCACCTCGATGAAGTCAGGCTGGCCAAGGGCGATGAGCTCCGAGTACGCCTTCAACTCGTCCACGTTCCAGGCCTTCACCAGAGTCAGCCTGTACACCGTGCGCTGTTGCTGTGGGGACAGGCGGGGAGAGAGAACAGGCTTGAGACTTGTGTTTTCCTAGGGGGTCACTACAACAACATGGCTCGGATCCAAAGAACAAGAAACAAACCACAGACGTCTACAATAACTCCGACTTTTCAAGCGCTAACGACTCGCGTCAAATGACAAATGCTGAGGACTTCCTTCAAAAACAACACAGCTCATCTGACGGAGCAATCAGTGAGCAGGTGTGGTGGGATTCACGGTAAACATGGATTTAATTACCAATGTGCTGACATTAATGAACTGATAAAACAACCAAAAAGGGAACAGGAAGTGATGAATGAGTAGGCAGCTAATGTGCTTTGAAAAGAAAAACAAATAAGCCACCTGAGCAGACCTCCAACATCTAAATGTTGAAATGGCTGCAGGCTAAGTAGGAAGTCAAATATTTATCTCCACACTGCTCTGCTGGAAATGGAAAGGGGGTGCAGGGAGATTTGGGCGCCTGTCAGATAGACTCTGTAGAGTGTTCCAGGGAGAGAGTGCGCGCGCGCACACACACACACACACACACACACACACACACACACACACACACACACACACACACACACACACACACACACACACACACACACACACACACACACACACACACACACACACACACACACACACACACACACACACACACACACACACACACACACACAGAATTACAGCTCCAGCTCTGCTTTATAAAACATGTGTGGGGACTGTGGTGCGGCTCGTCCAGAGGATCACTGCTGAGTCTGCAGTCCTCTCCTCACACAGGACAAATCCCACATGGACACACACACACACACACACACACACACACACCATCAGAAAGACACACGTGCATACATAAACCCCAACCACGTGTATATTTACACAGATCTCTGCAACAAAAAGACTGCCAGAACAGAATTACCATTTCACACCGTTTTTACAGAATCCCCGTAAATACATCGAAAGCCTTACATTCCGCTAAAGAATGAGCAGCTGTAGCCCTCAAAAGAACGCCGCTCCAACCTTCAATAATTACGGACGGATCACATGACCAAGACCAGTACACCTTGAGTTAAAATGGGAACATGCCAACTGAGCCCCGAGCCCCTGCAGCCCCCTACCACACGTGGCCTTCCATCTGACCCCCACTATTGTGTCCTTCAGCGGATCCCTTCCCTGTTTGGCCCAAAATAGAAACGCATTACTGAGGTACCCCGA